>NW_026585797.1:30087180-30137388 GCF_907164565.1 Psammomys obesus | reverse complement strand
TGTGTGTGTGTGTGTGTGTGTGTGTGTGTGTGTGTGTGTGTGTGTGTGTGTGTGCAAGAGATTTCAGAGGGAAGAGAAGAAATAGATATTGCAGCAATTAGAAATCTAATTAGCTATGTATTCTAATACAATTGGGTATGATTATCTGTGCCCTCGGATAAGAAGCATTCTTCTCTTGTCAGATAACTGACATTTTAAAATGCTAAACTTCATTAAGAGAAACAGATACAACTCGTTAAGATTCATATTTTTACTTATTAATACAGATGCTTTTGGTAGAGGAATTTAGATTGCTTTGAAGAATTCTATTGTGTATTCTCTTATGGCACCAAAAGGAAGTTGACAGTATTAGTCACTTAACAAAAACAAAAAACAAAAACAAAAACTCATCAGGAAATTGGAAAAACATGTAAAATGAACCCCCATCAGCTTGAGTTGAAGTAAAGTTTGCTTCTGCTTTTCAATACTGAGCTATTCCTTCTTGTGAGTGTCTTCATATTCTGTGACACACTTTGCTGAGCATAATAGTCACTTGGAGATTGCTAATTGGATATGCATGCTATTTACGTATCCAAATAGTTTGGCAGACTGAGTCAAACACATAGACAAAAGTGTGTGTAAGCAAAGCTCTTCCCTTTTCATCATTATAGATCTAAAAACTTCTTAGTTAATCTCTTTGCTTTGGCTAAAATTATTCTCCTGAAAATGACCTTAAGAAAAATGTTTAAAGTATTTTTTTAAACATTCACTTGGCTGAATTGGAACAGGAAAGTAGAGTTTCATACACTGGTTAGCTTTTACTTTTTCTTTGGCTTCTTGGAACTGGTAGAATAGTTCTGCTTCTGAGTGCAAACTTTCTATTCATTTCTAAATACTTGTATTTACCCATTCCCCAATCTTGTTATTTTAGCTAACTTTTTCTGTTAGTCTTTGTTTTTTGAAGAGATAAAAGGAAAAAAGAAATCCTGTGCTGTTTTTATTAGGGTTCCTGATTGCATACAAGAGCCAACTATAGACAGTTTAAAGACAACAAGACCCCTTAGAGAAGATATACAGGTTTGTTGCTAAAATCCATTCCCATAAGGTCTCAAGAAAAAATCTAGTCACAATTCTGCCAAAGGTCATTCTGGATACTCAATAAATTTATTAGGCTTCCTGACAGGTCGTGATGAGTGGTTAATTACAGGGCTCTGGCTTCTCCTCCCACAACACGCTGGGGTATAAGCCATCAATAAAGACAACTGAGAAATATCTTCCCCAAGGGAAGGGTGCAGCTGAACTCCCCAGGGTGTTAGTTGCTTGGATTGAAGGACAGTCATGCAGTAAAAGCAGCTATTCAAGACTGGAAATGGAAGTGCTTTGCCTGGATAGTCTTCTTTATCATATTGTGTATTTTCTTTGTTCTTCTTTTTCTCTGTATAGACAGTTTCCTAACTGTTTCCTGCAAGATGAAATATGCCCAGGTGTTCTTAAGAACTCATGCCCAAATCCATCTAATGTGCTTTCTTAGAAATCTGCTACCTAGAATTTGCAAACCTCACTTATTTGGAATATTTACACAGAGTGCACATGTTTACAGTCATGTGAACAGTTTGCTTGCTCACCAGTTTACTTGTTCCTGAACACAATTGCTTATCATGTAGGATATCCACAACATCCTTTGAGGGCATTGAATCGCCAGGCTTCCCATTAACCAAAAGTTACCTCACTCTTTGTCAAGAACATCAAATCATCTCTGTGAGGACAAATTATACCTTATGTGCTAGTTTCATCCCTACTTTCAGCTTCTGTTTCCCAATTTTAACTTTGCCATAACTCATAACTTAAGAAGTCAAGACCAGGAAGAAAAGTAATTTCCCAAGGGGCTGAGGAATGAGACCCTACTGAGTACAGAAAAGAATTCACTGTTTACTGAGCTTTGGAGTTGATCCCTAGCAAAGGTGATGTATATTCCAGAGGGAGTTTATGCATTCTGTGCCCTTCAGTAACCAACTGCCTATATAAATAAATTTAGTTTAGAAAAAAAAATTGAGAACTTTTTAATCCTATTTTTAAATAAAAAATTTCTATAAGCTAAAGGTCTACAGCATTAAGAGTTGGTGTGAAACGGGAAATAAAATATAATAGTGATCTCCAAGTTTCTTGTAACAAAGGAGAATAAAGTTTGAGCTGACTGCAAAGTTAATGTCTGTACATCTCTAGCATTGTTTAAAAGAATCTGGATTTTGGAATAGCTTATTATTCACACGTTTTGGAATAGCCAATATTTTTATATGCTTGTGAGATGAATGCCATAGGTAAGAAGGGAGTTGTCAAAAATCTGGGTCCATTATAGCTTATCTGTACAGATTTTTTTTTCATGGAAGTAAATGCACAGCAAAGAATTGCATTTCCCAAACCGTGTTTCAAATGTGTAGAGTCATATGTGACTGAGCTTGAGATGAGGAAAATTGGGAAGAATTTCTCTGCAACACTATGAAGCTCAACCTATAAGAATCACCTTCGCCTTTTCCTGTTCTAGTAGTTTCCCTCTTCAACAAACCATAGTCAATGTCCAAATAAACATGAACAGCCATATGTCCAAAACGACACGATATTCAGAGGTCATTGCCTACCTGCCTGGGGACAAGGCCTCTTCCTTCTACCTGAAATTACCAGTAATGCTGCAATGGAATCTCATATGAGACAGAAATAAAAATTTAATATAGTAGACATCTAAAACTTACATGTCTGTTATACTAGAAAGCTGTTTTAGCAGCTCACATTGTGCTAATAAATATAGAAGCAATATGGACCAATTTCAAACAATATTTTAATGTACAAACTTATTGAGGTACTTATTTGAATGTTTTATCATCACTTTATAATGATAATCTACTTATAAAATTCAGAAAAAACCACAAAGCACACTAATATATGATTTCTATAGATATTTGGAAAACTATACTATATAAAACCTAGTGTTTAAGACTGAGTGATTTAAAAAGTGTCATTTATAAACTTTGTCAGCTATGTCCTTATTTTGCTTAAGGAAAAAATAAAGCTCTACAGTTCCATTTAATATAACATGAAAACAATGCTAATTTATGACTATTGGCAATAAAGCATTTTTAAAAAGAAAGGCAAAGAATCTCACATATAAATTGTAGGGGGACTGGAAAGGTGGCTCATTTGGTAAGGGTGTTTGTTGCTCTAAGAGGACCTGGGTTCAATTCCCAGCACTCATGGGCAGCTCACATATAAATAGCAGGATTCATTATAGGACAACATCTGAGGAAGGAAAATTAGGAAGCTATTCTAGTGAGCCAATAAATAAGGATGGAAATAATGTTTAATATTCTTTGGGGGAATGAAGAGAAAATTCCCACTGGCAGGATTGCAGAAACTAGGAACTGTCTCCAATATTGGGGAAAAAAAAACAGAATGACTCAGATTGGAAAAAAAAACAAGATAATTTTCCATCAGTAATTGCTAGCAACAGAAGTGAAGAAATTTCTATTGGACAAAAAAAGAAAAGGAATGCAGTTGAAGGCTTTGAGCAGATGGGGTATATTCTTACTCTTCTTAGGAAAATGAATTTGTTGTTAGGATGTAAATATAGAGGCTACAGAGTAAAAATCAAGAGATACTGTGGAACCTGAATGAAAGTCATTACATGGCAAATGCAGACTACCTGGCATCGGTTTTGTTTTTTTGTTGTTTTAAACTGCAAGATATTTTGACAAAGGAGTAGAGTTTAAGAAGGATTAAGTTGAACTGGGGAAAAAAAAAAGCAGTCACAGTTTTATTATCCTAAATTAAAGAAAAGCTGTTAATATAACTCTAAATCTATAGTCAATTTTTAATATTCCCTAATTTGTTACATGCCAATGTTTCTACAATTCTAGAATATGGCAAATGAAAATTATAGTATCGTGGACCAAAAATTAAATAAGTGCACATGGGAATGTTTTTTTTAATTACTTTGTTATTATTCATTAACAAACTGTAAAATACATCAACTAAATACAAGTACTTTCGCATTAACTGTCCAGAAATTTCATTCGATATGGAAAGATGCTCTGCATTGTGACAAATGTCTGCCTATTGAGAAAACATTTTAAGTAAGTAAGTTAGAAAATATCTTATGGTGCCATTAATAGGAATTTGGAGACATAAGATCATCATAAATATCAGTGTTTTAGTAGAACTACCAATACTATGTATTTCTCTTGATATCATTGATCAGGACCCTTCGGGTAGTTTACAACAAAGTCAGTGAAAAAGACACGTGAATTAGATGAACCATCCACGTTCAGCTTTTGGAGGACTCAGCTTGTATCATTCCATTCTCTAGAGGGCTCTTACTATGATTTGTCTAAGTTGTCTGTTCCTTTCTGCTGCATAACTACCACTCATTTGAAGATGGGCAGTCTCAGGTTCTAATCCAAACTTTGACAAAATTTGTATCCTCTATATTCCCAGTGCATATGAAAGTATTTCCTCTGTTTTATGCATTAGTAAGTCTCTCTTTACAAACTAGGTATCCATAAGAAATTGTAAAACTATGAAACACAGCAACAGTCATGAGCATGCGCTGTAATCTGTGAGCTCCCACTATCCTAGAAAGCGACTAAATCTAGTAAATAACAAGCATGAGAACAAGTCTATTAAACAGAAATGGAAGGTAAGATCATCGACTGGGAGAGCAAAGAATTTGAAGCTAGAGTTAGATTCAGTGAGGGAATCCAGAAGCTCGCACACTGTGAAAACAGAGAAAGTTTAATTGGCCTCTACTTGCAACTTTGCCATAGTTTTCTGAAATAAAAATTATATGCACTATGAAACACGAATTCTTAAGACATATTCATCAGATAATGGTGCAATATGATCCTTTGGTAGAGCTGATGGATCATGGTGCTCACCAAAAGCACAATTAAATTAAAGGCTGGCTATCTCTCCATGACAAGAATAACACCTCCATCCTTTTATTTGCAATGTAAATGCAAAAAAAAAACTAATGAACTTTTAATAAGTTATTTTAATAACTTTTAATAAAAACGAGTAGCTCGTTTTTATAGAAGAATACGAAGTTTTGGAAAGATTAGTCGAGATTTAGCAAATCTAACCGTATGCCTTTCTGCAGTTGCTTTGATGGTGCTCCTGGAAGAATAATTGAGCCTGTTTCCATTTCCTCTTCCACAATGACTGTTAAACATGTTGTAGAAGATGATTTCTATAATAAGCTTTGGGAGGGGGGCTGGAGAGATGGCTCGGCAGCTAAGGACACTTGATGCTCTTGAGAGGACATGAGTTTGGTTCCCATCACCTCTGCCAAGAACCTATCAAACTCTTGCAACTCTACCTTCAGAGGATTCAGTGCCCTCTTCTGGCCTTTGCACGTACCTGCACGCATATGTGCATATGTACACATGTGCACACAAGCACGCACACATGCTCACACACACATAATTCACTTAATTATTAAGATCTTTTCGTGCTTTTTAAAATTATGTCCAAAGTAAACAACAGCAAATAAGTCTGGGAACTTAATTTCCTTAAGAACTTCTGTTATTTTAGTTAAGTTCCTCCTCACTGTGCCAGGAGGACATGAAAAGAGAAACAGTTATGTTTACATCTTTTAATACTTACAAAATTTTCTACAGCCAACCTGGGGAAATTCTATTTACAACATCTAAATAAATATCTCAAAAAAGTTGATATAAAATTTTCATTTATCCTACTCATTTAAAGTACATATTTAGAATGTTCCCTACATATTTGATAGAGACAAAATAAGCAATGCTGGAAAAGGACAGAGTTGACTCAATGTGCTGACCTATGAGGGACACCTGTCTCAGTGAGTAAGGATGAAAGTGGCTGTTTTGGTCATTCTTCTCTCTAATTAGCCATCTATCCAATTCACGATGACTCGAGCCTGACCCAGCCTGGAACATAAACATGCTTGAAGAAATTCGCTGAAATCGGCATAGATATACTGTGAAAACATTCCTTTATCTTTATAGAGAACTGAAGGCTGTATAATCTGTAATTCTACAGTGCAGCCAAAATAAATCAGCCAATAGAGATGAATGGGAATTAGACATTGGAAAGGAGAAGTCATTGATGTTTAGTAGCTCTCTGTGTTCAAGTGACTACCACAGTAAGCAACAACAGGTAGGTGCATATAGAGCATATGATGCAATGACTTCTCTATAAGAAGAACTATCCAGTTTTTGTTGACATTTAGGAAATTTAGTAGAGACATAAATAGACAAAAATCTCTCTAACACAGGATGGGCGCAATAATTAGTGCAAAGGCTAGTAGGCAAAGATGAAGAATGCCTTTGATAAGATACTAAAAGCTTAATAAAACTTAGTATTTACAATAGGGAGTAAGAGGCTTCACTAGAAAATTGCGTATAAAATTGGAGAGGGAATCTAAAATGCCACAGAAAATGAGGAAAATAAAAATAATCACTAAGTGACAACAATAGTCATAATAAATAAATGAGAATATAGGAATAAAAACTATAAGGAAAGTTGTAATTTTTAAAATATTTTCCTAGTGGAAGAGTAATTCACAAAATAAATATTTATGTATTCTTGTATCTCAAATATATTGTTGCCTTGTGATAAAATGTCATTTTAACTGCAAGGAACACCTTACAGCTGTTGGAAGGAACAGAAAGTCCATAACAAGGAAGCCAAAAACAAGCCATTGTGAGCTGTTTTCTCTGTCATTCTAACTTCAGGATAATGCCTACAGAGCATTATTAATAAAACATGATAATTTAACATTTTGGTGATATGCCTCTAGTCATTAATGAATAAAGCAACAAAGAAGTCCCAGAAAAGAAATGAGTTTTTAAATCTCAACCTCATTTCTGTGACATTTATTTGACGCCTCATTCAGCACTGAGTATCCACAATAATTTGCTCTGAGTTATGAGTTTCTGCATAAAGGGCCGCAAAAATGACCAAGGTTGAGAATAGCAGAAATCTAGAGGCATAAGCCATGCGTTTGTCTTTGATATCCACTGTATCAGGTATATAATATTATTTTCTTATTCTGTTTGGGACTTATGTAAGAAATTTTCAGTTATTTTTCTAAATATGATTTTTTAAATTTGTTATAATTTATTTTGATGTTAGAATTCATTATTTAAACCCCCTTTTTGTCTTTTATTTTTATTTTTATGTTTTTATTTTTTATGGCTTAATTAATTTATTTTTATTTTATTTTATATTTTTACACTTTATTCACTTTGTATCCCCCCCCATAAACCCCTCTCTCCTCCCCTCCTGATCCCACCCTCCTTCACCCTTCTTAAATCTGTACATCTAAAGAAACTAATCAAGAGAGAGGACCCTGACTAAAACGCTCAATCCCCATCCCAAAAGGCAAAGAGGATGGACATCAGAAGAAGAAGAAAGCAGGAAACAACCTAGGAACCTGCCACAGAGGGCCTCTGAAAGCCTTTGCCCTGCAGACTATCAAAGCAGATGCTGAGACTTTATGGCCAACTGTTGGGCAGAGTGCATGGAATCTTACGTAAGGAGTGGGAAATAGCAAGAGCTGGAGAGGACAGGAACCCCACAAGGAGAGCAACAGAACCAGAAAATTTGAAAACAGGGGTCTTTCCAGACACCCATACTCCAACCAAGTACCATGCATGGAGATAACCTAGAACACCTACACAGATGTAGCACTGGCAGTTTAGTGTCTAAGTGGGTTCCATAGTAATGGGAAGAGGGACTGCCTCCGACACAATTTGATTGGCCTGCTCTTTGATCACCTCCCCCTGAGGGGAGAGCAGTCTTACCAGGCCACAGAAGATGACAATGCAGCCACTCCTGATGTGATCTGATAGACTAAGATCTAAATATGATTTTTAAATTTTATATATTCTTTCCTTTGGAACTCCTATTACTTAATTTTCTAAAATATTTCATTTATTTAATATCCAGGCATAAATATAATCTATTTTCATCAAAACTACCTTCCATTCTTTCCTATCCTACAACACACCACCACGTTTCTCTCCCATTTTTAATATTCTATCTCTTCTTTTTAAAAAATGCCCTCTGAGCCCATTTGTTGCTCCTTATACATGCAAGATTGTGATCATCGGCTGGAGTAGGGGTAGTCTCTCAGGATCCACATTCATAAAGAAAATTGACCATCCCTCTCCCAGCAGACATCTATTGCCACTAGCTGCTCCTCAGCTTGGATGGAACTTCATTCCCAATCTCCGTTCCCATCTATGCTGGGATTTGGGCTCTTTTGGGCACAAGTCCTATGCACATGGTGTCAGCGGCTGTGAGTTCATACTGGCAACTTCCTGTCATAGCTGGCACATACTGCCTGATTACAGATGTATGTCCTTTCTGGTTCTCAGAATTATTCTACTTAACTTCCTCAGTGATCCCTGAAGCTTGAAATTAGAGAAGGTGATATAGATATTCCATTCAGAACTAACTATACCACCATCTCTTACACTCTGCACATTGATTGGTTTTATATCTCTATATTAATCACTACTCACTGCAAAAAAAAGGAGACTTTCTGATAAGAGATGTATTAGTCTTTTTAATATAGATAAGAACTATGTTCATTTAGCTGGATAGTAATAGACTGTACATTATGGGCTATGACACAGCCAGTCATGTTCAGGGCAGGGCGAGGGACTTAATGGTAACAGGCATGTGTCCATCTTGTGGAATGAGATTTAAATCCAAAGAAAAATTGACTGGCCACTCCATTAACATTTATGCTATTATGGTGCCAGTGGGCATAAACTATGAGGTCATTATGGCAGTTCACAGAGCTTACATCTGGGAAGCTTAATAATGACGCTTCCACAGTAGCATGCGTAGAACCCTCCAGCCCTGCAAAAGTCAACCAGTAAGAATGAAGCTTCCACATTAATACCCTCTTTGCTATGTCCTCTGACTCCAGTATGTGGTGTCTTCAGCAACAGAATCTCATCATCAAGTTCTGGAGGGTAACCAAGACCAATACCAATAAACTGTAATATTTGAGGATTTATAGGACCACCCCAGACCAACCACTCCAAAAGAGGCAGCAGATACCTGGTATTAACCGCCCCCCCCTTTTGATAGCCTATAATGTCTTGGTGAGAAATTATCCCCAATTATAGGGTTAATCAATGTAAAACCCATATATAATTATATAATATAAATTATATAATAACAATTATATAATGAATATATATATCGCATAAACTTCTACATCTATTATATATCTACTATTGTAGAAGTTTCCTATTGTAGGTTTCCATGTGGCATTTTCAAAGATCTTTTTAAACGATTAATTTTATTATTTACTTAAGTGTTTGTTTAGCTTCTGTGTATGTGTATGAGCACATGCAGCAGGGGTGCCTGCAGAGGCCAGGAGAGGTTGCTGTGCCCCTGGTGTGTGCTACCTGGTGTGGGTGCTGGGAAACAAACGCTGATCCTCTAATAACTTAGCAAGTGCTCTTTACTTCTGGGCAAGCTCTCCAGCTCTCTCTAATTCTTAAGAGTTCTAAGCAAGCTCTGTATCCCATTTTTAATGGGATTTTTTTTTTTTTTGGTTTGTTGATGTCTCATTTCTTTATATATATATAATTCTGGATATTAGCCTTCTTGGATTTGGATGCACTGTTGGTGAAGATCCTGTCCCAGTCTGTAGGCCATCGTTTTGTTCTGTTGACAGTGTACTCTGCTTCACAGAAGCTTTTCGGTTTCATGAGGTCTCACTTATTGATTGCTGACCTTAGAGCCTGTGCTGTTGGTGTTCTGTTCAGGAAGTTGTCAGCTATACTAATGAGTTCATGGTTCCTCCATACTTTTTCTTCCAACTGATTTAGTGTGTCTGGTTTTATGTTGAAGTCTCTGATCCACTGGCAGAGAAACACTTAAAGAAATGTTCAACATCCTTAGGGAAATGCAAATCAAAACAATTCTGAGATTCCATCTCACACCGATCAGAATGATTAAGATCAAAAACTCAGTTGACAACACATGCTGGAGAGGATGTGGAGAAAGGGGAACCTTCCTCCATTGCTGGTGAGAGTGCAAACATGTACAACAACTTTGGAAATTACTCTACCATTTTCTCAAAAAAAAAAAAAATAGGAATAACATTACCTCAAGATTCAGCTATCCCACTCCTGGGCATATACCCAAAAGATGCCACATCATTCATCAAGAATATTTGCACAACTATGTTTATAGAAGCTTTATTAGTAATAGCCAGAATCTGGGAACAACCTAGTTGTCCCTCAGTGGAGGAATAGATACAGAAATTGTGGCACATTTACACAATGGAATACTACTCAGCTATTAAAAACAAGAAAATCACGAAATATGCAGGAAAATGGATGGAATTAGAAAAGATCATCCTGAGTGAGGTATCCCCAAAGCAGAAAGACACATATGGTATACACTCATTTATAGGTGATATTAGCTATATAATATAGGATAGCATCTACAGACCTAAAGAAGCTAATAAACAAGGAGGATCCTTGGGAGGATGCTTAAATTTCATTCATAATTGCAAACAGGAAAGACACCAGAATTGGTGGAATAGAGAGAACAGGATGGGAGCCTACTGAAGGGCTCCTCTGAAAGGCTACACCCAACAGGAGATTGAAAAAGATGTTGAGATTCACAGTAAAACATTGGGGCAGAGTGCAGGAGTCTTACAAAACACTTGGGGGAGGATATAGAATGACACAGAGGGGACAGGAGCCGCACAAGGAGACCAACAAAGTTAAAAAACCTGAGCCCAGGGGGTCCTGCAGAAACTGATGCACCAATCAAGGACTATGCATGGAGAGGACATAGACCCACTGCTCAGATGTAGCTCATAGACAACTCAGTCTCCATGTGGGTTCCAGAGTAAGGGGAGCATGAGCTAGCTCTGTCATGAGCTTGGTTGCCTGCTCTTTGATCACTTGCCCCTGGTGATGTGCCTTGCCAGGCCACAGAGAAAGAGGATCCAAGCCATCCTAATGAGACTTGATAAGCTATGGGCAAATGGCAGAGGAGGAAAACTCCCCTTTTCAGTGGACTAGGGGAAGGGGATAGGAAAGGGAAGAGGGAGGGAGGTTGGGATTAAAAGAGTTCAGGGAGGGGACTTCAATCAGCATATATAATGAATAAAATGTAAAAAAAAATTAAAATAAATTAAAAAAGAGAGTGCTAAGCAAATAAAATATTCGTAACTAAAGTACAATAAAACTATAAATTGCAAAGGACAAAGCTAAATATATAAAAAGACAAGTGGTGGGTAATAAAAGCAATTAATCTTTCAACAACAGTTGAGTGCTGTGTTCTTTTGCCAATTGTTTCAACCCTTTCATAAATATGCACACAGTATGTAGCAGAGACGGGGCAGTAATTAAAGAAAGCTATACAACACAGTTTGCATATACATAGAATAATTTGAAATATAGGTAAGTATAATTTAATGTAAATTATTCAAAATCAGATATTTATTTTTAACATTGTACAAAAAGTAGTCTGTCAACCAATATAATTTAGCAAAGCCTGTAAGATGTAGCTGAAGCAAACTAAGCAAAAGAGAGGACCCTAACTAAAATGTTCAATCCCCATCCTGAAAGGCAAAGAGGATGGACATCAGAAGAAAAAGAAAATAGGAAACAACCTAGGAACCTGCTACAGAGGGCCTCTGAAAACCAGAAGAAAACAGGAAACAACCTTGAAACCTACCACAGAGGGCCTCTGAAAGCTTCTGCAGTATAGACTGTCAAAGCAGATGCTGAGTCTGATGGCCAACTGATGGGCAGAGTGAATGGAATTTTATGTAAGAAGTGGGAAATAGTAAGAGCTGGAGAAGACAGGAACTCCACAAGGAGAGCAACAGAACAAGATAATTTGAACACAGGGAACTTCCCAGAAAATCATACTCCAACCAAGGACTATTCGTGGAGATGACCTGGAACCCTTGCACAGGTGTAGCCCATGGCAGTTCAGTGTCCAAGTGGGTTACATAGTAATGGGAAGAGGGACTGCCTCTGACATAATCTGATTGGCCTGCTCGTTGATCACTTCCCCCTGAGGGGGGAGCAGCCTTACCAGGCCAAGGTAGAGGACAATGCAGCCACTTTTGATGAGAACTGATAGACTAAGATCAGAAAGGAGAGGAGAACCTCCCCTATCAGTGGACTTGGGGAGGGGCATGCATGCAGATAGGGGAGGGAGGGTGGGATCGGGAGGGGAGGAGGGAGGGGCTTATGGGGGGATACAAAATGAATAAAGTGTAATTAATAAAAAATAAAAAAAATTAAACAAAAAAAAAAAGAGAATTCATCACTTTGAAAAAATAAAGTCTTGGCCAGAGAGGTTCTTAAACGTTTATTAATAGGTTATGAAGGATAGATACGCTTTTAAGTTGTCAAAATATCAAATTTTACTTAGAATATCCAATGTGAATGTTAGGTCTAAAATGCAAGATCTATCATCAAGTTATTAAAAATATTCAGAGGTGTTCAAAAAAAAAAGATGTAGCTGAAGAAAGGCAATGACAATACAAATCCCAACATGTACTCTGTTCTCTTAGAACAAGGGAATATATTCTGAAATATTATGCTAATACGCTTAATGATAATCCAATACATAGAATCAAAAAGAAGATCTTCGCTTTCTTATTGTTACAGATGATAAGTACAAATAGATTTTTATATAAAACAGTAAAAACAAAAGGCACAAAAATAAGTAAAACAAGGTACAATATGTTTGAATTTTTTTAAATTTTAAGTTATTATTGTCTGTCTATTTAATTGTTTACATGAAGCTAATTTAGAACCATATAAACCAAATATTCTTTATTATTATTATTACTATTATTATTATTATTTATAGTTTATTCATTTTGTGTCCAAGTTGAAACTCCCTCCCTCATCTCCTCCTGGTCCTACCCTCCCTCTCACTTCTTTTCCTATCCCTCTTTCATAGTCCACTGATAGGGGAAGTCTTCCTCCCCTACTGCCTTACCCAAACCTATCAAGTCCTATCAGGACTCCCTGGATCCTCTGTCTCTGGGTGCTGGCCAGTTTGCCCCACCAGGGAGAAGTGATCAAGGAGCAAACAACTGAGTTCGTTGTTAGAGACTCTCTATTCTCCCCTTACTATGAAACCCACATGGAGACTGTGTCATCTAAAAATGTTAAGTCTCTGAAGAAAGAAATTGAAGAAGATATCAAAAGATGGATAGATCTCCCATGCTCATGGATTGGTAGGATTAACATAGTGAAAATGGCCATCCTACCAAAAGCAATCTACAGATTCAATGCAATTCCCATCAAAATACCAACACTATTCTTTATAGACCCTGGAATAACAATTCTCTTCATCATATGAAACAACAACAACAAAAACAGAATAACTAAAACCATCCTGTACAATAAAAGATCTTCTGGAGGTATCTGTATCCTGATCTCAAGTTGTAGTAGAGAGCAACAATAATGGCATGGTACTGGCATAGAAACAGACTGGAATATCAACAGTATGGAATAAATACCCAGAAATAAACCCACACACTTATGAATACTTGTTTTTTTAATTTATTTTTATTTATTACAATTTATTCACTTTGTATCCTACCTATAGCCTTTCCCTCATCCCCTCCCAGTCCTCCCTCCCTCTTCCCCTCCCTTTCCCCTCCCTCAGTCCACTGAAAGCGGAGGTCCGACTCCCCTTCCATCTGACCCTAGCCTATCAGTTTTTATCAGGACTGTGTGCATTGTCTTCTTCTGTGCCCTGGTAAGGCTGCTCCCTCCCCAATGAGGAGGTGATCAAAGAGACAACCACTGAGTTCATGTCAGAGACAGTTCCTGTTCCCATTACTAGGGAATCCACTTGGAGACTGAGCTACCATGGGCTATGTCTGTGCAAGGGATCTAGGAAATCTCCATGAATGGTTGTTGGTTGGAGTATCAGTCTCAGAAAAGACCTTGGGCCCAGATATTTTTAATTCTGTTATATGGTATATATTCACTTATATGCGGATATGAAACATATTATGTAGGATAATCATACTAAAATCTGTACACCTTAAGAAGATAAGCAAGAAAGAGGATGTTAGGGAAGATGCTCAATCCTCATTCAGAAAGGCAAATTGGATAGGAATCAGAAGAGGAAGAAGACAGGGAACAGGACTGAAACCTACCATAGAGGCCTCTGAAAGACTCTACTCAGCAGAGTATTGAAGCAGATACTGAGACTCATAGCCAAACTTTGTGCAGAATGCAGGGTATCTTATGAAAGGAGGCAGATACTTAAGTTTTGACAAAGAAGCCAAAACCATACAATAGAAAAATATAGCATATTGAACAAATGGTGCTGGTCTAACTGGACATTTGTGTGTAGAAAAATGCAAATAGATCAATACTTAGCACCCTGCATAAAAGCAAAATCCAAGGACTTTGGATCAAGGACTTCAACATAAAACCAGACACACTAAATCTGTTAGAAGAAAAAGTAGGAAAGAACATTAAATGCATTGTCACAGGAGACAACTTTCTGAACAGAACACCAAGAACTCAGGCTCTAAGATCAATAATCAATAAATGGGACCTCCTGAAATTGAAAAGCTTCTGTAAAGCAAAGTACATTATCAACAAGACAAAACAACAGCCTACAGACTGGGAAAAGACCTTCACCAACTATGCATCCGATAGAGAGCTAATACTACTTTTAACATTTTTTCTTTGCAAATGATTTCCCTTTACAACGTTTAAAATTCTGATTATTTGTTTTATTTCTTTTTTGCTGAGCACTGTGCATGGAAGGACCATTTTAGTTTACATTTAAAACCCTATTGCAGAGCTAGGTGGTGGTGGTAATGCATGCTTTTAATCCCAGCACTTAGGAGTCAGAGACAGGCAGATTTCTAAGTTCAAGGCCAGCCTTGTCTACCAAGTCAGTTCAAGGACAGCCAGGGATCTACAGAGAAACACTATCTCGTAAAACAAACAAACAAATAAATAAATAACAAAAAAGAAAATGCCATTGTATGAAGGATATACTTGGTTCGTTTTCAGTTTTCTAAACTTTTTTTCATTTCTCAGTAGACTAGAAGCAAATCAACTTTCCTAACTATTCTTCAGTGATAGAATGGAAACAACATATAGAATGTGATACAGACTAAAATTGTCATCACAGAAGTGGCCTTTAAAAGCCACGTCTACACATACCAGCTCAGGCATCATCACTGTGAGCTTTTTTGCTCCAAAGATTAGCGTGAGATTTAACCCTTTGGAAAAGCCTCCAGTCATGCACAGCCATTTGTATTCAGACTGTGATTTTTCTATGTCCTTGTACAGAATTCTATTACCAATTATTATGCAATAAAAAAAATTAACAGCACAGACAGCATCCGTGTGGGTGAGCTGAGCCACAGGAAATACAAAAATTGTTGAAATTAAAAGCCAGGGTATTTTCCCTCGGGAGGACTACTGTGTATGTTCTGCCTAAACCCACCACACTGTCTCTCACCGGGGAAGATCATTCACAATTCATTTGACGTGAGTTCTTTTGTGACTTTGTTTTCTTTACATAATGTATTTTTTTTCCTCATCTCTAAATCTATTTCATATGCTTTATGCAACAACTACCTACACTTGCATTTATGTAACTCAAGTGCTGTGGATTAGAAGGAAAGATTCTACTTGTGTAATGAGATGAAAATAAATTGTATTATGTTTGTTTTCAGAGCCCACAGCAGCACATTTTTAAGCCCAGACAGAAGCAGGAGAATGAAAAAGCACAAAGATGGAATAGTATTTGCAATGAAATCTTTTGCCTATATATTGAGAGAGCCATAATTTGAGATTAGAATGCACTCTTTAGGTTTCTTTATCAGTTTTATGTTGTATCTGCCTGGTGCTCATCTTTGTTGATGCATGTGGACTTTGGAATGTTAGCAATAATTGTTTTCTATGCTCTCCATGTCATTGTCATATACTCCAAGATGGAATTTCAGCAATTAAGCATTTTTGTATGTCTGTGGGATATATACCATAGACTAATACCAAATATTATGTCTATCCAATTATCATCTTTATTATTTGTTAGTCTTTTTAAAATGCCTGCTTTAGAACAGTTAACCATGTGACGCAGCATTAGCCAATGACATAGAAAATAATGTATTAAACCACATTTCTCTCCTCCTCTTATAGCATAAAGGGTGCTTGCAAGGCCTAGAATAGTCAATGTGTGATTATGAGCCATCAGCAAGAGCAAAAAGGAAAGCTTGCCAAAGATCATAAGGCAGAAGGCTGGAGAAAATTGGATCCCTAATGGCATGGCTGAGCTTCAGCAATCCTTATCTCCAGGCACATTATGGGGAGAAAAGAAACCTTTATTTCTCTTAGAAGCAGTTTGTCAGATTTTCTGTTATTTGCAGACAAAAAATATTCTAGAATGGCTTGGTTTCTTGCCTTTTACTTTGCTGTGTAGCCCACAATTCCTGTCAATGCTGCTGCAGCCGCAGGTCAGTGTGGCTCCCTCTGAATCTTCCTCACAACACATGAGTGCAGGGGCTTGCTCTTAATTATTTTAATTCGTTCCAGACCTTGCTGGCCCCCTTGTCTGTAATGTCACACACCACCCAGTACTCATACATCTTGCCTTTTTCGATTATTTTTAAGTAGGAAGGTCAAGACTGCTTCAGTAAAGAGTAAGACCACTCAGATGGACTTTACTCCTGGGCTCATTTTCATCGGAAAAATCTTCCACCCAACTTCAGTGTGTTGCCTGTGAGCCTGTGATTAGTATGTCCTCATCCATTTGCAAAGGAAGCCAAATGAATGCCCTATTTATCTCGTTACCCTATAGTTACCCTATACCTCATTCTCCGTCAAGGCTCTTACTGGATCCTTTGGGTCTTTCAAGACAACACCATTTCCTTGGTGTTTCAAATTGTCTGAACATTGGTTTCAGATTTTCTACTGGTCTCCCATGTTCAACATCATTGATATTACTACTATATTATGAATAACTATCAGGCCATCAATCTTTACTTTCTTTATTTTTATTCAGTATATAAATGAAATGGATGACAGATCAAATAGCCAGTAAATATTAAAAAAAAACTGAACTGAGAAGTAATTGCAAATTAAATTGATCATAGCAATGTACATTTTGTTTACTACATCAACCACGTACTTTTCAATCACTTATATCATAGTCTCAATGTAAGTTTACAGCTCCTCCTACTTTGTTTATATGACATCTTCTTGCAAAGGTATAGGTAAAAGAAGTGCCATTCTCCTCATGTGTCACATGAAGCACCAAGAGGAGATAAGCCTTACGAAAAAAGTAGATTTAAAATTTAAAACCTGGTTTTATTTTTGCGTACTTTTGTTACACAAAATTTCCTCACAAAGGAGTATAAGAAATGCTGTCTTAATTAATATGTCTCAGAAACATCCATTATTTGTTGAAAAGGGTGCTAGAGGTTTCATATTTAATAGTGTTATTCTTTCACAACTCCAATACTTAGCTTGCAATATTTTAGAAGTATTTTGTCTTTGAAATTTTAATCGTATTGGTAGAAGTACAAGTTGTAATGATTTGTTATTCAATTATAAATTATTGGGAGGGGGAACTATTTACTTTCCTAATATCTTTGCTGTTAGAAAAAATGAATACACATATTATTACAGCATTAGATGACATTTCTTGCCTATTTTAGCGTGAAACAATGTACTCTATATAGTGTTTTGGGCTTGATTTTTTTTTTGTTTGTTTGTTTTGGTTTCCTTAATGTTTATAACTAGTCTTCTCAATTTTATATTATTTATTTGATTATTTTGAGAATTTCATTCATGAATGCTCTATTTACATCATATTTCTTTTCCCTCCCCTGCCAACTTTTTCTATGCCTCTCACAAATCCTTCTCAGATTCATGATTTCTTTTTCATTATTATTGTTTCATATATACACTGAATCCATTTAGTGTTGCATTTATTTATGTACATGTATTTAGGGCTGTTTACTGAGAAATGCTTGGTCTTGGAGAAATTCTTGATTCTTCTTCTCTCATCAGGCATTGATTTCCATGTAGTTCTTCATATAAGGATGCGAACTTGTAGGATTTTCCTCCATCCTCAATAGCATGCTTAAGTTGTCATGTATGTGTTGTTTAGGAAACCATGTAGCTATATTTCTGGGGTGTATCATTCTTTCCGTGTCTATTAAATACTATATAATAGTAGGTGTCTTGGGCCTCTGGGTTCTATAATCTTTCTCCCCTCTCTTCTACTGTTCCTTGAGATATAGCTATAAAAGCTGCATAGCAGGCATCTCAACTGGGATGGACATTCCAGCCCCTTATTCTATGCATTTTGACTTGTTGAAGTGGCCTCCATTTGTTAGAGAAAGATGCTCCTATGATGACCAATGAGAATTACACTTATCTTTGGGAGTAAGATAATTATTTAGAATAAAGTTACAAACTATATTGGTTTAGGAAAATGTCAGTACTTGGTGGTCTCCTAGTATCTATGCCTTCTCCAGCTTTGGGTAGTTTCTTAGGTTTACAATACTAAGCATGAATTTCCTCCTATGAAGTTCACCTAGACAATTGTTTGTTACTCCCAAGATATAACTGCAATTATTGTTCTATAAAAATTATCTTGTTTTCTCCTACTTCCAATGTCCATTCCATTTGTGTTTCTAGGTGAGGATTGATCATCTTACCCCAGGTCTTCCTTCTTGTTTATCTTCTTTAGGTGTACAAATTTTAGTATGTTTATACTATCTTTTAGGTCTAGTATCTACTTATAAATGAGTATATACCATGTGTGTCTTTCTGCTTCTGGGATACCTCACTCGGGCTGATCTTTTCTAGATCCCACCATTTGCCTACAAATTTCATGATTTCCTTGATTTTAATTACAGAGTAGTATTCCATTTTGTAAAAATACCACAATTTCTGTATCCATTCCTCTGTTGAGGGCCTCTGAAAGACTCTACCTAGCAGCGTATCAAAGCAGATGCTGAGAATCATAACCAAACCTTGGGCAGAGTACAGGAAATCATATGAAAGAAGGGAGAGTTAGACCTGGAGAGGACAGAAGCTCTACAAGGACCAATTATATCTGGGCACAGGGGTCTTTTCTGATACTGATTCTCCAACTAAGGACCATGTTTGAATATAACCTAAAACTCCTGTTCAGACGTAGCCCATGGCAGCTCAGTATCCAAGTGGGTTTCCCTAGTAAGGGGAACAGGGACTGTCTCTAACATGAACTCAGTAGCTGGCTCTTTGACCTCCCCCCACCCACCCCGCAAGGGAGGAACAGCCTTGCTAGGCCACAGAAGAGGACATTACAGCTAGTCCTGGTGAGACCAGATAAGCTAGGGTCAGATGGAAGGGGAGGAGGACCTCCCCTATCAATGGCCTTAGAGAGGGGCATGGGAGGAAATGAAGGAGGGAGGGTGGGGTTAGGAGGAAATGAGGGAGGGGGATACAGCTGGGATACAAAGTAAATAAACTGTAATTAATATAAAAATAAAAATTTAATAAAAAATATCAAAACAAACTTCAAATTAAAAATAAAAAATATCTTACCAGGTTGGTCATTGTTCAAGTCTATAGGCTTTACAATGGGATAGAGCTCTTGATTGCTATTCTTCCTCGGTAGCTTAGAGAGTGCCTTCTGATACTACAAGAGCCAGTCCTCAGGGAGGAAGCTGTCAGGTCATCTCCATTCGGATTCTTCCAAGTTGTGTGTCTTAAGTGTGCGGTATCTTCAGCAATCAGGTCCTTCCTTCAAGTTCTGAGAGGACAATAATAAACAAGGGCAATAATAGCCTGGGTTGTTTTGGAGTCCCTTGGACCCATATAATCACTAATTCAGATATTTCCTATGGATGGCACTGGGATTTTTAATAGATACTCTGGGGCTCTTGGAGATAAGCATTATCCCCCACTGTGGCATAATTCTATTTAAATTATATAACTATATATACAAATTATACTTGTATTTTAAGTAAGCTTATAAAAATGTTTTTCTATGTATTTTGAACAGCCATAATACTATTTTTTCTCTTCGCTTCCCTTCTCCTCCATTTCCTTTTTCCCCTTTATAGCACGTGAATCTTCAGATTTGTATATGTAAAATGAAATAACTGAAGAATCCAGGAAAACAGAAAGGGACCATTAACTCTAGAACAATATGTGATAGCAGGGCACAGGTGCCATTTCAGTTTTGTAGAGACAGATATTAAGAGGGACAGCTCTCATCCAGAATCCAAAATCCAGAATCATGTAGGGATCACAGTATAAGATCTATACATTTTGTTGGCTATATAAGAAATTAAAACACATGATTAAAAAACGTACAAAGGGAAACAAAAATCTTACAACCCAGTAAAAGCCAAAGCAAAATAACTAGATCAATATGCTGATTGAGGAGCCCTAGTAGGATTACATTTCCTCTTAAATAGTGAGGATGCTGAAAATATTGGGATCTTTATGGTTTTCTTGCTTTTTCTACATTTTATGTATTCATTTCATTAACATTCCTAGTTGCTTTTTTTCTAGGTCCTTGGTACTCAAACTGTGTTCCATGAACCAGAACCAGAGTCACCATTAGAACTATAGAAGCTTGTTCTCAGTTCCTTAACTGAATAAGTTGTATGTCAACAGTGGATAACAACAGTGGACAACATAGATGTGCATACTTGGGTTTGCAAAATGCTAAACTCAAGCAAGCAAGAGAGCCCAGTAGAAATCTGCTGTAAAGAGCTGTGCAAGAGGTATCTAGACTGGAGGAAGCAGTGGTAATAGGCCACTCTGATTGCACACATTTTCTTGGAACCTAGAGTACCATCATCTCCTAATTAATTGGAAGAAAAGGTTTTCATCAGTCACTGTTTGCAAGAGTTGTTATATGTTAATAGCAAACAATAGTGACGTCATCAGCTGTATTCTTTGTA
This sequence comes from Psammomys obesus, assembly GCF_907164565.1. Taxonomy (NCBI): domain Eukaryota; kingdom Metazoa; phylum Chordata; class Mammalia; order Rodentia; family Muridae; genus Psammomys; species Psammomys obesus. Next base: position 30,116,429 of record NW_026585797.1, on the reverse strand, counting down.
TATTTAATACCTGAAATCCATCCTCCTAAGGTTGAATTTACGCAGAACCGTTTTTTTACTCAGTCCTGGTACATCATTATTGACAACGTGTTTACTTCTAAACGGTTTTCTTTTGTAACGCTGTTTTCCACATATTAAAAACATGATTTTTTGGTGTGTGTGTAGAAAACTGTTATTAAGGCTCATGATACCCTCTGCAAAGATGATCCAACATCATGCAAAGAATTCTGAGCAAGCCTGAAAAGCACTGGGTACACTTTCTGGTTCTCTTAGTTTCACCTAAATAACCCATAAAATTAGTTACATAAAAGTGTCAATTTCCAAATCCATGGGTGATTTGGTAGTGACAAGCAAGAAATTAGAGAAGTCAATTTGCATATATTATTTGCAAGCGAGACCTTTGTTTGACATCTCTAATAGCTCCCTCAGTGTCCCCAGGTGTGCATGAACAACAGAAAGGGTAAATGGAGGGACAGGAGAGATGATGGCTTCCACCTGCTCTGCCTCTCTTTCAGTAGAGCTCCATGATTATGCTTTTTTAAAAGACAAAGAAGATAGGAAACAGCTGTTTTAAAACATTAAAACTGCATCCACCCTTGAAAAGCAAAATAGATTTCCAAAGTGCTTTTTTGGTACCAAGTAAAAAGGTCCTTTGAAATCAGAAAGAACAAGTTAGTTTTACTCAATTCTCTTTAGTACTCATGCATTTTCAACCACTCACATATTCTTTATAAATCAAGTCGAGGGAATTCATTGCTTATGAAGAGTAAAATGAATAGCACTTAAAAGAATATGAAGAAAGCAACCAGTGTGAATGCTTTCAACCCAGCAGGAGCAGTTTCACTAGTTCTGGCTAAAAAGAGAAAGTGGAATACATTTAGAGAAAAGTCTTGGCCTGTGAACTGTCTTTTAAAAGTTACCATGGACAAAAGTGGCCCTTGCTTGTACCCTCATCTGCTGTTTCTCTTACCTGAAGTAACGTTCCTTCGTCATGGCATTGTACCACGAAATACATTTGGGATAGTGTTACAGTTGTGAGCCTTTCATCTTTACTCTTAGATTCTTTTTATTACAAGAAATAGCCTTCAGCCCCTTCTAAGGTCACTCATTCCTTTATTACTAAAAAGAGATTGTCACCTGCACAGCCATTAAGATGCAGTGATGAATGAAATGGCATGCCAAGTCACAAGTCATTTCTCTAGTTGCTCCAACAGTCAATAGAATGGTTCCTATAGGAATCCATGTACCTTTAATTTATTTCAAGTTTTCATATTTAAAAAGTTACAAATTAGAAAAAAAATTACACAGCAAACTCAACTAGACCTAAAGGCAATACAACTCAAAAAACCACTATAATGTTAGAGCAGTTATTGGAATCTATACTTAATGTCTACTTGGTATTGAATGAATCAATGGGGAGAATTGCTTACAATGTAAATAATTGTGTTATTACCTGCACCTAAGAATGGATTAAGGAGAAGACAGTGTTCAGAAGAGAGCGTGCTGTACCTGAGGACATAAGTTTGCGATTAGTGCAGGCTAAGACTAGTTTAAGTTGAGATTTATTGTTTTTATTATTATTATTATTATTATTAATTTTATTTTTCATTAGAGAATGGGAGGGCCAGTTTTGAACTTTCCTGGTGTTTTCTAGTCATGGCATCCGTTAATTATTGTATCATTCAAATATCATTTTAAATTAATAATACAGCATCAAACATTGTTTACAACTCTAAAAATATGAATATGATTGACTAGAAAATTTTATATACCTGTCATGAATAATGACTAAACTAACCAATAGATGTTTGTTACAAATATTCCCCTTTAAAAGCAACTTGTGGGTTTCCCTGAATATACTGTGAAGCCAGTTTTATTCACAAACTTTTTTGCCTAGTTTTCTTTTTATCAAAAGTAGAATTAAGAACAGTAAATGTGTACATTGGTTTTGTATTTGTTGGCATATAAGGCCTAGACCAAAAAAAGAACTGGAGACACTACTTTTTTCCAAATGAATCTTAAAAGGTAAATAAAGCAGATAAAGTGTGTGCCAATGTTTAACAAAAAGGCACAATGGCTACATAAAATTAGAACATTACAGCCAAAGAAAACAAAAGTTACAGGCTTTACAGGCTTTAAAACTACATGGTTTTCCATAAGAGGTTGTGTCAAAGCTCCAATCATATACAAAGGTGAAAAGCAGAACTGCTCAGGTGATTCAAATTCCAGAAGGTTTACACTTTAAAGGGCTTTGGATGTTAGGTGGGGACCAGAGATTCTTGTAAAGCATAATTTATTTTCCCCCATATCTTTTTTCTCTTCATTCCCTCTTATTTTGCTGCAATAACTGGCTAATATAGCGTTAGATTAAGAGTATGAATCCAATTAGAAATAAAACCTGAGCATGATTTTCTATAGACAATTTTCAGAGAATATTTTCAGCTAATATCTTATGAGCAAATTTGAGCAAACAACAATGGAACTTGTGCGTCGGGGATGAAGGAGAGTTCAATGAGATAAGTGAGCCGTGTTTGTAAGTGAGGAGTGAGTTTGGCATAGATGCTGTCAAACTTGACACAGGCTATTGTCATTTTGGAAGAGGGATCTTCAGTTGAAAAACAAAACAAAACAAAAAAGGCCTCCATCTGATTGACTTGTGGGATAGTCTGTGGCACATTGATGATTCATGCGGGAGGACCCAGATCACAGTTAGTTAGTGGCACAGTTAATGCCATCCCTGGACTGATGGTCTTGGTTACTAGAAGGAAGTAGACTGGGCAAGGCGAGAGAAGCAAGCCGGTAAGCCTGGGTCCTCTATTGAATTTGCATCAGTTCCTGCCCTTCTGAGTTTCTAACAGCACTTCCACTGTGATGTGGCACAGTGAGCTAAAATAAACCCTTTCTTCGCCAGGTTGCTTTTGGTCATGGCACTTTGTATGACTAAGAGAAACCAAAAGGCATTAAATTTAAGCAAAATAGAGTCTGATGACAAAAGGTGGAAAATGGTTTTAGAAACAGGTAGCACAATGGGCAAAAAGAAGATTGAAGGCAATTTAGAACTCTTCTTAGTTCAAGTTGTTGAAAGAATTATTATTTTTTTTTTTTCTGTAGCAGGACATAGGAATACGGGGTGAAATATATAAATGACTCTACCTTCCTGGAGTCCCATGGCCTAAAATCAGAAGACTCAAGTAGGTCGTTAGAATTCATGTTAGGTATTGTGGTTGTTGTGTTTTTTGTTGTTATTGTTGTTGTTTGTTTTTTCTGTGTATAAGTTTAGATTGCAAGGACACAGAATGGGTGTCAGGTTTCCTGAAGCATGCATAGACGGGTAAGTTAAAGCGACTGACACCCTGAAACACTGGGTCAGCCTGAAAAGAAGTCAGACCTCTTGAAGAAACCAGAAGCTGTATGGTAAGTATCCTGTAGTATCTAGATGCTTTACTTAAATGTACAAAGGCATAAGAAAATGTTACAAATTGAGCATAAGAAGTATAGTGAAAAATATAGAAGGCATTGGAGCCAAACCAAGATCTTGAATGTTATGCTTGAAGAAGAGAGTTTATTTAATCTCCCTTTAGCAAGGGAGTGATAAAGCCTGCTTGTGGAACCTTTGTCCTGATTTACTGGTTTCTGCTGCAGGGGCAGTAAATCCTACTCACTATTTCCACCCAGAAAACTGTGGGTTTAACAATAGATACCTGTTTTTCTCTTTTTCTCAGAATTTATCCAGAATCTAAAACAGAGGAGGAGCACAGTGAATAGTGGCTGAATAAATTAAAAAGTCAGAAGAGAAACTCTCTTTACAGTTCCAGATATCCACATTAAAGGGAAAAAAGAAAGCACTTGATCAAGATAATGCTACTGAGTGTAATGAAAAGAAGGCATGCCTCTAAGATCCTTGAAAGATAGGGGCTTGTTCTGCTTCAGTCTGTGATGGAGAAGGGAGAGTCAGGGATTGCTCCAAGGTGGGTACTAACTGAGAATAGTCACTGCAATAGGATAACTATAACAAAAAGGAGCTGGTTTTGACTGTGTAAACAGGAGAAAAATGAAGTCAATCTGGTGATTTTAAAATGTCTACAGTCCAAGAAAATCAGAAATACGGTCCAATACTACAAAATGAGTCAAGCAACATTATATTGTCTGTAACTGAAGTCCTTTCCTGTCCTTTCTTTTCTTTTTTTCTTTCTTTTCCTTTCTTCTTTCTTCATTCTTTTTAATTTTTTTTTTTTTTGTAGTTGAAATTTGGTGCAGGAAGTATGACCAGGTAGGGTAGTAGGATAGACAGAGAAAATATGTGTGACAGACTATATTATAATTTATAAGGCAAAGGAAAGAAGATCCTTTGAGAAAAGAATCTCATGACTTCATAGAGAATTTAAGAGACCAGGTGTTAACATACAAGTGATTCCATTGGGCTAGGAAATAGAAGTAGCCATCAAAAGTCTCCCAACAACAACAACAATAACAAAAGACCCCATAGTCATAGCCCATAGTTTTAGCACAGAATTCTACCAGATTTTCAAAGAAGAGCTAACCAACACTCCTCAAACTATTCCACAAAATAGAAACAAAAGGAATACTACCAAACTCATTCTATGAAGCCATAGTCACTGTGATATCTACACCACATAAAGACTCAACAAAGAAAGAAAATTTCAGATCAATCTTCCATATGAACATTGATGCAATGCTTTTCTGAGACTGACATTCAACCAAGGACCATGTATGGATATAACCTAGAACCTCTGCTCAGATGTAGCCTGTGGTAGCTCAGTAACCAATTGGTTTCCCATAGTGAGGGGAACAAGGACTATTTCTAACAGGAACTCAATGACTGCCTCTTTGGCCTCCCCACCCCCCAAGGGAGGAGCAGTCCTGTTAGGCCACAGAGGAGGGCTTTGCAGCCAGTCCTGAAGATACCTGATAAAACAGGATCAGATGAATGGGGAGGAGGTCCCCCCTATCAGTGGACTTGGAAAGGGGCAGGGTGGAGATGAGGGAGGAAGGGAGGGACTGGGAGGGAATGAGGGAGCGGGACACGGCTGGGATACAGAGTTAATAAAATGTAACTGATAAGAAAAAAATAAAATTCAAAAAAAAAAAAAAAGATCTTGCAAACCAATTTCAAGAAGACATTAAACACATCATCCACTATGATCAAGTAGGCTTCATCCTAGGGATGCACGGTGGGTTCAACATACAAAAATCCATCAATGTGATCCACCACACAAACAAACTGAAAGAAAAAAAAAATCACATCATCATCTCATTACCTCCAGAAAAAGCCTTTGAGAAAATCCAACACTCCTCCATGATAAAAGGCATGAAGAGATCAGGGATACAAGGCCCATACCTAAACATAATAAAGGCTATATACAGCAATCCAATAGCCAACATCAAACTAAATGGAGAGAAACAACGCAATCTCACTAAAATCGGGGAAAAGACAAGATTGCCCACTCTCTCCATTTTTTCTTTAATGTAGCACTAGAAGTTCTAGCAAGAGCAATAAGACAACAAAAGGAGATCAAAGGGATACAAATCAGGAAGGAAGAAGCTAAAATATATCATGTATTTGCAGATGGTATGATAGTATATGTAAGCAACCCCCAAAATTCCACCAGAGAATTCCTGCAGCTGACAAACTCTTTCAGCAAAGTGGCTGGATACAAGATTAATTCAAAACCAAAAAAAAAAAAAAAATCCTCCTGTATAAAAATAACAAATGGGCTGAGAAAAAAATTAAGCACACTATACCCTTCACAATAACCACAAATAATACAAAATAACTCTAACCAAGTCAAAGACTTGTATGACAAGAACTTCAAGTCTCTGAAGAAAGAAATTGAAGAAGACACAAGAAAATGGAAAGATCTTTCATGCTCATGGATTGGCAGGATTATCATTGGCAGGATTAACAATTCTTATTAATTACGTTTCTGTTTCAAAATTTCTGCCTGTTACAGCTCACAGCTCCCTCCAGCTTACTTATCTACCCTCCACTTTTGTCTACATTATGCTTCCCTGCAGATCAGTTCCACTCTCTTTAATAATAGCCAAGCCAAATCTGTTTTATAGGTATTTCAATTACAATTAGCATATAAAGAAGTCTATACATTAAGGAACAAAAACTTACAGTATCTTAGAAATTTCTTTTCTTTTTCATGTAAAAATGGGGATAATTTACTTTCACAACATTTTTTTTTTTTTCTGTACTGGATGAGGCAGGAGTTCATGACATTTGAGCATGCATTAAGTCTCTATTCCAACGTCAAAATAAATGTCGTGCCTGTGATGGAGGAGCTTTCACAGTGTGCTGGGATTGGCTCTCATTGGCCTGTAAAGCTTTTAATACCATGTTTTATAAGAAACATACTTAGATATCATGGCATCAATGTATGAAGATCATTTCAGCTGAAGTTTTCAACTGAACTTGCATGTTTGCTTATGTCCTCATAGATGTAGCTATCATTGTATATATAAAATAATTATATACACAAAATTATATATGTTTATATATAAATAATATATAAACATATAAATATATTGCATATTTATGTTTATATATTATTCATATATTTTTATATATATAAATAATATAATAATGTTAAATAAATAATATATAAATGTTTATATTTATATATTATTAGTCCTAATAACCTGTTTAACATTGTATCTCCTTTTAGACTAAGAAAACAACAAGTCAGAAATACCTTAAATTGGTTTGGATTTTTATGTGATGATGATAGAAATTCAAAGTTATAATTGCTACAACATATTGTACATATTTAAAATATGCTGGTTTAAATGTTCTTTATATATGATGATGAAAATTCAAGGTTTTAAAGGTCTATTCAGATTTTAAAAAGGTAATTTAAGATATATGTGGCCACTGTATGCTTGATTCTGACTGGTCTTGAATATGTCAATAAATGCTGTTTCCTTTTTCTGATACCAGTTGTCATGACTCAGTTTACCTTGGAGTTTTCTGGCGACTGGATTTAACATAATAGGAATTCAATATTATTTAAACATAGATAGTATTAAAATTGTTCTATATTGTCCTATTATTGCTGGCTCTAAAAATGGGTTGTTGCTCTTTCTTTTTTCAGACCAAGCATGATTTTTCTGCAGCAGTCTTGCTAGGCCACAGAGGAGGACATTGCAGACAGTCCTAATGAGACCTGGTAAGGTAGGGTCTGATGGAAGGGGAGAAGGACCTCTCCTATCAGTGGACTTAGAGAGGAGCACGGAGGAGATGAGGGAAGGAGAGTAGGATTGAGAGGGAATGCGTGAGGGGGCTATAGCTGGGATAAAAAGTAAATAAACTGTAATTAATATAAAAAAATAAAATTTAATTAAAAATTTAGTTTTTTACTTATTACAATTCATTCACTTTGTATCCCAGCTGTAGCCCTCTCCCTCATCCTTGCCCAATCCTGCCCTCCCTCCCTCTTCTCCTCCGATGCCCCTCCCACAGTCCACTGGTAGGGGATGTCCTCCTCACCTTCCCTCTGACCCTAACCTATCGGTCTCATCAGGACTGTTTGCATTGTCTTCCTCTGTGGCCTGATAGGGCTGACCTCCACCCACCTTTGATAATTTGAGAAAATTATCAAAGAGCCAACCACGGAGTTCATATCAGACACAGCCCCTATTTCCATCACTAGGGAATCCACTTGGAGACCGAGCAGCCATGGAGTATATCTCTACAGGGGTTCTAGGTTATCGCCATGCATGGTACTTAGCAAAAATACCAAAAAATCTGGGCATAAGGTTCTTTTCTGAGACTGATACTCCAACCAATCATGTTTTAAAGTCCGAGGTCAAAACCATAATTATTGACTTATAAGTTATTGGATATGTTTAAAATCTGTAATACCTATAACAAAATGTTTACTTAAAACTCATAATTCAGGGTGAGTAATTGAAAGTCCGTGCTTACAGAATCTTAAACCATAATATTACATTCAGGGATATAAGCAGCATGTGGTTGGTTGCCATCTCTGCTAGCGTTGGAGAAGGTGAAAGTCATAGCTTCACTACCATCTTGACAAAGGGCAGCAAAATGCAACGTGAGCTAACCAAGGAAACAGGTTTCCAAAGATACTTTTAAATTGGGATAAGATTTTTGTGTGATTCCTGTTCTGTCTTAAAAACCAGGTTTATAAAAGATAGAACACAAGACAATGCCTGGTTAATGAGGTATTAAAGCTGCACCTCCATGCATTCATGTGCAAGAATGTACCTTGCTGACAGCCAAACCTTGTAACATAAAATAACCTCCTTGGTATTAATTTTAGAGTCGTTAAATTGTTTACACTGTTAGAACTTGATTTTGCCTTCTAAAAATTATGATTATGTTCTTTGTCTTCACTATTTAAAAGGTACTTTATTGTAATATTATGGAAATACAATTGGGAGATTTTCAACTTTTAAAAATTTGAAGGTTTAAAATATTAAAAAGGTTAAAAACACTGCCTTAAAATATGTTTATCCTTGTTTTTGCTACTGTTATTAAGCTATGAATTTTTTATAAACTAATCGTACAGGAAAGTTTTGTGTTCTAAAATGATACACCATATAAAGATCAGAAAAATTCCCAGTTTCTTTATTACTATATTTATGGATTGAAAGGTTTTCACGCTGAAAATCTTCAACTTAAAATTGTTATTAAATCTAAACCTAAGAGACATAAAACATAAAGTCCTAGTCTTAGGAAATATGCTAAATTATTGTGAACTCATAAGGATAAGTATGAAATGCAAGTTGATATTAAGTTACCTAATAAATGATCAAATCCTTTAATGTGTTCAGAAATATATTTGTAGCCATGCTAAGTACCAGTGTCATTAATCTTTATTTAGTATCCTGCTTTATGTTTGCAAGGTAGAGTTTAAAACAAATAACTAAAAACAGGCAAGGCTGTTTAACTCAGATATGCTTGGTAGGTACTGCCTCTCAAACCTGTCAAAGAATGTGCTGAATATCACATTTAAGATGTTTAAATTTACGGTGACAGACAGACACTTCCAAATCTTAACAGTCACCCTAAAAGTCTGCAAGAAGATAATGGGCACAAAGGTGAAAGATAAATGGGCACCTGGATTATTATATGCTCACCACTGGTTGAGACCCCCTCAGTACCTTGCCTATTGTTAGTGTCCGGCCTAAACTGTGGACAAGAATTACCACCCCCATGACTCAGAGAGTACCGCACACTGACTAAGATGAGATCAGTCTCTCCCATGCTCCTCCTCCAAAGAAAAAGCCTCTCATCTTCTGGGCTAATTAGTCAAAGACTGCCTCTGCCTGTGCTGCCATGGAGACTTAGGAACCTGAAACAACCATTATTATTTAGTTAACAACAAGTCATTATTTAGTTAAAACTACTAGACCTCTCTATAGCTTGTTAATTCTCATCAGCACTGCTTGGTTCCTCTTCCTCCAGGGCCAGCCAGTGAAGGCTGCATCATCAGGGTTGAGTGATCAGTGGAGAACTCCCCCTTTCCGTGGACCAGGGAAAGGGGATGAGGTGAAGACTGAGGGAGGATGGGACTGGGGTAGTTGAGGGAGGGGGCTTTAATCCGGATGTATAATGAATAAATTATGAAGAAAAAAGAAGAAAGGAAAATAGTCAATAATAAAAAATTGCAAAAAAGAAAGCCCCAAACAACTCCTAGATCCCTTTTTAAATATAATTTTTAGTTACAGTTTATTCACTTTGTATCCCAGCTGTAGTCCCCACCCTCAATCCCTTCCAATCCCACCATCCCTCCCTCATATCCTCCCATGCCCTTCCCAAAGCCCACTGATAGGGGGAGGTCCTCCTCCGACTTCCATCTGATTCTAGCCTATCAAGACTGTCTTTCATAGTTTTCCTCTGTGGCCTGGTCAGGCTGCTCCTTGCTCCCTGCTGGGGGAGGGAGGATCAAAGAGCCAGCCATTGAGTTTCTGTTAGAGACAGACCATGTTCCCCTTATTGGGGAGCCCATTTCGAGACTGAGCTGTGAAGGGCTACCTCTGTGCAAGGGTCCAGGTTATCTCCATGAATGGTCCTTGATTGGAGTATCAGTCTCAGAAAAGACCCCTAGGCCCAGATTTTTGGTTCTGTTGTTCTCCTTGTGGAACTCTAGACCCTCCCAAGTCTTTCTATCTCCCCCTTCTCTCATAAGATTTCTGCACTCTGCCTAAAGTTTGGCTATGAGTATCAGCATCCACTTTAATACCCTGCTGTATAGAGCCTTTTAGAGGACCTACTAGATCTCTTATTTAAAAAGGCACACAGGTTTGCCTTGCTCAAAGACTCATGTTAAAACAGAAACAGATTTCAGATGTAATTTTTTACTATTCCTTTATCTAAAGAAACTCATTTTATTGTGACTGCTCTCAGGAATCAATCACCTATGTATCATGGGGAATAACTAGATAGGAGAAAGTGTAAAGTTTATGTAAGGTCTGAGGATATGGAAGCTTAAGTTACAAGGATTTTAAAAAATGTTTTAGGGGCTAAGAAGGTGTTTTAAGGTAGGTTTTAAGGCAAGTGAAAGTTTAAATGGTAATAAGAAAATGATTTAAGGTATATAAAAGGAATGAAAATCACTTCAGATTTTTTCCCTTGCTGTGCTACTGTTGTACTAAGACTTCAAAGTTCAGAGCTTTAGCATTAATCAGTGGAGTTCCAATAAGTCATTACTGAACTCTGGTAAAGTCTTCCACTATACGATCTACTTCATAGTCCCAAGCTTAAGACTTTAAATTTCCTTTGGCTGTCTTTTAAGTGTAGACTTAAGGGTGTTTCTTAATGTAATAAATATATATACACCCAGTCTTCTGCATAGAGAACAGAGTGCTAATGCTTTTAACCAAAATCATTTTATTGTAGCTTTTACTATGACTCAGAGGCTTGAGTCTACTGCTCTTTCTATAGTACAGATTATTATAAACAATAACAATACATACCTAAATTTTATCTTTTTGTAAACTTAAACCGACAAAACTGTGGGCCTAAAACTTTCAAATTTATATATATGGAGAGAGAGAGAGAGAGAGAGAGAGAGAGAGAGAGAGATCTGTTTGCCCAGTCTAGGTGTTTCCTGCATCCAGGGTGGCTTCAGGGCAGCTACTGACAGGTGTTGGCCCAGCCTCACAAACTGCTTTAGATAGGCCTGCACTTTTCTAGCTGCAGATAGTCCCACAGAGTCTGGACAGTAGTGAAACAACCAGATCTCCCAAGAGTTGGCCAATATCCCAGTTCTATCAAGGTCCTCAAAGAAGACATCATCCCCAGTCATCAGGAAGTAGTCTAGAGAACAGTGCCTCACTCTTGCCTCACCATCACCCTTCTGTGTTCCACCTTTTAAGTAAACAAAAAGAGATGAATGTTAGCATACGGGTGATTTGGATGGCCTGCCCTCAGGGACCTAGCAATTGCATACAGCATGACCTGCCAGAACAACCAGGTGCAACACGTATGTGTGGCCAGAAAAATTACACTGCCCTCCACCCCAACCCCCTTTCTCTATTCAAGGCATTGTCTCTATCCCCTTTTCTGTCCTCAGGGCCTCCTTTCTCTCCTTCTCTGCGACACCCTCATCTTTGCCATCATGACTCTGCACCCATCTGTCTGCCTCCTCCAGGTCCTCAATCCTCTTCCTTCCCCCAGTAAATCTCCTTATAAGAGATCATAATTTCTCAGGTGCCCACCTTGGATTGGGCCTGCCAAAGTTACCCCCTCGGCGTGTAGAATTTCATAACAGTAGTGATGCTTCATACTGGGTATTTGTAAAAAAAAAAAAAAAAAAAAAACAGGGCAACAATATAATGTATAGATTTCATAGCGTGGGTGTTTCACTACTAAAGAATTTCTTAAATAAATATAATGGCCCCTACTCTAAAACATCATCATGTTTTGTGAGAAATGATCAATGATAATAAGATTAATAACTAAAAATCAGAGTGTGTTTGACTTTATGTGACTTGAACATGAGGTTATTATTTCTCATTTTCACATTGGATATTTGTTGTAATAGTATTAAGTACATTAATGAGTGGATGATTCAAATAAGTGGCATTGCTGTGGAAATTTTTCCTGGTCGTTGCTGTTTATATCATCTTGTCATCGATAATATTTATTCAGGTAGATGTCATTTAAGCCTTTTGAGTGTATCTCATTGAATCTAAATATACTGTGTGGTACTATTTCAAATATGGCAATCCTAAATACTATTTAAAATAATTTTTGTCAATGTATTACCCAAGTTAAAACTGATTTCCTCATCCTAATATTCATTCTGTAATTGTGTCTGTAAACATCCTCAGTTGTTCAAACATATTTCTATTTTCCAAGCTGCATACCTCATGCATTATTTTAGCATATGACTTGGGACCAAAATCATTAAATTGGATTATTTCACTAGTAGCTAGTATGAGAATACAAGCAGGTATTGCATGTTCAGTTGAAAACTAGCTGAAATGTTCTTCATACATTGATACCATGGTGTCTAAGCATGCTTTTTACAAAGCATCGTCTTGACATCTTCATAAATCAATGAGAGCCCATCCCAACATCCTGTGCAAACTCCTTCATCACAGGCCTAGCATTTATTTTGACAACAAAGTAGAGGCTTAAGTAATGCATGCTCAAATGTCATGAACTTCTGTCTATTCCAATACATAAAAACATGAAAAAAAGAAATTTTCAAAATATCATACATTCTTATCCATCCATATATGGACTTTCTTCTTTATATGCTGATTTTAAATGATATGCCTATAAACCAGATTTGGCTTGACCAGCATTGAATAGAATGGAATTGATCAGTAATTGATATGCAGAGAAGCATAAGGTAGACAAAAGTGGAGGATAGATAAGTAAGCTGGAGCTATGAGCTATAATAGGCAGGAATTTTTTTCTTTTTTTATTTTTTTAAATTTTTTATTAATTACACTTTATTTATTTTGTATCCCCCCATAAGCCCCTCCCTCCTCCCCTCCCGATCCCACCCTAACTCCCCTTTCTACATGCATGCCACTCCCCTAGTCCACTGATAGGGGAGGTTCTCCTCTCCTTTCTGATCTTAGTCTATCAGTTCTCATCAAAAGTGGCTGCATTGCCCTCTACTGTGGCCTGGTAAGGCTGCTCCCCCCTCAGGGGGAGGTGATCAACGAGCAGGTCAATCAGATTATGTCAGAGGCAGTCCCTCTTCCTATTACTATGTAACCCACTTGGACACTGAACTGCCATGGGCTACATCTGTGCAGGGGTTCTAGGTTATCTCCATGAATAGTCCTTGGTTGGAGTATGAGTCTCTGGGAAGTTCCCTGTGTTCAAATTATCTTGTTCTGTTGCTCTCCTTGTGGAGTTCCCGTCCCCTCCAGCTCTTACTATTTCCCACTCCTTACATAAAATTCCATTCACTCTGCCAGAAGAAAACAGGAAACAACCTTGGAACCTGACACAGAGGGCCTCTGCAGTATAGACTGTCAAAGCAGATGCTGAGCCTGATGGACAGCTGATGTGCAGAGTGAATAGGCAGGAATTTTGAAACAGTATAATTAAGTGTTAAATACTTTGAGCTAACTTCCCCAAGTTGTATTTTTATGTTGAATATTATGAAACCAAATCCCAGCTTGGATAGGAGAGTTGGGAAAACAATCCTAAAACAGTCCTAGCCATGGTGCTAATGTCAATTGTTAGCTGCTGGGAAGGGGAGGCAGTTTTCTCTAATACTGTAACATTTGATAAATTGTTGATGCTACACTGGGAGAACACATATCCATGAATTTGGGGAACAACAAATTGATTGATTTTACAGAGTTCAAAAGAAAGAAAAGGAAACAAGTTTGGGTCAGTAGGAAGAAGAAGTGGATTTGGAAAGAGTTGGGAGCAGGATATATAATGAAAATCATTGAAAAGTGTATAACTATATATAAACTACTAACACAAAATAATACAGTTATGAAAGTACTATTAAATTAAAATTATAGATGGAAAGTTTAAATACCATAAACTTATTATGTAATAATCAAACATCATGCTATTACTAATAACATAAATTTATAGGACAGAAAAACAGGATAGAAGATTTAAAATGTCAGATATATATGGTTAATCAACTATCTACAAAAATTGCAAGTATATTTATTACAAATAAATTTATTTGTCACAAGGAAATTTACTAGGAAGGAAAATTATTTCAACCATAGGTGCCACAGCATTTGGGTAAGTAAACTGAGAAAATTAATGGTAATGTGACCCTCATAATTTTAAATGTAAAATCTAAATTATAAATCTCCTAGAAGAAACTGCTGGAGAAATTTGTTTCTGGATTAGAAGTAAAACAATAAAAATAAATAAAACAAAACAAAAACAAACAAACCTGTGTAACACATTAAACCATTCATCACAAAAGTAAAAACTAATAAATTAGCAGCCACCAAATTTAAAAATAGTTTTCAAGACACACATGGTATATACTCACTCATAAGTGGATATGAGCTACATAATATAGGCTAAACATATTAAAATCTATACTAAAGAAACTAAACAACAAGGAAGACCCTAGGGAAGATGCTCAATTCTTGTTCAGAAAAACATGATAGACAACAGAAGCAGGAGAAGATAGGGAACAGGACAAGAGCCTACCACAGATGGACTCAGAAAGACTACTGATTGAGGTATCAAAGCAGAGGCAAAGACTCATAGCCAAACACTGGGCAGAGAATAGGGACTCTCATGAAAAAAGGGGTAAATAGAAAGACCTGGAAGGACAAGAACTCCAAAAGGAGACCATAAAACCTGAGCCCTGGGGGCCCTGAAGAAAATGATACCCCAACCAAGGACAATATATGGAGAGGACCTAAAACCTCTGCTCAGCTACAGCCCATAGAGTCAGTCTCCAAGTGAGTTCTCTAGTACGTGGAGCAGGGACTCTCTCTGGCATGAACTCAGGGCAGGCTTTCAGATCACCTCCCCCTGGGGGATGCAACCTTGCCAGGCCACAGAGGAAGACAAAGCAACCATTCCTGATGAGACCTCATAGGCTAGGGTGAAATAGAAGAGGAACAAGACGTCCCCTATCAGTGGACTAGGGGAGGGGCATAGGGGGAGAAGTGAGAAAGGGGTTGGATTGAGATACAATTTGAATAAATAATAATAATAATAATAATAATAATAATAATAATGTCTTTAAAATTTACCAGCAATAACATTTTTAAAAAACATAAAATATGAAATGTGATAAAATATTTGCAATATATGTCTAAAAATACATAAGTCTAAAAATCTTGGAGTTCAGTAGTAGGCATATAATAAAATTAAGAATTCCAAGAAAAGAGAAACCAAACATATCTCATGAAAAATGTACAAACCTAATATCTGATACACTTAACATCCTTTATTAGGATAATTCAAATGTCACAATGAAGTACACCTTATATACCCATTTTTAAAATTAGCAATCTCAAATGAACCAATATTTTAAAATGTGACTACAGTGTATATCAAGGGTATTTCATTGTGACATTTGCATTATCCTAATAAAGGATGTTAAGTATATCAACTATTAGGTTTGTAAAGTTTTGATAAGATATGTTTGATTTCTCTTTTCTTGGAACTCATAATTTTGTTACATTTCTATTATTGCCTACTCTTTGAGAATGCCCCCCTCATGAGGTGGACTTACTAGGCCACAGAGAAAGAAGATCCAGAAAGTCTTGGTGAGACCTGAGAGGCTAGGGTAGGATAGTAGGGAACAGGGACTAAGGGAGGAGCATGGGGGGAAGCAGGAAGTAGGGTGGGACCAAGAGGAGAGGAGGGAGGGGGCTACAGCAGGGATACAAAGTGAATAAATTATAATTAATAATAATAATGGTGATGATGATGATGATGATGAAAAAATTGAAAAAAGAATGTAGACCTGTCAAAATTATTACATGCTTTAGAATCCCACTGTAGAAGATGGTTTGGAAGTAAATACGCATTATCAAGAAGCTCAACCATCGCAATCTTTCTTATCCAAAAGAAACCACAAAGGCCCCGAGCCATTATCTTGATAGTTGTTAGTAATTGTATGTTGGGACCATTTATGTTGTCCTCAGAATGAGAAAATGAATCGGCTTCAAGTGAACACAACGCTACAATCAAAAGCAATGAGCCACTGATACACATAACATTTCTTATGAGTTTCAAAGTTGTTCTAAATGAAAAAAAAAAAAAAAAAGCCAGGAACAAGAGAATATGTTTTGTATGTGTCTATTTATAAACTTATATGCAACATGGCATAGGTTCTTAATATTTTTAAATAAGAGACGTGAAAGTAAGTTGAAGACTGTAACCGGGAATATTAATGTATTCTTAGAATTAAAAGTCTTACCAAAATAAGTGTAATACTGGAGATATAGGCAATCAGTTATTCACATACATTGTTCCATGAACATTAAAAATGTTCCTAATTCCATAGTATTTACAAATGCATTCTTATATAAATGATACAACGATTCCTGTAATCATTAATATAAATAGACTGGTTCAATTGAAATAATACGCATTTTTATGTTCTCTTACAAATAATAATAGAAATAAAACAAATGTTGTAAACATAATTTTTCTTTGCAGGAAAATATACCTTTTATACCTGTACAACATGGATAAAAATTTCATTTTTTAATTATTCATGACATGCATGTTCACAACTTTTTCATTTAATGGCTCAAGTAAAAAAAGTTTTTTTTTTAATTTGAATGAAATACATCTTTAAAGTTGTATTTATTTTATTTTATTTTTCTTTATTAATTACACTTTACTCACTTTGTATCCCCCCCCATGGTTTTCTCCCTCCAGTCCCAATCCCTCTCTTCCTCCACCCTCTGCATGCATGCCCCTCCCCAAGTCCACTAATAGGGGAGGACTTCTTTTCCTTCCTTCTGATCCTAGTCAATTAGGTCTCATCAGGAGTGGCTGCATTGTCCTCTTCTGTGGCATGGTAATGCTGCTTCCCCCTCAGGGGGAGGTAATTAAAGAGCAGGCCAATCAGTTCATGTCAGAGACAGTCCGTGTTCCTATCACAATGGAACCCACTTGGATACTGAACTGCCATGGGCTACATCTGTGCAGGGGTCCTAGGTTATCTCCATGCATAGTCCTTGGTTGGAAAAGCAGTCTCAGAAAAGACCCCTGTGCTCAGATATTTTTTGGTTCTGTTGCTCTCCTTATGGAGTTCCTGTCCTCTCCAGATCTTACTGTTTCCAGTTGTATTTTTTTATTACCAGTGTGTGGATGTTTTAGCTGCATGTATGCCCATGAACCATGTACTTGCCTAGTGCCAGAGAGGCTAGAAATTGAAACCAGATCTCCTAGAAATAAAGTGGCAGATGTCTGCAAGCCTCCATGTGAGTAGCAGGAACTGAATACAGACGTTCTGCAAAATCAGCAAGTGCTCCTCACTGCCAGGCCATCACTCCAGTCACATGAACATACATTATATAAGTAATAATTAATAAACATACTATCAAGCTCCATCAACAGCTATGACAGGGTGAGAAATTCAAATGAACAACTCTGTTCCAGAAAGACAGACAAAATGCTCCTTAAATAATCTGAATTAATGAAAAGTGGTTTCTTTTATAAAAAAATCATTTTTAAATTTTTTTCCTATGTGTGTATCTGTGTGTATATGTACTAAATGTATGTGCAAGTACATGTGGGAAGAGTATGAGATCATTTGGTCCTCTTTCCACCAGAATAATTCCTGTAGCCTCAATTTGTTTGCTCTGGGTTTTGTTGTTGTTGTTGTTTATTTTGTTTCAGCTTTGGTTTTGTTTTGGTTTTGCTTTTGCTTTATAGTGGAGCTAATAAAGATTGGAGCCAAGCATTTTCTAAAGGTGAAAAGGCATTTCCACATAGAGATTTTCCAGTTCAATTAAGACTAGTAAATATCTGAGATTAAAACAAGCACCCTAAGGCAGACAAACATCCTAACACTACATTATACAGCTTACAAAACTGAAGAATAAAGAAAATCTCATAGCCTAGAAAATTTATGAAAATGCAAAAATGTTTGGGATTATTAAAGCAATCTACACTCATGAAGTAAATCTGAATTTAGGATAAACTTTCCTTAGATGAACCTCAGTTTAAATTCAAAACTACCTTAATCTTGGATTTTTGAGTGATTTTAACTTAGTATGATTATGTACTTCTTGACGAATTAACAGTGAGCATTACTCTTTCTAATGTCAGAGTTCTGACTAGTACATGCAAAACTTGTCACCATTAAAAATGAGCAGACACGTGGGGAAATGAGACCCCAATCCACTTCTAGAGTAAGGGCTATTGGCAGTTGATGGTTGCTGAGAGACACTCTGTAGGGATGTGGCTGCTGGTAGCTGAGGCAGGATTCAGTAGATCGCCCCACGCTTAGGAGCACATGAGCAGTATTACTTGTATCCACTGGGATTTTAATAACAATAAAAAGGGAACACAGGAAGTTGGGAGGAAGGGAGGGTAGGAGACAATAGGAGTTGTAGTGAGGTAAGGGTGGATGGATTTGATCAATATACACATAATGTAATATGACTTTCAAAGCATAATTAAAAAATTAAAAAGCAATAAAAGTTGTTTCAACATTTTGCTACAAAACCAAAAGTCGAAGGGCCAGGATTGTAAGGAGAACCTGGAAGAAATAGTTTAACAAAGTGTTTTGTGAGGTAATAAACTCTGGAGTGGAAAAAAAAGAGAGATTCAATAACTATCACAAAATAAGCAAACATTTGGAACATACAAAGGCTGCAAGCAGCTAATATGATAACATGTACAGCAGGCAGTAGAAAAATGGGCAGAAACTTTGAACAGCATACCATAAGAAGGAGATCTATACCATGAAAAGCATACGGAAATATGTTCAACACAGGGAAAGTGTAATTACAAACTAAAATGTGAGGATTATATATCCCTTCTCTTTTTAAAAAGAAATAAGTGAAGTAACAAAAGCAGTAATTATGGGTACCGGCAGAGTCCCCAGATCATACTTTGAGAAATATAGATGTTGGAGAAAAGTCATATTATATATTTTAAAACACTATATATATATATATATATGCATACATACATGCATACATACATACATATGTACGTACACACATTTATATGAGAGCCAAAATTGCTACTCCCTGGAATATTACCAACAGAATTGAATAAATATTTTTACTAAAAGATACAGAGAAGAATAAGCAAGAGCATTCATAAAGCTATATTCATAACTGACAAAACAAAAACCCAGACCAAATGTTGGTCTGTAACAATTTTATATTAAAAAAAAGCACAGCAGAAGATTTTCCACAATAAAATTCATGAAGCTCAAAAAATATAGTTTCTTTTTTTTTTACAAGAAGTAAGACAAACAGCATACCCTCTTCTCCAGGAAACAATAGCATGCCTAAGTCCCAGCAACTAGTGTGTGAGATTTTCCAACATGAACTTTGGTCGGGGGAGGAGGAACTGACGTGCTTGTGCTTCAATGATTGCTGTTTCCCTAGCCTTCTTCATATCAAATCTGTATTTTGAAGTTCTTAGTCAAAACACAAAGACCCTCTGTAATCTGTGACTTTCTCTGCTGCATACCTCCCTCCTGTCTCATATTCAGTCCTGCAGTTAAGCTGCTTCATCCTGTCCACACAGTAAGTTTTGCTTAACCCAGGCGGAACCCTGCACACTGGTTTGCTCCTTGCTGTTCCCTCTGCACTCACTGTGCAGACAGTGAGACGCAGCTCTCTAAGGTTTTCGATTTGTGTCTGCCCTCCAAGATCACTGTCAGATAACAGACTTTCTTCCTCTTTTCTTCCAGAAACCAGGTCACGCCCTCAGTAGCCTTCCCTCTGCAGAGAGATGATAACAAGCCTCCTCTGGCCTTGCAGTGTCCATTCCCACACCTGCAACCCCAGCCCTGTTTCCAATACAACCTTGGCCCAAGCCAACCTTGAATCTTACCTATTCTTCTATCCAGTGCCTTCTTATCTTTGACTCCAAGCACTTTGGCAAAGTCAACTTGCCAGCCACTCTGGAAACGTGTATGAACAAGGAATACCCCTTTTCCTTCAAAACTGAAGGTTCTTTTTTAGCCTTGAAAGTTTGTTCTCCTCTTTCAGGAAGGCATCACGGTTCCCTTTAGCGATGAGAGTGTGACTCCCCTGACAGAGCTTCTCTGCAGGGGAACTAATTGTCGGGTCATTTCTACTGATCCTGCAGCATCTTTTCTAAGTTATAGCAATGAATCCCTGGTGCTATTCGATTATTGGTGTCCAAAAGTTCTCATTCCATATGTTTGCTCACACTTAGAGTTCTGTTAATTGGAAAGACAAGTAGTCTTGCTTACTTTGTCGCTGTGGAAATTGTTTCTTAACATGGGAATGTTATCACCACCGTGACGTCACCTCGTGTTTATCAGCTCACATTACTTTAAATGATGCTTTGCATTTCTTAGATTTTAGCATTTGGCTTTCTTTTTATTATTATTATTATTTATTACAATTTATTCAATTTGTACCCTTCTTTGGTCCCCTTCCTCGTCTCCTCCCAAACCCGCACTCCCTCCCTCTTCTCCCCTTATGCCCCTTCCCTAGTCCACTGATAGGGGAGGTCCTTCACCCATACTGTCTGACCCTAGCCTATCAGGCTTCATCAGGACTGGTTGCATCATCTTCCTCTGTGGACTGGCAAGGCTGCACTGCAGCCCCCTCCCCAGGGAAAGATGATCGATTTTAGCATTTGAAAGATTTTTCTTGCACAAAATTTTACTGGACAAATCAGAAAATCACTTTTCTTGGCTGCACTAGGAAATAAAAAGGTAGGCTACACTATGTCTAAAGAAATAAATATCTCATTGCTTTTTTTACATAATGGGCATTAAGAACTGCTAGCCTGAATATATAGAAAAGCTTCCTTCTGATAATATTTTAAGTTAGCAAATAATATGGGATTATAATATGACAGTCTCATACATGTTTGCACTGTAAATAATGGGTCAATAGGAACTCAATAGGAACTTACCTAGTTTTTATCTTATGTGTACTTTAATTTATTTTTAACTTATCTTGATTGTACAGGGTAATGGGTATAATTATGGCACTATTTCTCATACATATATAGAATGTGTCTTGTCACATTTATCCTCCTCTTACCCTACTTGTCTTATCATCACCTCCCCTTCCATGTCCCTAAGTCTCCTTTAATGTAATATCCCCATCACCATCTATAAAGTATTGATACCTTTATTTATGATAGTTTACTTAATAAACTCCAGTTCCATCCATTTTCTTATTAATGGCATAATTTCTATTTTTCATTGCTGTGAAAAATTCCATTGTATATATAACGCCACATATGTTAACATTGACTTTCAATTTAACACCACTTAGATTTCTCTGGGTAGGCAGGGATCAACTGAATCATTGTCTATTTCAGGTTGGCTGCGAGCATGTCTGTGGTAAATAGTTTGATTATTAATTTATATAGGAGGATCAAGCCCAGGTGGGAAACACCAACCCTGAGCTGTCATCCTGAGCTTTATAAGTAAATGAGCCACAGAGTGAGGTGGCAACGAGTCCCTGTCTCCAGGTTTATGTCTTGAATTCCTGCCACAACTTCACACAAAGGTTGTGAACTGGAAGTGTAAGTCAAAAACAAAACAAAACAAACAAACAGAAAATGCCTTTTCTCCACAAAATGTTTTGAACAGAGTGTGTTGTCACAGTAATAGATGGGAAACCAGAAACCACATTTTTTTATTATTATTATTCATTCAATAATGGGGATGTAGGCTGATTTCATAACTTGGCCATTGTGCATAGTGTCATGGTAAATATAAGGGTTCGGGATTTCTACAGTTAACTGACTTTGAATATTGAGTATAAACCTAGAAATGGTATAGGGGTGTAATATGATTGTTTTATTTTTAATTTTTGAGACTTTGTTATATTGATTTTCAGAGTGCCAAATGCAAATGGCCATGTTTCAAAGACATCCAGCAGGCTGGTGATGTGCAGAATAAGATATGCTACAAACACATACAAAAAACTTATTCTATCACTTGATAGATATGCAAATCAGCAGACAGTTTGTTCAATAAATGGTATGTTAAATATTTAAAACATTTTCTTAAGTTTCTTGTACTTTGCAATAAAAAAAAAGAAACTGTCAGAAATGTTAAAAGGGAGATAAGAACACTCCTAGATAGCCAGCAGGAGTAAACACGAAGACTCTTCTTTTGTCATTCTGATAGAAATCCAATTAATTTCATTTGCTAAAGAAGTCAATTGATATTTCCTTGAATACCAATTATGTTTACTTTTAGGAAATAAAGACACCATGTTTATTTATATACATTTGGTAAAAGTTTTTGTCAAAAATAATAAAAAGATTTTCAAAGTACTTGGATTCCAAATCCCATATAGTTGAACACAATAACACTCAATCCCCATCCTGAAAGGCAAAGAGGATGGACATCAGAAGAAGAAGAAAGCAGAAAACAACCTAGGAATCTGTCACAGAGGCCTCTGAAAGGCTCTGCCCTGCAGACTATCAAAGCAGATGCTGAGACTTATGGCCAACTGTTGGGAAGAGTGCATGGAATCTTATGTAAGAAGTGGGAAATAGTAAGAGCTGGAGAGGACGGGAACTGCACAAGGAGAGCAACAGAACCAGAAAATTTGAACACAGGGAACTTCCCAGAGACTCATGCTCCAACCAAGGACTATTCATGGAGATAACCTAGAACTCCTGCACAGATGTAGCCCATGGCAGGTCAGTGTCCAAGTGGGTTACATAGTAATGGGAAGAGGGACTGCCTCTGACATAATCTGATTGGCCTGCTCTTTAATCACCTCCCCCTGAAGGGGGAGCAGCCTTACCAGGCCACAGAAGATGACAATGCAATCACTCCTGATGTGATCTGATAAGATCACATCTAAGATCAGATGGAAGGAGAAGAGGACCTCTCCTATCAGTGAACTTGGGGAGGGGCATGTGTGAAGAAGGGGGAGGGAGGGTGGGATTGGGAGGGGAGAAGGGAGTGGCTTATGGGAGGATACAAAGTGAATAAAGTATAATTAATAAAACAATAAAAATAAAATAAAATATATATAAAAAGGGTTTCTGAAATGCTATGATAGTTTGAAAATTGATGTGCCTGCTGTGTTCTTAACTGGACACTGTGTAGTGGAAATAATAGAGCTGTAATGATAATAGTAGGGAGTAGCTACCCTGCTCATCAGTGTAGTACTACAGAAGAAAGAGTATCCAGAAGAAAGAGGATACTTTAATATAATCAATAAAATGTTTCCAGTGTTAAGAATTTAAACAATAAATACAGAAAAAAGAATGGAATAAATTTAGTAGTCTAAATTGGTTATTATGTCATACAAGGCCTGAGGACATTACACAAACTACAGTATTGTGTTTATGTCTACTCATTTTTCCAAAGACACATTGCAGTCTTTTGACAGTATTTTTTCTTTTTTAAATTAATTTATTATTTTTATTAATTAAAGTTTATTCACTTTGTATCCCAGTTGTAGGCTCTTCTTCCTTCCCCCCTTAATCTCACCCTCCCTCCCTCTTCTCCTCCCTTGCCCCTCATGCAGTCCACTGATAAGGGAGGTCCTCCTCCCCATCCATCTGACCCTAGCCAACTAGGTCTCATCAGGACTGACTGCACTGTCTTCGTCTGTGGCCTGTCAAGGCTGCTCGCCTGATAGCGAGGAATGTTGAACATTTCTTTAAAAGTTTCTCTGTCGGGAGGGGGCAAGATGGCAGCGCCGGGAAGACTCTCATTCTGAGGAGCAGCACAGCAGGATTGGCACAGTGACCAGCAATCAGAACTCGCGGCCATAAAACACAAGTGGTTGTGTTTCACAGGTGAGAGGATACCCCATGGTGGGGGATTCGATCAGCTTTAACTCACCCGGCTAAACCTCGGAAGAGATCCCCATTCCACCAGGCGCTTGGTCGCCAGACCAGAGCTACCCGCCAGTGCGATCTGGTCACGGTCCCAGACTGAACTGTGGGCCTACAACACCATAGACTGGATTTCCCAGTCGAGAGATAACCCCACGGAGCAGGAAACAATTGGGACCGACCCCAGGTTGCCCAGACATCCCCTGGAAAAGACTCGGGTTCCACGGGTGCCCCAGGAGCCAGCCCTGACCCAGAGCCGGGAGGGACAAAGGCGCCTGCCTGCACAGAGCCCTGCCTGCGCACGTGATTCGCCGCCTCAGATAGAACTGTGGGCACCAGGGCAACAGGGCACCAGACTGCGTGTCTGTGGCAGGAGGAAACCCCCAGCGGAGGGGGTCAGCAGCTCTAACGCTTAGGACACCCAGCACCAAAACACTTCCTGGATTCACGCAGACTCTAGTGCAGGCAGAAGCGCTGTGCTCTGCCGCCATTGTTGCGTTCCCCTGGGGCACTGGGACAAACATCTGCATCCTCGGACCTGCAGGAGCCGAAGAGCCATTACAGCAGCCCTCAGATACTGTGCCAGGGATCGGCCAGTTGTCCCTGGCTGGACTGCCAAAACTGTAGGAATCCCTGATCCTTCAGGGGGGCTGCACCCACAGCGTCTGGACCAGAGTGGTGCCTACAGCCGCCATCCCAGACAGAGACACACAGCTTCTGGTCCAGAGTGAGGCACCCAGCCTCCAGACCAGAGCAGTGCCCCCAGGCGCCAACTCAACCTAGGTGCACATTCTCCAGGTCCAGAGCAGAGCAATCAGCCTTTGGCCCAGAGACTTGCTGAGTGCACCTCCCACTTTCTCAGACAGAACTGTGCGCCCCAGGATAACAGACTGAGTTTCCCTGTTGGGAGAAAACCCCATAGCTAGGGAATCAGCAGTTTCTTCAAGAGGACTGTACATGGAAATTTAGTGAGCAGCAGCACACTAAATTTATAACAAGAAACCCAGCAGTGGGGCAGCTGTCTTGAGAAATTTTATGGGTAAGAGGAGATCCCCCCTGCCTAACATAGACCACAGCTACTACTCAGGGCTATAAACCTGAGGTGAGCAGTGGCAACTCCGGAGAAACACTGGCCATACAGTGACCATAACCAAAAAGCAGAGAAGGACTCCTTCAGGAAAAATCATCTTCCGGCCAAGGGGATACTCCCTACCTCAGGACTCCAGGAAGCACAGAAACTAACAGCCAACACCTAAATCAGCCCAATGGGTAGAGGTCAGCGTAAAGGCTCAACCAACAAAAGACAGAGCAATATGGCATCTCCAGAACCCAGCCATCCAGGGGCGAACAGCCCTGAACAATGCAGCATAATAGAAAATCAAGAAGATGACCTTACATCTATGTTGATGAAGAGAATAACAGAGGAAACAGATAAAATACGTAAAGAATTAGAGGAAGATAAAACCAAACAGATCATGGCTATCCGTAAAGAAATGGAGGAAGATAAAGACAAGCAAATTAGGGCCATCCGTGAAGAAATACGGGAAGATGCAGCCAAACAGCTTGTGGCCTTCAGAGAAGAAATAATTAAATCACTGAAAGAAATAAAAGAGACAGAGTTGAAGGAACTAAAAGAAAAAGAGGAAAATACAAGCAGACAGGTGAAGGAAGTAAACAATACAACTCAAGACCTGAAGATAGAACTAGAAAAATTAAAGAAAACACAAATGGAGGAAATAATGGAGAGGAAGAATTTAGGGAAGAAAACAGGAACTACAGAGGTAAGCATAACCAACAGAATACAAGAAATGGAAGAAAGAATCTCAGGTGTAGAAGATACAATGGAAGAAATCGATGTATCTGTCAAAGAAAATGTTAAATCCAAAAAATTCCTGACACAGACCGTCCAAGAAATCCAAGACAATATGAAAAGACAAAACCTAAGAATAATAGGAATAGAGGAAAAAGAAGACTCCCTTCTCCAAGGCCCAGAAAATATTTTCAACAAAATCATTGAAGAAAATTTCCCCAAGTTAAAGGAGAAGCCAATAAGGATACATGAGGCCTACAGAACACCCAACAAATTTGACCAGAAAAGAAAATCCTCCTGCCACATAATAATCAAAACAGGAAGTATACAGAACAAAGAAAAAATACTAAAAGCTGCAAGGGAAAAAGGCCAAGTAACATATAATGGCAAACCCATTAGAATCACACCTGACTTTTCAACAGAAACTATGAAAGCCAGAAGGGCCTGGACAGATATCATGCAGACCCTAAGAGAACACAGATGTCAACCCAGGCTACTATACCCTGCAAAACTCTCAGTCCTCATAGACGGAGAAAACAAGATATTCAATGACAAAAACAAATTTCAACAATACCTACACACAAATCCAGCATTACAGAAGACACTGGAAGGGAAAATACAACCCAAGAAAATTAGCTTCTGTCAAGAAAACACAGGAAATAATTAACCTTACTATAGCAAAACGAAAAGCAACCAAGCACACAAACTTATGAACACAGCCAACATCAAAATCAAAGGATCTAACAGCCACTGGTCATTAATCTCTCTCAACATCAATGGACTCAACTCTCCAGTAAAAAGACACAGATTAACAGAATGGATACGTAAACAAAACCCAGCAATCTGTTGCATACAAGAAACACACCTAAGACACAAAGATAGACATTACCTGAGGGTAAAAGGTTGGAAGATGACTTTCCAAGCAAATGGACCCAAGAAACAAGCAGGAGTAGCCATTCTAATATCTGATAAAATAGACTTTCAACCAAAATTAATAAAAAGAGATGAGGAAGGACACTTCATACTCATCAAGGGAAAATTCCACCAGGAAGACATCACAATCCTGAACATCTATGCCCCAAATACAAGAGCACCCACATTTGTAAAAGAAACATTGATAAAATTTAAACCACATATAGATCCCCACACATTAATAGTGGGAGACTTCAACACCCCACTCTCAACAAAGGACAGGTCAACAAAACAGAAATTAAACAAAGAAACAATATCTCTGACAGAGGTCATGAATCAAATGGACCTCACAGACATCTACAGAACTTTACACCCAAACACAAAAGAATTTACCTTCTTCTCAGCACCTCATGGAACCTTCTCCAAAATAGACCATATAGTTGGTCACAAAGCAAGCCTCAACAGATACAAGAAGACTGAAATAATCCCTTGTATCCTGTCTGATCACCATGGAATAAACCTGGACTTCAACAACAACAGAAATAGCAAAAAGCCTACACACTCATGGAAACTGAACAACTTGTTACTAAATGACAGCTGGGTCAGGGAAGAAATAAAGAAAGAAATTAAAGCCTTTCTAGAACTCAATGAAAATGAAGACACAACATACCCTAACTTGTGGGACACAATGAAAGCAGTGCTAAGAGGAAAGTTCATAGCACTAAGTGCCTTCAAGAAGAAATTCGAGACAGCTCATTCAAGCAACTTAATGGCCCACTTAAAAACCCTAGAAAAAGAAGAAGCAGACACACCAAAAAGGAGTAGACGGCTGGAAATAATCAAACTCAGGGCTGAAATCAATCAATTAGAAACAAATAAAACAATTCAAAGAATCAATGAAACCAAGAGCTGGTTCTTTGAGAAAATCAACAAGATAGACAAACCCTTAGCCAAGCTAACTAAAAGGCAGAGAGACACCACCCAAATCAGCAAAATCAGAAATGAAAAGGGGGACATAACTACAGACACTGAGGAAATCCAAACAATCATTAGGACTTACTTCAAAAGTCTATATGCCACAAAATTTGAAAATCTAAATGAAATGGACAATTTTCTTGATCGATTTGACTCACCAAAGCTGAATCAGGACCAGGTAAATCAATTAAATAGTCCTATATCCCCCAAAGAAATAGAAGCAGTCGTCAAAAGTCTCCCATCCAAAAAAAGCCCAGGACCAGATGGCTTCAGCGCAGAATTCTACCAGACCTTCAAAGAAGAGCTAACTCCAATTCTCTTCAAACTATTCCACAAAATAGAAACAGAAGGAACATTACCAAACTCATTCTATGAAGCCACAATCACCTTGGTACCTAAACCTCACAAAGACTCAACAAAGAAAGAGAATTTCAGGCCAATCTCCCTTATGAACATTGATGCAAAAATACTTAACAAAATACTTGCAAACCGAATCCAAGAACACATCAAAGATATTATCCACTATGACCAAGTAGGCTTCATCCCAGGTATGCAGGGGAGGTTCAATATACGGAAATCCATCAATGTGATCCACCATATTAACAAACTGAAAGAAAAAAAACACATGATAATCTCCCTAGATGCTGAAAAAGCATTTGACAAAATCCAACATCCATTCATGTTTAAAGTACTGGAGAGATCAGGGATACAAGGCACATATCTAAACATAGTAAAGGCGATATACAGCAAGCCTATAGCCAACATCAAACTGAACGGAGAGAAACTTAAAGCAATCCCTCTGAAATCAGGGACAAGACAAGGCTGCCCACTGTCTCCATATCTCTTCAACATAGTGCTGGAAGTCCTTGCTAGAGCAATAAGACAGTCGAAGGAGATCAAGGGGATACAGATGGGAAAGGAAGAAGTCAAATTATCACTATTTGCAGATGATATGATAGTATATATGAGTGACCCCAAAAACTCTACCAGGGAACTCCTACAGCTGATAAACACCTTCAGCAAAGTGGCCGGATACAAAATTAACTCAAAAAAATCAGTAGCACTCCTGTATACAAAAGACAAAAGGGCTGAGAA
The DNA here is from genome assembly GCF_907164565.1 of Psammomys obesus. Taxonomy (NCBI): domain Eukaryota; kingdom Metazoa; phylum Chordata; class Mammalia; order Rodentia; family Muridae; genus Psammomys; species Psammomys obesus. The sequence goes on along the minus strand of NW_026585797.1, from coordinate 30,087,681 downwards.
AGAAATTAGAGAAACAACACCATTCACAATAGCCACAAATGACCTAAAGTACCTTGGTGTAACCCTAACCAAGCAAGTCAAAGACTTATATGAAAAAAATTTCAAGTCTGTGAAGAAAGAATTAGAGGAAGATATGAGAAGATGGAAAGATCTCCCATGCTCATGGCTTGGCAGGATTAACATAGTAAAAATGGCCATCTTACCAAAAGCAATCTACAGATTCAATGCAATTCCCATCAAATTGCCAACACAATTCTTTACAGACCTAGAAAGAAAAATTCTCAACTTCGTATGGAATAACAAGAAACCGAGAATTGCCAAAACAATCCTCTACAATAAAAGATCTTCTGGAGGTATCTCCATCCCTGATCTCAAGCTGTACTATAGAGCAACAGTTATAAAAACTGCATGGTACTGGCATAGAAACAGAATGGTGGATCAATGGAATCGAACAGAAGACCCAGAAATAAACCCACACACTTACGGACACCTGATTTTTGA
>NW_026585797.1:30003549-30082180 GCF_907164565.1 Psammomys obesus | reverse complement strand
ATGAGTGACCCCAAAAACTCTACCAGGGAACTCCTACAGCTGATAAACACCTTCAGCAAAGTGGCCGGATATAAAATTAACTCAAAAAAATCAGTAGCACTCCTGTATACAAAAGACAAAAGGGCTGAGAAAGAAATTAGAGAAACAACACCATTCACAATAGCCACAAATGACCTAAAGTACCTTGGTGTAACCCTAACCAAGCAAGTCAAAGACTTATATGAAAAAAATTTCAAGTCTGTGAAGAAAGAATTAGAGGAAGATATGAGAAGATGGAAAGATCTCCCATGCTCATGGCTTGGCAGGATTAACATAGTAAAAATGGCCATCTTACCAAAAGCAATCTACAGATTCAATGCAATTCCCATCAAATTGCCAACACAATTCTTTACAGACCTAGAAAGAAAAATTCTCAACTTCGTATGGAATAACAAGAAACCGAGAATTGCCAAAACAATCCTCTACAATAAAAGATCTTCTGGAGGTATCTCCATCCCTGATCTCAAGCTGTACTATAGAGCAACAGTTATAAAAACTGCATGGTACTGGCATAGAAACAGAATGGTGGATCAATGGAATCGAACAGAAGACCCAGAAATAAACCCACACACTTACGGACACCTGATTTTTGATAAAGATGCCAAAACCATACAATGGAAAAAAGATAGCATCTTTAACAAATGGTGCTGGTCCAACTGGATGTCTACATGTAGAAAAATGAAAATAGATCCATACTTATCACCCTGCACAAAACTGAAGTCCAAGTGGATCAAAGACCTCAACATAAAACCAAACACATTAAATCGGCTAGAAAAAAAAGTGGGGAATACCCTAGAACTCATTGGTACAGGAGAAAACTTCCTGAACAGAACACCAATAGCACAGGCTCTAAGAGCAACAATCAATAAATGGGACCTCATGAAATTGAAAAGCTTCTGTAAAGCAAAGGACACCGTCATCAAAACAAAGCGACTGCCTACAGATTGGGAAAGAATCATCACCAACCCTCTATCTGACAGAGGACTCATATCCAATATATATAAAGAACTAAACAAGCTGAAAAGCAACAGACCAAGTAATCCACTTAAAAAATGGGGAACAGAGCTAAAGAGAGAATTCTCTGCAGAGGAATATCGAATGGCAGAGAAGCACTTAAAGAAATGCTCAACCTCATTAGCCATTAGGGAAATGCAAATCAAAACAACCCTGAGATTTCACCTTACACCCATCAGAATGGCCAAGATGAAAAACTCAAGGGACAACACATGCTGGAGAGGTTGTGGAGAAAGGGGAACCCTTCTCCACTGCTGGTGGGAATGTAAACTGGTACAACCACTCTGGAAATCAATCTGGCGCTTTCTCAGACAACTAGGAATAGCGCTTCCTCAAGATCCAGCCATACCACTCCTAGGCATATACCCAAAAGAGGCGCAAGTACACAACGAGGACATTTGTTCAACCATGTTTGTAGCAGCTTTATTTGTAATAGCCAGAAGCTGGAAACAACCCAGATGCCCCTCAACTGAAGAATGGATGCAGAAACTGTGGTACATCTATACAATGGAGTATTACTCAGCAATGAAAAATAAGGAAATCATGAAATTTGCAGGTAAATGGTGGGACCTGGAAAGGATCATCCTGAGTGAGTTGACCCAGAAGCAAAAAGACACTCACGGTATATACTCACTCATATAAACATACAATATAGAATAAACCCACTAAAAGCTGTACATCTAAACAAACTAAGCAAAAGAGAGGACCCTAACTAAAATGTTCAATCCCCATCCTGAATGGCAAAGAGGATGTACATCAGAAGAAAACGAAAATAGGAAACAACCTCGGAACCCGCTACAGAGGGCCTCTGAAAGCCAGAAGAAAACAGGAAACAACCTTGAAACCTGCCACAGAGGGCCTCTGAAAGCTTCTGCAGTATAGACTGTCAAAGCAGATGCTGAGCCTGATGGCCAACTGATGGGCAGAGTGAATGGAATTTTATGTAAGAAGTGGGAAATAGTAAGAGCTGGAGGGAATGGGAACTCCACAAGCAGAGCAACAGAACAAGATAATTTGAACACAGGGAACTTCCCAGAGACTCATACTCCAACCAAGGACTATTTGTGGAGATGACCTGGAACCCCTGCACAGGTGTAGCCCATGGCAGTTCAGTGTCCAAGTGGGTTACATAGTAATGGGAAGAGGGACTGCCTCTGACATAATCTGATTGGCCTGCTCGTTGATCACTTCCCCCTGAGGGGGGAGCAGCCTTACCAGGCCACAGTAGAGGACAATGCAGCCACTTTTGATGAGAACTGATAGACTAAGATCAGAAAGAAGGAGAGGAGGACCTCCCCTATCAGTGGACTTGGGGAGTGGCATGCATGCAGAAAGGGGAGGGAGGGTGGGATCGGCAGGGGAGGAGGGAGGGGCTTATGGGGGGATACAAAATGAATAAAGTGTAATTAATAAAAAAAATAAAAGATTTAAAAAAATAAAAAAAAAAACGTTTCTCTGCCATTGAATAGCCCTCTATTAAGAATTCTCTGTTTAGCTCTGTACTCCATGTTTTAATTGGTTACTTGATTAGTTGCTTTTCAACTTCTTGAGTTCTTTATATATTCTGGATATTGGCTCTCTGTCAGATATAGGGTTGGTGATGATCTTTTCCTAGTCTGTAGGTTGGTTTGTTCTGAGAGCAACAGAACCAAGAAATCTGGGCACTGGGGTCTTTTCTGAGATGGATACTCCAGCTAAGGACCACACATGGAGATAACCTAGAACCCTTGCACAGATGTAGCCTATGGTAGCTCAGTATCCAAGTGGGTTCCTTTCCTTAGTAATGGGACCAGGGACTGTCTCTGACATGAACTCATTAGCTGGCTCTTTAATCACCACCCCTGAGGGGGCAGCAGCCTTGCCAGGCCACAGAGGAAGACATTACACCCAGTCCTGATGAGACCTGATAGACTAGAGTCAGATGGCAGGGGAGGAAGACCTCCTGTATTAGTAGACTTAGAAAGGGGCATGGGAGTAGATGAAGGAGGGAGTGTGGGATTGGGAGGGATTGAGGGAGGGCACTACAATGGGATACAATGTGACTAAACTGTAATTCATATAAAAAATAAAAATTTAAATTTAAAAACAGACCCGTATAGCCTGTCAGTAGACCTCATGCAGTCTTGTCTGCCAAACGATAAAGTGGGCACATGCCTATCAGTGATTCCACTCATTCCAAGAGATTCCATTCTGACCAAATATACACTGCACAGATTATTGCCTGTCCCATCAAAGAAGACTTACTACTGTGGACCAATTCTCAATCATCGTCCAAAAGTGGTCTTGTCTGTTTAAGGACTTGAAGGTGGGCATGTGCATGTGTGCTACCAAATGAAGACTGGCAAGCTTGGTCCCGGCTGTAATTCTGAGAGAACTATATGATGCAGCAGTGATCTAGGACATGTCTGCCTTTCTGGGGGATACACCTAATGGTCTGGCTGAAAATCTTCCAGAAACACAGCAGGAATTCTCCCCATTTCACATCACAACAGTTTCACCATTTTTTAAGATCAAAATGTAAACCTAGAAGAGGGCCCTTGTCTCAGTATCAGCTCTAATGACTAAGCTGCTAGAATTAATAATATAGGCACAGGGAAAGGTTAGGATACATGTCCACCAAAGTCACTGACAGCTGTCCTCCACCACCATTATTTATTGCCGGTTACTACAATTATAGGGTACAATTACAGCCTGCTATTAGGCTATAAGCCTAATGGCAGGCACGTAGCCTGGATTCAGTTTCATTCAATGGTAGTATCAGGGACTATCCTATTTGCCCAAGGACCTGACAGTAGAAGTCTCTAACTGTTGAAACTAGTCTGAAAAAAAATGGAAAAGATTTTGTTCTTTTAAATGTACAATATGTGAGTGTAAAGCAACAATGATTATGAAGAACCATGCCAACAGCACAAATAAAAATAAACTAAGAAAGCAGAAGCAGGTGAATTTGAAAGACTGGAGATCTGTGTTTCATAATAAAGAATAAAAATAATCATCTTACAGACTGTCAGTCAGAAGAAGTTTAAGAGAGAGGAGGGGAAAGCTTGCATAAAGAAACACTGAATCAAAACTTTGTAAATATATGGAGAAATGTGGAGGGCCAGATTCATGAAGTTTAAAGGGGCTGAGTAAGATGATTTAAAAGAATCTTTCTATAAAATATAATATAATGAAATACTTTAAAAATTAAACAGACATGCCTATATCAGACAAAAATAAATGGTTATTTTTGCTTTGTTCGTAATATCAGAAATGGAAGCAACCTCAGTGCATCAACTAATGAATAAATAATGAAAATATTTTACATTTCTAAAATGGAATAGTATATAGCTATTAAGAAAACAAAATTGTCTTAGTCTTCTTGTGGGACTCTTAATGGTGGGAGTGTTAGTGGAGTTTGTCTCTGACTCTTTTTGCCTGCTTTTGTGGCCGTTTTTCTCCTGCTGGGTTGCTAGGTGGCTGAGTCTGGCCTTAATATGAGTATGAGGGCAAGTGCCTGGTCTTGTTGCATTTTGATATGCATGTTTGGTTGATATCCCTGGGAGACCTATGCTTTTCTGAAGGGAGACAGGGCATGGATTGGGGGTTCAGGATTGAGGCAGTAGGAAAGCAGTAGTCAAGTGTCATGTAATTGGGCTTTCAGTGCATAGGCAAGAAAAAACAGTGATATAAAAGGTTGAAGGGAAATGAAGGGACAAAAGAAAAGGGTTAAAATTGGGTGGAAAAGAAGAGGACACAGTAGAGGAAAAGAAATGCCCTTTGGGTTTCAAGACAATGACCAGCACTAAAGACCTTTCAAAAAAACTCATGTGAAAACAAACTATTGTCGAAGTTTCCTAAAATATTACATGTACATAAATAAAAAGAGTTTAAATTAAACTACCCTACAATTGGGTGATATCGCCCTTACTAGATATCACAAGCTAACAGTCCAAAGTTTAGTGCTATGAATGTCTTGCCTCTTTTAGAGTTCTTGGCAAATGAGGTCCAATACACCTCTAAACATTATAAACTGTTGTCAATGCTCTTAGTCTCTCCTCAGAACTTGGCACTAAGAACCTATTGCTGAAACTACCACATGTAGACTCATAGAGCATAGAGAACCAAAATCATTCACACCTGAAAGCTTCATCCCTGCTAGCTAACATTCAGAGTTCCGGAAGGTGCTGTGCACATTATTGGAGTAGTAAAGTATATCAACCTCACCCCGATGTAAACACTGAGAGCTATATTAATGACTGGCCTGGTAAGACTTGCCTACTGGTTACATTAGTGACATGGATTTCATGGGAGTAACTAACCACTTCGTGGTTGTATTTAAGGTCCACTCCACATGATGAGACCCTTACCTGGTGAACTTCAGGGCCATGAATCTCTGCTTGGGTTAAGTCGTAGGCCCAAGGAGGGAAGGTATTATGATTTCTATGCTAGATGGACCCAGTGTTAAACCATCTTCTAATGAGGTACTGTTATCCCCATAGATTAGTATGTTTCCTAACAGTCATTAAAGTTATTTTCTCCCTACATTGTGATTAACACAGCCATCCACAACTGGCCAAGGTACAGGCAAGAGACTGCAGGAAGGTTGTCATCAAAGTGGAAGCAGAAAGATTGGAAGAGCCAGAGTTATTCTCTACGAATAACTACCAAGAAACAGTACTATTCATACACAGAAGGGCAGCTGCAGATAGTAATTCACAGCAGTTGTGACAGCATACACAAGACCTGTGCCAGCACAGTCTCACAAACATCCCGGTTTGAAAAGACAAGTGGAAAATTCTGGATCCCAAACTAAGGACAGATTTTAGGAGAGAAGGAGTCAGTTTTCAGGATGTCAACCCTGGTGGACTGACTACCTTTCAAGGAAGGCCTTACATTCCAAGGTATATGAGCAGCACAATCTGGGCTTGATGTATTTAAAAATAAATAAGAGGAAGGGATGTGGAATCAAGTAGATATGGGAATAGTTGGAGGCACAGTAAACACAACAAAAAGACATTATCCAAAAAATTCAGAAAGAACTAATAATTGCAATTATTCTAAATTATCGATTGCCAAGGGAGCAAAGACTATAAAATGGAAAAACAATGGTCTTTTTGATAAACAGTGCTAGGGAAACTGAATTTCTACAAGCAAAGGAAGTGACATTGGGTTTTGACTTTATATATACATAAATATGACCCAAATTTGAGTATGAACTTAAATGCAACAACGAAACCATGAAAATGTGAAGGAAAGCCTCTAGAAAAAAGATGGGATATCTGCTCTTTTACATACTGATCTTCTAAATGAATCTGAGAATATTCATTAAAAGCAAGTTACTAAATTAAAAAAAAATCTCACAACATTAAGTTCAAAATTAGCTCAATGAAAAGGCAGCTGGTAGGATAGAAGGAAATGTTTACAAAGCATGCATCTGATAAAGAGTTAGCATTTTACAAAGGTCATGTACTCTGCTCACTCATGCTTTATCAGCAAAACAACTCACCTAAGAACAGGATGGAATACTCGATTGGCATTTTTTTTAAAATGTGTAATTAACAATTACATGGAAAATTGTTCGCCATCACTCAGTAAGTCTCTGTCACTCCAAAACAGTGTAATATGTGGTTGGTGAGATGATTCATTGGGTGAAGGGGATAACTGCCAATCCTGGGACATTCGAGGTGGAACGTGAGAAATGACTCCCACAAGTCATCTTCTGACCACTATATATACCTACTGTGACATGAACACACCAAAGTGGGGAGGTACACATATAAGTAAATAAATTTAAATGCAAGGAGAACTTTGACATAAGACCTCATCCCTGTGAAGATACCTGTGATGGAAGAAAATACAGAAAAATAATACTTTCAGAATGTAAAGAAAAGGGAGTCTTCTTACACTGTTCCTAGAAACAAAAACTGAGAAGTCAGTTCTTCAAAGAGTTAAAGGAGAACTTCTTTGTGGTTGAGCAATCTCATGCTGGGAAAATGAGATCAGCATTTTCCAGGGTGTCTTTTTTCTATAACATTATCACAGCCGCCAGGGTGTGGAAACAACCTAAGGAAATCTAAGTGTCCTTCGGATGTGTGGATGAAGGAAATTTTAAAGGTGGAACACACACACACACACACACACACACACACACACACACACCTGGGAATGGAGGGATGAAGAGGGAAGGCATAAAGAAGGGAGAAGTGGTAGTGAGATAAGGGGGGGGGAGGAGAAGGCCAGGAGAAAAAGAAGAAAGAGAGAGAGAATTAATCAACCATAAAAAGAACAAGGCCGGCTATTTGCAGCAACATGAATAAGCCTGAGGGACAGTATGAACAGTTAAGCTAGATGTAGAAAGGCAAGTATATATTATGCTACTTATATAATGATGAATACAAACAACTCCAGGTAGTAGAAGCAGAGAATAGTGTTTGCCAGAGGCTATGGGGTGTGGAAACAAGAAGAGGTGGATCAAAGGGTGCAAATGAGATAAATGAGCCCTGGGGATACAAGTGCACAGCCTGGTGGTCTTATTAATACGGTGGAGATGAGGGAGGGAGGGAGGGAGGGACTGGGAGGGAATGAGGGATCGGGACACGGCTGGGGTACAGAGTTAATAAAATGTAACTGATAAGAAAAAATAAAATACAAAAAAAAAACAAAGCAAAAAAAAAAATAAAATAAAATAAAATTTTATCTTCTACGTCAAAAAAAAAAGACTATTGTATTGTATGTACGTGGAATTGGCTGAGACATTAGATCGTAAGTGCTTTAAGGTGACTGGCATACACACATGCGTGCGTGCGCGCGCACACACACACACACACACCTCATTCTGTGGACTGATGTGTGGTTGACTGCATTGTCCAGTATTACATGTATCTGCAAGTATCACATCGCACGCCTTGAATTCAGTTATGTTGATTAAAACTGTGTCTGATTTTCAAAGTTTCTCAAACTTCAACAACAATGGAGTAGCTTGACATTTCAAAATACAGGTGACAACACGTGAGCTAAGGCCTTCAGTGTCCTTGTGTGGGTCACCAAAGATATGAAGCTATCCGTGTCAAAATGGAGTCTAAGATCTGTGGTAAGAGAAGGTGTCTCTTAGGGGACCCATCTGTCTCTGCTTAATGATAAAGGACTTGAAAACTTGCACGCAGCAATTTCTACAGCATTTGAGATTTCTGTTCTGAGAAGTACTAGACTTGTCAAACTCCATTTAGAAAATTTGATGACATTCTTTAGGAAAGATGCAATGTGATTATGGAGCCACTCAAAGTCTTGTATGACATGTATTTATTTTGTTATTCCAGTTCTCTTTATTGGGATGGACAATAATTGTTTGAGCTGTGAGATGTTCCTGTTTGCATATAAAGACATTTTTAAAGGTACTTTCTGTCTGCTCTTGTTAATATGTGAGAAAGACTGAGAGAACCTTCTGTTACCTTTGCCAACACTGGAAAGAAATATGAGACTGCAAGAATTCAGGTCGACTGTCTTCTGTTAAGCCTCTGAGAACCTTAGAATCTTGGGTTCTGTTTAAGCAGAGAGCATGGGGCTGCTAACTCCTGCTAAGATACAAGAACTTTAAGGTCACAGCTTCCCTGGGATGAAGAATTAGTTCAAGGCCAGCCTGGACAATTTAGTCAGAGGCCATCACAAAATATAAAATAGGGAAAAATCTGGGATGTAGCTCGGGGCTGTAAATTAGCATGTGAGAGGCCCTGGGTTCAAACCCCCATGCACCTAAAGATAATAAACTAAACAACAAACAAATAAATATGTTAAGACAACTCTTGTTTTAAATCATGTTCACATTTAGTTGTTTACAATAAATTAGACAAAAAAAGTGACTTTTTTTTTCTTTCTGGAAGTCAAAGGTCTGTGTTTGGCAAAGAGGTTGAGAATTCAGTGAAGACTTGTGGATCCTGACTTGAACTGCCTCACTTCTGATTCAGCTAATTTGTTTGGCTTCTACTTCTTGAACATTCCATTGTAGGTGACTTTGCTTCCTTCTGACTCTGCTGGCAATAACAAATACTATCAGTTTTGTTTAAGCTCCTCAACTTCAGTTTCTTTGACTATAATGGAAATCCTTAGAAGATGTAACTTTTCCTCATGTTATGATCACAGTGTTCTACCTTGACAAATTGAGAGGCCTTTAATACTCAGAGAGGGGCTAGCCTGCCCCAAACTGTGACTGCAGGCACTGCCTGTCTAATGGTCTCACATGTACTTGTTCAGACTGAGAGCATGTCTCAGGATCTGCTGGTAATAGAGATCTGGCTTTGAGAGCAGAATCTGAATTAAAACAAATGGCACGAACAGCCTAGTTTTAGAGGATCCAGCTCGGTTTTCAAGCTCAGAATCCTTTAGCTTAGTTGTTTTAGTGTGAAACTGACAGGTTTGGGCACTGTTGTTCCATATATGTGCTCATTTGACATCATAAAATGTATTATCCAGGAGCAAACTGCAGCATGAAGAATGTCCACATTGCTCATGTCCTTAAAACAGACCCACTTTAAGCACAACTCCTAGAGCCACTCTAGAATTTATTTTTGAAAAACAACTGAGCCAAATCTCTCCAAGTCATGAAAACAGTATTCTGATATTTCTAAATGAATCACTTAAAATAGTTTATCATATCCATTAATATATACAATTAAAATATGTAATTCCTGTAGCATTACATGAAAATTTAGACCATTAAATGTTTTCTTGACCTTATATTTGTTTCTCTAGACCCCTGTGTAATTAAGGATGATCTTGAAGACCATATACTCTTGACTCCACTTTCTGCATGTTGGCATTACAGATATACATACCACATCTTGTTTAGGGCTTTTCAAATATCCACTTAATTAGTTTCATATTTGTATCAATGACTTCACAACTGCTGGAACACTATTTTCCCCACAGTTAGATTCCATCTGATTTCAGAGTCAATCATAGAGAACACAGAGAAAAGTCACATCATAAATTTGGAGAGCCATGGAAGGTGGCCCACAGCACACTGGATATGAAAAGTCAAGAACAATTTGCAGAGCAGTGGTTCTGGCAACAAGATGGACTTGGAGAATTTTTTTTCTATAGTGTTTGAATTTTAATATTTGTAAAACATAATAAAGATAGAAGCAGAAGTTAACAAAATTAGCGAAAGAACTTTGGGTGAAAAACAAAAGCACAGGGATGGTTTCCTGTTCTGTTGTCATTAACTCCCGCACAGCCTTCACCTGGGCATTTCCCTTCTCCACTAGTCCCATCTGGAAGGCATTGTTCATTCACCTCCCTTGCTGGATCCTCGTGAAGCTTAATTAATGACTGTGAACTACTCTGATTTCTACAGCTAGAGGGTGTTGGAGAAATGCAAATTATTATTGTTATTTATTATTTATTGTTCTCTGGCCTGGCTGAGTGCTAATCTCTGCAGGCTAACCCCTTGAGCTTGGGAGGCTAATTAAAAATAAATGCAATTTTGATCCTTCCAAAGAAACCAAAAACAGCCTGAAGAGAAAACTTTTTGTTCTACAAAACGTTTTATTTTGCAGGTCTAGATGGAAGTCACCAGAAATAAGGTTTATGGTCTTACCAAGAAACCAATGACATGGACAGAATCTCTTTCACTTTGAACCACTTACGGTTTTCATTGTTTGTAATGATGAGCCAGAGCCACTGAGATGGGATGACATATCAGTAAATGATTATTATTATGAGTCAAAATTAATTATTAAATGTTTTACACCTTGAATATATAATAATACATTTTATAATGTAATTGTAAAGTGGTGAAGTCATTGACTTATAAATGTCCTATCAGAATTAACAAAAAAAAAAAAAAACCCATAAACAACTTATGTGTAAATTCTAGTGCTACAAAGTATTAGGAATAGACACGGTTTTATTTACAAATCAATAACAGCTAAAGTCGTGTTTGATGTTTTCAGTGTGTGTGTGTGTGTGTGTGTGTGTGTGTGTGTGTGTGTGTATGCGTGAATGTGTGTGTGTGTGTCTGTCTGTGTGTATGTATATTTCAAGTGGAGGCCAAAGGTTAATGTCAGCTGTCTTTCTTTTTGGTTCCCATCATGTTTGCTTTTAAGTCAGGGTCTCTCAATGAACCTGGAGTAAATAGATTGTCTAGACTTGTGGGCCAGACATACTGTCTGGTCCTCTTCTCTCTGCTTCTACAGTGTTGGGGTTCCAGGTGTGTATCACAGCAGCTCATTCTGTTTGTGGATGCTGAAGATGTAAACTTGGGTCCTCAAGCTTGTGAAACACATATGTTACAACTGAACCGTCTTCCTATAAATGATGTGTGTTATTTACATCCATACATGAACAGCTCCAAAAGCATAACATAGGGGGGAAGTGTCAAAGACCAGATTCAACATTTCAGCTAGGGGCAAACTGAGTCAGACAGCTGGCTGCCTTGCTGATGATCTGGCAGACATTTTCTGAGGATAATTTTCCAAGGCTGGAGCTGATAGTTACCGACCATGGCTTCCACGGATAGTGGCAAACTGAGGGGCCAGATTTAAATTGCTGGTGGAAGTTCAGGGCTGATAGCTTCCTGTCAGGGGCTTACAACTATTATGTCAGTAGGGGCTAGGGCTGTTGGCTCCTGGGAGCGGAGGAGATTTCACTGATTGTGGCAAGCAGGGTCTTGTAGCTACCATGTAAAGAGAGGCTAAGGCTGTTGGTCCTAGCGGGAGCTTACACTGGTTGTGGCAAGGGTCTGAAAAGAAATGAAAAAAAGGAGAGAAAAAGAAAGACACACACACACATACTTACTCTTGATGATGAAGTAAGACAGACTCCAGCAGGTAGGTTCCAAAAAGCTTCTTTATTTACTTTTCTTTATTTAGCATCTCTTATAGGCTTCTTCTGTTTTGTATATACATATACACATATATACATACTTACATACATGCATGCATACATACACATACACATATTGGGTGGATGAAGCAAACTCCAAAGACTGAAGTCCAACCCAACCTTACATACATACACCTATGTTGATGGAACAAACTCCAAAGAGCCAGATCCAAACCACCTACACACACCTTGAGAGATGCAACAAACCCCAAAGAGCAAGTTCCAAACCATACTTTCACTATTTTCCCACAGATAATATATCCTAGCAAGATCTTTTAAGTAGTACAAAAATCACAATGCATTTACATTCTTAAAGTGAATCATTATAATGAATATACATAAGAAAAACATGTTCCCTAATACCTTTACATGATCAAATGTTTTATGTATTATGGGTGAAAAACAAATATGAAAAAGTTATTTCCCAGAATCCATGTACATTTGTAACTAAGCAACTTGTTATAAATTAACAAGGCAAGCAAGCAACGTAATTTCTCAGCCAGTTTCTCTTTACTGGGAGGCTGTAGTTCTAGTTCTGGGTTACCTCATTCATGATGATCTTTTCTAGTTCCATCCATTTGCCTGAAAATGTCATGATTTTCTTGTTTTTAATAGCTGAGTAGTATTCCATTGTGTAAATGTGCCACAATTTCTGTACCCAGTCTTCCAGTGAGGGACATGTACATTGTTCCCAGACTCTGGCTATTACAAATAAAGCTGCTATGAACATAGTTGAGCAAATAGCCTTGTTGAATGATGGAACATCCTTTGGAACCAGAAAAAAACAAATGGTATATATTCACTAATAAGTGGATATCAGCCATATAAAATAGGATAACCATACTAAAATCTACAGACCTAAAGAAGGTAAACAACAAGGAGGACATATGGAGGATGCTTAAATCTCACTCAGAATGGCAAACAGGGTAGACACTAGAAGTGGTGGAAGAGAGTGAACAGGATGGGAGCCTACTGTAGAGGTCCTCTGAAAAGCTCTGCTCAACAGGGGATGAAAGCAGATGCTGAGACTCACAGCCAAACTTTGAGCAGAGAACAGGGAACCTATGGAAGAATTGGGGGATAGAAGGACCAAAAGAAACAGGAGCTCCACAAGGAGACCAACAAAGCCAAAAAACTGGGCCCAGGAGTCTGTAGAGAGTGATGCACCAACCAAGGACCATGCATGGAGAGGACCTAGAATCCCTGCAAAGATGTAGCCCATAGACAGCTCAGTCTCCACTTGGGCTCCCGGTAAGCGGAGTAAGGGATGTCTGTGATATGAACTCAGTTGCCTACTCTTTGATCACCTGGTGATGGAGCCTTGACAGGCCACAGAGAAAGAGGATCCAAGGAGCTCTGATGAGACTTGATAAGCTAGAGTCTGATGGCAGGGGAGAAGGGCTGCCTCTTTCAGGAAACTAAGGGATAGGAGGAAAGAGGGAGGGGGCTACAATCGGGTTATGAAATGAATAAATTGTTAAATAAAGGTATTATCTTAAGTAATCTTATGAAACATCTTTCAATCATCACAAATCTAAACTTTCATTTAAAGAAAAAAAACAATCAGCCATACATATTTAAAATCTTTAAGGTGCACTTTTACTCATTAATAAATTTTATTAAATGGCATTAATAACATTATTCATAACAGGAAGCTGAAGGCAAAAAATGAGTACAAAATATTAACCACCTTGAAGCCCAGCTCCAGTGACTCATGTCAACTAGTGTTAACTGATGCAGCTAGTGCTGACTGCGGTGTTTTTTCACTCATCAATCTCAAGAAGTCCCTGCCTTTACTTTTAAGAGTGTACAAACGGACCTTGAGCTTGTTTGTAGATTCTAGCATTAGAGCGCAGCTACTCACATAGCCTTGACCAAAGACCAGTTCTCTACTCAGGGAAGGATGTCCTCTTCGACAGAGGGCTTAGCTTCGGAAGGGATGCGCATGGAGCGGTGAGGGAGGAAGGGGACACCCACCTAGCCCGATCAGCAGAATCAACCCTGGCAATCAATGGGGTGCAGCCTTGCCAAACCACAGAGGAAGATGGTGCAGCCAGCCTTGATGAGACCTGATAGGCTAGGGCCAGATAGAAGGGGAGAGGTCCTCTCATATCAGGGGACTGGAGAAAGGGCACAGGGGGAGAAGAGGGAGAGTGGGTAGGACTGGGAGGAGATGGAGGGAGGGGGCTACAGAGGTGATACAAAGTTAATAAATCAAAATAAATAAACAGATAGATAGATAGATAGATAGATAGATAGATAGATAGATAGATAGATAGATTATAGATAAGTGTAGTTTCCTGAGTTTCAAACTGTTCTCTAAGATTTTCTACATCAGATCCCCTAGCAAAAACATCTTTATTTAACGTTGCTAAGGAATCTGTTTTTCCCTAGATTTTCTACGTCAAAGCCACTAGCAAAAACCTATCCTTGCTAAACAATCTGTTTTTACAAATTCTTTCTAAGGGTAATGGCTAGTGCTAACAATCTATATCTGTAGATTCTTTTCAAGGGTGGATGTTAAATCATTAATCTACTCCAGCAACCACACCTGAAAGAGATACAGCATTGTTAATTGTAAGTGCCAGATATACTGCCCAGTGAGGGGCTGGCAGCCCCCTTAGATTTTTCATACAACTCATATAGTATGAAGAATGTGGTGACCAAGGGCAACAAGCAGAGTTATGCTCTATAACAGCGTGAGTACTCAGGACATGTATGTCTTGGGGTTATACCTCTCCAAGCCAAGCTCCCATTTGTGCTAACAGGTGAGCCACATTCCATGAGTTCTAGGGCTGTTTTGCTGTTGCTCTTGCATGGGTCCCAACAAGGAGGGTTGTGCTTTTTTTACATCAATTTATAAAAAAAAAAAATGGTCAGATTTCTACAGGAGGATTTATGGTAAGAGCAGGATTAAGACCACTGATGAAGAAGGGGAGGTAAAGGAATCTGTAGATTCCACATGGAGCTGTCCTTAAAAAGGTCACAAGTTCTAAAGTACCCAGCTCCATTCTGTTCTCTGAGGAACTCTGCCTATAAAGTACTGTGTGAGGAGGCACTAGATCCCTCAGGTCGTCCAGGACAGAACAAGAATAATTGGTGCTTGCCTAAGGTTAGAACCTAAAAAACTATTGCTCCAAAACTGAGTTTGAACAATCTGCTGCTAAAAGTTCATTCCTCTGTGGAAAAAAAAAAATTCCTCAAGGCACAAACAAAATATCAAAGGTCCCATGGGTTTAATAATTCATCAGTTATTGACTCTATCAATATCTTAAAAGTATAGCTTACCATTCTAGAACAACCAGGTTTGAACGAAGAGTGGAGCAAGAGCAAAAACCATCTATGTGTCAGCTGCTGCTTATAACCTCAGTGTTCCAATGCCATGGTTATGGAAGAGTGACCCACAGCCTAGCCTCTGACTCTGCTTAACTTATTACTTTCCCTCTGTTTTGTGTGTTTTCAGTGATTACTTTCAAACATTCTCAGGAGTTATAAGCTTCACCTGTGTCTTCATCTTCGGTTAGTGAATAATTTCTGTGGATGTTGTCTTTCAGAAAATGTCTGTTTTTATTAACTTGACATGCTGAACCCTCTGGGGAATGAGGTTATCTGCCTTACATGACATGACTCCATTATGATCACATCAGGCTAGAGTACAACCAGAACATGACATCACCTTCAGATTATAGTACCACCATGACCCGTGGCCAAGAGTACCATAGTAACATCCTGATCAGGATCAGGCTAGAGTTCTACAGGGACATCATGCCAGTATTACATTAGAGTACCACTGTAAACATATGACCAACATCAGGGTAGTGGACCACAGAAAACATTGGTGGTAGGAGATTTTTCTTTTTTAGAACAATGCATACGGTTTGTTATATTCTATATGCTAAAAATATATGCTAGTCATTTTCATATGGGTCTTCTTTCTTTTCTTAAATGTTTTGCCGGGGACTGGGCAGGATGATGATCTACCAACCTGTCAGTCAATCAGTGTAAACTCCAGAGGTTATAGGTGGAGAGAAGTTTTTCTTCTTCGTCATTTGTGCTGTCTCTAACTGCCTCCCAAACTCTGTTCCATGTCCAATAGCTCCAACACAGAGGTGAGTCTGTCAGTGGATTGAGCCTTCTAATCACTCATAGGGAACCATCCTTCTTCCTTGTAAAGTTCTCACCTTGCTGAACCCTGACCATGCTGTCTGTATCTCCCACCCCTGCCCACGTGTCGATATGTTTTGTCCTCTGCCGACATAGACAGAGGACTTTTTGTGCACAGTAATTAATGATAGATAGACACATACATAGATACATACATAGATACGTTGACACATAGGTAGTTACATAGATAGACACATAGATACATAAGTAGACTCCTTCAGCAATGTTGTGCAATAAGCCAGCTTTCTACTGGGAGAACATTATCAAATCAAATCACAATTTAAAAAAAAATATTGCCATCAAGCTGCATAATTGTAAGAAAAAATCTTGTTCTAATGACTCAGAAGATGCGGAAAACATCTGGACTGTGAGACTTTTCCAGGCCCTGGCCAGGACAGAGGAGGCTTCTAAGTGATGGCTGAAAGATTGCTGACAATGTGGAATATTCGGTGTAATAGTGTTGTTTCCCTATCCTCAAGAGAGCTGTACTCTTGGTAGAATTCTGCAGGGACCTGTGCCTCAGAAAGGTAGTCTATTTACAGCAGGTAATTCTTATCTAGGGACTTCTGCTATGGGCATTTTGGAGACAAGATCTTTTCCTTCCAGCAAACATCATTAGGCTTTTTACCCAGAGGTCCTGTGGGCAAGAAAATGAGAGCAGGTGACCTGCTTCTTAACTTCGGATGTTGCTACAGTAACACTAAATGAATTCACTGCTTTCTGGTTGAAGCAACTGTTACTATGCTCTGGTAACCTTTAATATTTCAGGTTGCCTTCTCATGCACATTATGGAATGATGAAAATCAAGTCTGTAAAGTAAGCAAGTGATTGTTGTTGCCTCTGAGTTAAAACAAAGAAACTGAGCTTCCAAGAAAATGGAGTGTATCATGTCAGATTTCTAGTGTTCATAGGGCCATCTCAGAGACTCAGCTCAAGGCTCACTCTCACTGGAAAAGTTAGACAGAGTTTTTCTCTCACAGTGGCTCCCACCTCATGTTCTTTCCCTGTAATGCAAGCATAAATGTGCTATCTGTTTACCCATTTAGATAGTTTGACCTAAGTCAATGGTCCATGAGAAAGATCCTTAATTTTCTGGGCAGATTTAACAAAGAACACAAAGAAATCATTAATGTTTTCTAAAACTGTGGATGGGGGTCATTGTTATTAAAGTAGGTTGAGGTCACCCTGATGAAGTAAACACACAGTTCCTTCCTAAGGACACAGACACTATCAGTAATGAATGCTTTAGCTTAACTTTAATCTTAAAAGGTGACTCTCTTAAGGAAGCTGTTTTTACAGTTTCAAGTGTTATTGTGTAAGAAAAGACTGCCCTGCTTGTTAAGAGGTTCTTAAGGGAATGAAAGGAATGGGAAGGTGATTGAGGAAACCTCCTAGGCCTTGGCACTTAAAGGCCTTCAATGCCTTCCCTATCTGGGAGGGATTACTTCACTCTTGGCCTCTCAAAGGTACACTCACATTTCAAGATTGCATCAGCACACTGAGCAGCACAGGAAACTGTTGGCAAAGTAAGATGAGGAAAGGGAACTATTATGAAAATTAAAAAATAAGAAAACTTGACTTCCCCCAAATAGCTTAAGCAAAGGTGAGGAACAAATAAAAATGCATATTTATTAGTGCACATTCTTATCTCTAAACCTCCCCTAGGCTGAAGAAACAATTGATCACCACCAACATTATCAAATGAAATTGCTTTGAGTCACAATAAAATTGTTCATTTGATTTTCAAATAAACCCACATATCTTTGTCACTTCTTTGTACACTTTTCCTTGATAGAATTCACAGGGAACTCATACTGTTACTCTTAGAATATCTTTGCCTAAAGGAAAACACTGATAATTATGAGCACCAATTGAACAAAGACTAGTCTGCATGAGCTTTGCCAAAGAAGGTAGTCACAAACCTTGAGCTGTTCTCTAGGGAAGGAAGTGACAACTGCAGGATAATAATTAAAATTAAAGTCCTAAGAATGGAAAGAGCAGTTTTAATCATCAGGAAATTGCAATCTCAATATCCTAACGATGTTCAATATTTAAATAAGATCATTTTAGGATCTAATGAAGTGTTTGCAATATTTAATTGAATCACAATTTTCTTTTAGAAAAAATAAAGCCCTTTCAAATATACATTATCATCAATTATATAATAGTTCTAAAGTTAAAGTTTGCCTTAAAAAAAAAACAAATCAACCATTAAGATTGTGAGGCGCTGGAGAGAAGGATCAGCAGTTAAGAGAGCATATACTGCTCTTGTGGAGGTCAAAGTTCAGTTCCCAGCACCACAGTCAACCTGCCTGTAACCCCAACAGATACTGTCTTATGTCCTTCATGGGCACTATATTCATGTGAACCATTCATCAACACAGCTTCACACTACACCCATGTGAACTAACCATCAGCACAGACCCACACTTATACACATAATGAAAATAAATCATAGGCTGGAGAGATGGCTCAAGGTTACCAGACTCTTCTGCTCTTGCCAAGGACCTTGGTTTGCTCCCCAACACCCAAATGATGACTCAACAACTGCCTGGAATGCTAGTTCTAGGAGATCTGGTGCACATCCTTGTGCTGCATGGACCCCATACATACATATGTAGTACTCACATGCATGAAGGAAAAAGGCTCATGCACATAACATAAATAAATCTAATTTTTCAAAAATAGACTCTTTAAAAATATTTTAAGAGTCATTGGTATCTAAGAAAACCTGCATGGAGTTGCCTGAACAGGTCTGTGCTGGTTCTGTAGAGTCCAGACCAGACCAGCACGAAATGTGTGGAAACTGTCCTAGTGGATAGCATGCAAGAGTTTTTCAGGAGTACAATATTTGTCTGAACTACTGGTCAATCTTTCCTCCCATTCAGAAATTTGTTAACTTGAAATGCGAGCTGAGAATTAACACTCATGTTCAGTCCCATAAGCTGAACAAAAATGGCCATTATTATTAAGGAATGCTTAAAATAGGTGTTAAATTAGATGTACTCATGATTCTTTGGCACATTTGCTTGTTTAGTAAGAGCTTCATAAACAACATTTCCACATTAAGTAAGAGTAGGGTTGTATTTAATTCATAAATGACATTGTTAAAGCAGTAAGGGTCTTCGTTGTTTCAAGGTGAACTGATTAAAGAGAATATATTTTGGTCATTTTGTATATATATGAAATTTTCTGTTGTTCCAATTGAATTGAATTTTAATAAATTTTCCCTTCTCAAACTGCTTTTCTAAAAACATTCAGTGTTTGAAATATGAAATGCATTGATGTGAGGTTAAATGAAAGCATAGGGTGATCTTCTTCAGTGGTGGTGTGGGTGTTGTATATCCAGGATTCCTGTGCTCTCAGTTTCCTACCCCTCAGCCTGGGCTATGGACAACCTATCTGCTTAGAGAGAGTCTAACGCAGTCCTAAAACTTGTTTTCAGTGACATGTATAGTCAGTAACACATGAAACCATTATAGATTATTTAGACTCTCTTGTAATATAACCCTCTGTTTCAAAGAGAATAAGTATGCAATTATATTTAAATGCTTTTACAACAATCATCATGAGACCTTTTTAATATTCCCAATTTGTCTTGGTCATCGTAAAAAGGTCAGCCTTCAAAGTATTTAGCAATGGTCTAGGATAACATAAGAAGAAATAACAGGATTATTAAATTATGGATCAAAGATGGATACAAAATGTTTAGTCAATAATCTTTCTGTTATTAAAAAAAATTACCCTTAAAACTACTTTAAGGGTCCATACACTACCCAAGCAAAGTAAAAGTTTGTTTTTATAAGTTTTGGTTGGGTACTTGCTGTGTTCTAATCACTGTGCTAAGTGCTGGGAATTTAGCACAAAATAAAATCTCTGCTCTCTTGAAACTATATTCCTCTATGTGGTAGTAAGGAAAGAAGAGATGAACATAAAGGTATGAGAAGAAATATTGAAGAAAAAAAATAAGCCAGCACGAAGTCAAGAAAAGAGAATGGATGCTAGAAAAGTAGAGTGACACAAGAACACATAGAGAATCAAGACATTGTGGAAATATGGAAATGTGCTGTGAGGATGGCTAAAAAAGAGTGCCTCCTGCAGAGGGAAAACAAAGCATCTGACTGACGCAGGAGTGAACTTGGCATGTTTGGGGCACAGAAGTGTGAAAACATGAGACAAACCAGACGCAAGTTTAGAGTCAGCTGTGTTCTACAGAGTACCGACAGCCATTTTAAGATGTTAGCTTTGGTCTCCACAGGACTCTAGCCTTGACCTCTGAATGAAATGCAAAGAGGCACTGTGAGGAAGTAAGTTTTGGAGCTTTCTGACTTATCATATCCTTGGGTAGAAATAAAAATTTCACCAAGTTTCAAATGTCGTTATCTACCATTTTTTTCTTTCCTCTATTTCTGTTCTTTTACTTCCTTCTCTTTTGTGTGTGGACAAATCGTTTTCTTCAGAGTCTTGAGGGTGTGGAGGTGTTGAACACAGCCATGCGATTGGAATCTCTCCGCCAGTGAGATCTTTCTGGCCACTTCCCTAAACAAAAGGAGTTTATATCTCTCATGACCCTTTCTTGCATGACAGAACAGAGGATCATCTGGTAAACCC
Source organism: Psammomys obesus (assembly GCF_907164565.1). Lineage (NCBI taxonomy): Eukaryota > Metazoa > Chordata > Mammalia > Rodentia > Muridae > Psammomys > Psammomys obesus. Next base: position 30,061,492 of record NW_026585797.1, on the reverse strand, counting down.
CCCAACTTGTACATTTCTAACAGTCCAGTAGGTCTGAAAGAGAGAGATTTTCTTCTAGTCTCCTTCATGAGGTTCCAGTGATCCATGTAAGGAAACCTGGACCAGTCAAGAAAAATAGTCTTATTCCAATAATATATAATAGGATCCGGGAAATTGTAGCACTAAGAACACGCGGTATTCTAGGGGCAACAGAGTTCTCCCAGTCTTTGTTCCGCATGGAAAGGTATACCCACTTCTAAGCCCCGGTCTTCTCATTAGTCCATTGGAGGAATGACGAGGACCTCACAGAGTTGTGGTAATGAGCTAAAAAAGTGTTAACAAAGTGATTCTGCTAAATGGTCACTCTTAATGAGTGATGCCTTAGAAAAGTTTGAAATATATCATGCATTACTCATTAGAGAATGTTCTACCTTCCAATTATATTGTAGAGTGACATTCTTTTCCAGAAAAAAAAGGTATCTTAAAATTTGAACCTTCTAGAGGAAGCTGAGAAGCTGATGGAAAAAGCCCCATTAAATCACAGGCATCTGGTGAGAGTTGCCAGGAATATGAAGACTGTTTTCAAGCTGAAATTCACCTCTACAATGACTATTTGATGTGAGATTTGAGTAGACACTGCTTGGCTTCAGCATCTGCCTTTTGTCAGGTAAGCAATGTGTTGCTGACCAGGCAGCATAATTCTTAGTGGTTTTGCTCTAATACAAGAATACAATCTGAACAGTTAGTTAGAGCCTAAAATTAAAGGCAATGCACACAGGATAAAAACAAAAACTGTTTATTCCCTTTTGCAGATTTTTCTTTTCCATCAAATCACAATCTAACAATAAATGTTCCTGAAAGTCTTTTCAGAGTTTGATTCTCTAATGAAGAAGTGCCAGGGAAGAGAGATGGATCAGAGGTTAAAAACACTTTCTGTTCTTCCAACGGTCCTGAGTTCAGTTCCCAGCAACCACATGGTGGCTCATAATGATTTACAGTAAGATCTGGTGTGCAGGCAGAATGTTGTATAAATAATAAATAAGTCTTTAAAAAATAAGTAAATAAAAAATAAAATTAAAATAAAGTGCCAGAATTGCACCTGTCCTGCTAGCCTGTAAAACCAGAAGACATGATTAGATAGTGAATACATTCTGCTCTCTCGACTTTTTGAGTGAGTTATCATAGGAACCCTTTAAATCTGTGTACAGTGAAAACAAGCAGGTGCTATAATGGGCTATAGGAGAAGAAAAAAGAAATCCAACCTTCAGAAGTCAAATACACACCCGAGACATTTTGCTTTAATCCTTCATGCCTTGCTTCTGATTACTTCCAACCCAGATAACAGATATCAATTAGCAGCTAAGTGCTTAACTCCTCTGGTTTGCTTTCATATGTGGACCTCCTTAAATATCCTCTGATGAAAAGTGTCTGCACAAGTCTCTTGGAAAACTGTATTCTCGAAGATTTTACACAGCTTTCCATTCCAAACACTACACTAACCCCAAAGCACTGTCTCTTGCCTACACCATTTCCCAACCAGTGCCTATCATGAAAGTGCAAATAAGAGGGGGAAAAACACAAGTTTCTTGTACCATTTCTTTATAACACACTAAGTGTGTTAGTGTACTTAACGAAAACAGACGACTCTTCAATATGATTAGCTTGTAACAATAAATTACAATTAAAATAGACTTGAGTAAAATATTGTGACATATCCCATACATTATATAAAAGAAGAAAAATAAAATTCCTGGAGAACTCTCAATACATGATTCAAATCTCAAAAACTAAGACTACAGGAAGACCTTATCCATGACCACTGCATAATGAAAGTTTATTGGCTCAGAAACTGAAGCATCTTCCCAAGTCATGGTATAGCTTACACAAAGAGTGAATGTAATATTCACTGATCATTCTTATTCTTGTAAATGTAATTTTTCAAAGCAATTATGAAACATGTATCTCAATAAAAAGCTTTCATCAAATTTATTGAGAATGTGTATTAAGAATGAGATGTTAAGTAGAACAAATATGTCAGTGGTAAAATATAGATACTCTTTAGCAATATTTAGGTAGAAAATATAAATATTACTGCCAAAACTAAATGTTATGGAACAGATTTGCAGAGCCAATTTACAATTTTTAACTGAAAATTTGTTCCAACTGTCAATCCCACATTCCACTGCCCCTCTGCCAAGCTACCATTCTAGTCTCTGATTTTTTTTCTTAGTTTTTAAATTTACTTATTCTCAACTTATCTGTATCGGTGTTTTTTTTTCTGTATGCATATCTATATGAAGATAGCAGATCTTGGATTTACAACAGTCATGAGCTTCCATGTGAGTACTGGAACATGAACCCAGGACCTCTGGAAGAACAGTCAGTATCCTTAACTTCTGAGCTATCTCTCCACTCCGGACCCCACTCCAGTCTGTGTTCTTAGTTGGACATTTTAGAGTTCATATATGGTCACAATTATGACTGCTTTAGTTTGCTTAACATGTTTCCTGTATCTATCTCTGGGTTTAGAAAATGAACTATATATCCGTTTTTATATTTATATTTTTATTAATTACAGTTTATTCACTTTGTATCGCCCCTGTAGCTCCCTTCTTCCTCCCATCATCCTTTCCTCTTCTTCACCCATGCCCCTCCACCAGTCCACTGACAGGGGAGGTCTTTCCCCCTTCCTTCTGCTCCTACTCTATCAGGTCTCATCAGGAGTGGCTGCACTGTCTTTCTCTGTGGCCTGGTAAGGCTCCTCCCCCCTCAGGGGGAGGTCAATCAGTTCATGTCAGAGACAGTCCCTGTTCCCATTACTATGGAACCCACTTGGACACTGAACTGCCATGGGCTACATCTGTGCAGGGGTTCTAGGTTATCTCCACGCATGGTTCTTGGCTGGAGTATCAGTCTCAGAAAAGACTCCTGTGCCCAGATATTTTTTGTTTTGTTGCTCTCCTTGTGGAGCTACAGTCTTCTCCAGGTCTTACCCACTTCTTTCATAAGACTCCCTGCACTCTGCCCAAAGTTTGGCTATGAGTCTCAGCATCTGCTTTGATACCCTGCAAAGGGCAGAGTCTTTCAGAAACCCTCAATAGAAGGCTCCTGTCTTGTTCCCTGTCTTCTCCCTCTTCTGATGTCCATCTACTTTGCCTTTCTGAATGAGGATAGAGCATCTTAGGTAGGGTCCTCCTTGATTAGTTTCTTTAGGTGTACAGATTTTAGTATGTTTATCCTATATTATATGTCTAATATACACTTATGAGTGAGTATATACCCTGTGTGTCTTTCTGCTTCTGGGATACCTCACTCAGGATGACCTTTTCCCGTTCATTTCCTGCAAATTTCATGATTTCCTTGTTTTTAATTGCTGAGTAGTATGTGTACATTGTGTAAATATACCACAATTTTTGTATCCATTCCTCAACTGAGGGGCATCTGGGTTGTTTCCTGCTTCTTGCTATTACAAATAAAGCTGTTATGAACATGGTTGAGCAAATGTCCTTGTTGTATACATGAGCATCTTTTGGATATATGCCTAGGAATGGTATAGCTGGATCTTGAGGTAGTACTATTCCTAATTGTCTGAGAAAGCACCAGACTGATTTCCAAAGTGGTTGTACAAGTTTATGTTCCCACCAGCAGTGGAGGAGGGTTCCCCTTTCTCCAGAACCTTTTCAGCATTTGTTGTCACTTGAGTTTTTGATCTTAGCCATTCTGATGGGTGTAAGGTGAAATCTCAGGGTCATTTTGATTTGCATCTCTGATGACTAAGGATGTTGAGCATCTCTTTTTTTTTTTACTATCAATTCTTTATTATTATAATTATTAATTACACTTTATTTATTTTGTACCCCCCATAAGCCCCTCCCTCCTCCCCTCTAGATCCAACCCTTCCTCCCTTTTCTGCATGCATGCCCTTCCCCAAGTCCACTGATAGGGGAGGTCTTCCTCTCTTTCTTTCTGATCTTAGACTATCAGTTCTCATCAGAAGTGGCTGCATTGTCATCTTCTGTGGCCTGGTAAGGCTGTTCCGCCCTCAGGGGGAGGTGATCAAAGAGCAGGACAATCAATTATGTCAGAGGCAGTCCCTCTTCCCATTACTATGTAACCCACTTGGACACTGAACTGCTATGGGCTACATCTGTTTAAGTGTTTCTATGCCATTCTGTATTCCTCTATTGAGAATTCTCTGTTTAGCTCTGTACCCCATTTTTTTGGTTTTTGTTTTTAATCTTTTCTTAACTTTTATTAATTATACTTTATTCACTTTGTATCCCCCCATAAACCCTTCCCTCCCACTTCTTCACGCATGCACCTCCCCAAGTCCACTGATAGGGGAGGTCTTCCTCTCCTTCCTTCTGATCTTAGACTATCAGGTCTCATCAGGAGTGGTTTCATTGTCATTTTCTGTGGCCTGGTAAAGCTGTTCCCTCCTCAGGCGGAGGTGATCAAAGAGCAGGCCAATCAGTTTATGTCAGAGGCAATCCCTTTTCCCATTACTATGGAACCCACCTGGACACTGAACTGCCATGGGCTACATCTGTGCAGGGGTTCTAGGTTATCTCCATGCATGGTACTTGGTTGGAGTATGAGTCTCTGGAAAGACTCCTGTTTTCAAATTTTCTCATTCTGTTGCTCTCCTTGTGGAGTTCCTGTCCTCTCCAGAATCTTTCATAAGATTCCATGCACTCTGCCCAACAGTTTGCCATAAGTCTCAGCATCTGCTTTGATAGTCTTCTAGATTACTTGATTTATTGCTGTTTAATTTCTTGAGTTCTTTATATATTCTGTATATCGTATATCTGTCAGATATACGGTTGATGAAGATCCTTTCCCAATCTGTAGGCAGTCGTTTTGTTCTGACAACAGTGTCCTTTGCCTTACAGAAGCTTTTCAGTTTCTTGAGGTCCAGTTTATTGATTGTTGATATTAGAGCCTGTGCTAGGGTGGATGATAATGTATTTTCTATCTATAGAATTCTGCATCTATTCATCATTGATAGACATTTCAAATTATGTCTTATATTAATGATACTGCAGTGACTATATAGTGTAAATATCTCTATTTTAGAATTACTGTTGCTGTGGTGAAAATCCATAACTAAAAACAAGTTTAAGAGGAAAGAATTTATTTGGCTTTACATATCTCTTATCACAGTCTATTGATGGATGTCAAGACAGAAACTCAAATATGGCAGGAAACTGAATGCAGGAGATGATAGAAAGACCATGGGAGAATGTTGCTTACTGGTTTGTCCCTCATGGCTTGCAGAGGCTGCCTTCTTAGAGCACCCAGGGCTGGGTCTTCCCATATCAATCACTAATCAAGAAAATTCCCTTTTGGCTTGCTTTTAGCCCAGTCTTACGAAGACAATTTATCAAGTAATTTTCCTTCCTCTTGTGTACTGCTTATGTCAGTTTGACATAGAACTAGCCATCACAACGTCTTTGAGAAGAATTAATTTCATATAGTGGAATATATTTTTTATATATTCCACTATATGTATCACTTTCAGGAGCATACAGCAGTACTATGTTTAATTTTGAGGTCCTTGCAGATTCATTTCCATAATGGTTATACTAGTTTGACTGCCACATGTACTTTCTTTTCTACATACCACTGACAAATGTTTTATTTGTCCTGACAGGTTGGAGTTTATATAGTGTTGTAGATTTAATATTCATTCCATTGATGATTAGTGATGTTCAGGATATTCTATAAACTTCTTGGGTACTTGTACATCTTGTTTGGAAAAATATATATCTTTGCATTATAGCCATTTATTTTGTTGCTATAACCCGTGTTGCTTACTTCTTGGATATTAACACCTATCATAATTTTGATATGCAAATACCTACACCCATTCCATATGTCAGTATTGATGAGGGTCTAAGTTTTCTCTTCAACATATGGACATGATATGATTCTTTTATAAATATTATTTAACTTGACTTTCATATATTTGTATTATTATTAGGAAACAAAAAATGTAAGAAACCTTTAAAACATGGACCTAAGTTAATGTTAGAAAAATAAAATTACAGGATACAATTGCAAAAGAAATGTAAAGACACTTCTGTAATTTAAATTATAATGAAATGAAATGGTAGTCCTAATTTGAAAAATAAAACAAAAGAACAATTTTGTTTACAATAAGAAAAGATAATTCAATATAGAAAAATATCTTTGGATCAGAGGAAATAGCTCCCAAATGTAATAAATAATTAAGGACTCAAATTCCCATTAATGGAATTTATGTGTATTTACTGTTAAGATCATTTAGACTACTGAGTGTTAAAGTTCTATTATTGGAAATAATCAGAATTCATTCTGGCTAGTTAGATGTAACTATACAATATCAAATAAAAATGAGACATATTATATACTTAATTTATAGGAAGATTGGTCTAAAATTCCAAGCTCTTTGTAATGTTTCCTGTTGTCCTCATGATTTCAAGTAAATTTATGAGTTAGAACATTCCCATTTCTCAGATTATTAGACATTAATTAAGATGTATCAGTATATAGATAGGTAATAACTTCCAACTTTTAGACTGTAGGTAATGCAAGTTGCTCCATTAACTCAGAAAAACAGCCTTCAGTTTTAAAGTTGTTCAAGTTATTTCTTGATGATGACCTCCCTGGAGAGCATTTATTTTCAAATGACTAAATTCAAAGCTCAACCTAAAGAGTAACACAGCTATAAAGCCATTAACATAGCTCAGTATAAGTGCTGAGCCTCCCTACCTACACGTTCTTGCCCACAAGGAACATCTTTGTTTCAAACTAAGCTGTTTACTATGATGTGGAGATACTTCACAGTCCATTAATTCCTAAAACCCACCATTGTTATTATCACACCTTTGGGAAATTTGGAAAGCTGGTATTTTCACAATATCAGGTTGACCTTGGAGTAACTTTTGTAAAATATAAGTATTATTCTTTTATAACCATTTATAACCCAGTACTAAATTCAAAATACTGCAGAATGTCTCAATGTTGGTAAATCACAGAATTGATATGTTTATGTTTTCTATTTTTACCAAGAACAAAACATATTGAAGTACACAATAAATCAATTGAGTTTGGGAAAAGGAAACTCAAGAAACAATATCTTATTTATCCTACACAGAATAAAGGATGTGAATTTTGTGAAAATTTTATTATGAAATAGTTAATGGCAATAGCTCTAGCTGCAGCATATCACTAAGTTTAGTTAAGCGTTCGCCAATAATTCCTTTCTTTTCAGTCTTTTCAGTCTGGACCATAAAAGAGATTTCATTTTATTAAAATTTCCTACTTGTGTACTCAGTACTGCAATGAGCAGAATAATTTCCTTTCTATTCCCTCTGGCTATCTGAGCTTTGCAAGTCTAAAGTGGGGATTGGGATTTAATAACAGTTTGACTTAGATTTGCTTTCTTACAGTTACTTCCTGTTGATGGGGAGTAAGGCAAAGCAAGGTCCCTAAGACATAAGTTATGACTCTCTCCCTTATCTTTTTACCCCTTGCTCAAACATTTAAAATTGCACTCTCTAATCTACACTCACTTAGGTAAAGTAAAGTTTTGAATCTATAAAGCAATGAGGAAGCAGCAACATGAAAACAGTAGCTGACATGAACTCAGAAGAAGAAGAGGGAGGGAGGGTTGGATTGGGAGGGGATGAGGGAGGAGGCTACAGCTGGGATACAAAGTGAATAAACTGTAATTAATAAAAAATAAATAAATTAAAAATAAAACATTAAAAAGAAAAGAAAACAGGAGCTGGGACACTCCCAGTAGTTTTGTCACTGTAATAAGGGGCACTCTGAAGGGCAGGCCACAGAACGGGTCCATCTTGCCCAAATGCAAGGTTGAAGCCTCTGTGCCATTGCGGCTATGCATTCATCTTTAGTTGCACTTGGCTTTGTTGCCTTGTCTTACAATGCTGATTTATTTCTAGGAAACCTTGTCATGAAAATGAAGAATGTATTTGGTCCCTTGAAAAATGTGACTACTTTTCCCACAGTTCCTCTTACAGGCTAAGCCTGCAAAGCTGGTGACCTTGCTTGCCTTACCCCATATCAGTAGGAAGTAACTATAAGGAGGGACTATAGACTTTGCCCTGACTTGTCTACTGATATAATTCATTTAAACTACCCAAGGGTATGAAAAGGGCTTCTAGGTACTCCAGAGTGTCACAGCCATCAGGAGAGTATGATCTTAATGTGACTATGTACTGGGTCATGGACACAGGTTGATTTTTAAGATGTAAGCATTTAAATAGCAAATACTAGACTCCTGTCTGCTCATAATAGAAGTAGATTATCATAATCTACATTTTCAGGCATATTCCACTATTTTACAGGGTCTTTGTTAAAACCACTCTACTTGTCATACATCCCATCAGAAAGATGATTAATAAATACTTGTCTGTCATGAAAACAAACACACAAAGACCTTTCAAGCGCTCCTTCAGCTGGAAATGCCTTTGAATGATCATGACATACTGAAGAAGGCCAGCTTGCTTTCATTCTACCACTCAGCAGCTATTAAAACTCTGTGGAAGATAGGAAGCCAAAGCTCTTGGCAATCAGGGAAGTTAGGACTGGAGGCCTCAGTGTTTCCAAAAGCATCTGTCTGGGAAACTCACTGTCTCCAAGTTCATTTCCACAGGGACATTAGTAGAAGTACCTCTGCTGAGAACACACTGTTGACTCACACGCTCTGCATGAGGCTCACAGTATGCGCCTGCCATGCCTCTCCTCGTATACCTGCCATGTCCTTGCAGGTACCTACTGCATTTCTACTGATTTTATTATCCTTTATTACAAAAATTACACCAGGAAGAGGCACTTACTCACCGGGAAAAGTGCAGATGTCCTCTTTCTACTGGGTTGCCATGTCTAGCCTTGCATGTGCCTGGTTTTAGTATAGCTTGTCATGCTATACTAATTACTAGGGTTAATGTCCCTGGGAGTCATGCTTTTGTCTGAGGGGAGGTAGTGTGAATATGGGGGGAAGGGAAGCATGGAGGGTATGGAGGGTGGCTTGTGGATGCTGAGAGGAGGGGAAGAGAAAACATCTGCCCTCAGGATGTAATATATGAGAGAAATTGATTTTTAATTTAAAAACAAATCCAATAGATCAAATTTCAAAGGCAAAGGGGCTGTATTTAAACTATCTGAAATAATTTTTAATAGTAATAACCTTATTAAAGCTATGCTTTATGTTCATTTTCCATTCAGTTATTTTTTTTTTCTACCCATAAGAAATCTGTCAATTGGATGAAAGAGAAAACAAGTAACAGGACAGGGGCCTACCACAGAGGGCCTATGAAAAACTGTACCTAACAGTCTATCAAAGCAGATACTAAGACTCATAATCAAACCTGCAGAGTGCAGGGAATCATAAGAAAGAAGGGGGAGTTAATATGACCTGAAGAGGACAGGAGCTCCACAGGGAGCAAATATGTCTGGGCACAGGGGTCTTTTATAAGACTGTTTCTCCAACCAAGGACCATGTATGGATATAACCTAGAACTTCTGCTTGGATATAGCCCATGGTAGCTCAGTATTCAAGTGGGTACCCTAGTAAGGGGAGCAGGGACTATTTCTGACATGATCTCAATGGCAGGCTCTTTGACACCCCCCCCCCCCCCCCCCACTGAGGGAGGAGCAGTCCTGCTAGGCCATAGAGGAGGACTTTGCAGCCAGTCCTGAAGATACCTGATAAACCAGGGTCAGATGAAAGGGGAGGAGGTCCTCCCTTATCAGTGGACTTGGAAAGGGCCAGGAAGGTGATGAAGGAGGGAGGGTGGGATTGGGATGGAATGACGGAGCAGGATACAGCTGGAATACAAAATTAATAAACTGTAAGTAATATTAAAAAATTAAAAATTAAAATTAAAAATTAAATAAAAAATAAAAAAATAAATCTGTCAGATATTTTCATAGCTAAGTCAATCTCTGAGTGTTTAAATGCATATCCTGGACCACTGAACAGTGTAAAATGTTGAAAACTATAACAATGAACTTTCTTTAAGTTTTACTCTCATGTAGCAATTAACAATACAATTAATATTATAATAGAATTGAAGGCTACGGTTTACAATGACATTATGTGACAAGAATTAAAATTCTTAAATATCAAGTTTTCACAGTGTTGATACTTAATTTGTATAGCTGACCAAAATTCACTTCAATTACTGAATGGACTGCTTTATTTCTCATTTAGGTTAACAAGGAAATAAAATCAACAAAACACATTGTATATGTCTTGGGTTTAAATGATTAACTATTTTTATGATAATTTTTGTAAATTTTTCAACAGTATAATTTTTATGAAGTAATAAATTTCATGTGTTTTTTTTTACCACAAAAATGGATGGATAAATTGAAGAAAATATAAACCTTTATATATTTTTAATTTTTAGTATTAGTTACATTTTATTAATTCTGTATCCCAGCTGTATCCCACTCCTCATTCCTTCCCAATCCCATCCTCCCTCCCTCATCTCCTCCCTGTCCCTTTCCGAGTCCACTGATAGGGGAGGACCTCCTCCCCTTTCATCTGACCCTGTTTTATCAGGTATCTTCAGGACTGGCTGCAAAGTCCTCATCTATGGCCTAGCAGGACTGCTCTTCCCTTGGGGGGTGGGGAGGTCAAAGAGCCTGCCATTGAGTTCCTGTTAGAAATAGTCCCTGTTCCTCTTACTAGAGAAAACCAATTGGTTACTGAGCTACCACAGGCTACATCTGAGCAGAGGTTCTAGGTTATATTCATACATGGTCCTTGGTGGAGTATCAGTCTCAGAAAAAAACCCTGTGCCCAGATATATTTGGTCTTTGTGGAGCTCCTATCCTCTCCATGTCATACAAACTCCCCCTTCTTTCATATGATTCCCTGCACTCTGCTGAAGGTTTGGTTATGAGTCTTAGTATCTGCTTTGATACACTGCTAGGTAGAGTCTTTCAGAGGCCCTCTGTGGTAGGCACCTGTCCTGTTACTTGTTTTCTCCTAAGTCCAATGCCCATTCCATTTGTCTCCCTAAGTGAGTGTTGATCATCTTACCCCAGGTCTTCTTTCTTGTTTATCTTTTTTAGGTATATAGATCTCATTATGTTTATTATATCTTATAGGTCTATATAAGTGAGTATATACCATGTGTGTGTTTCTCCTTCTGGGATACCTCACTCAGAATGATCTTTTCTAGATCTCACCATTTGTCTGCAAATTTCATGATTTCCTTGTTTGCCAGGGACCAGGAATCCCAGGCAGGTAGTTATGACACCAGGTTCTGCAATCAACTTCAACCACCTGGAGGGGACTTTCTGAGAAGATGCTAAACCACCCCCGCCCTGACTGATTTTATCAATCCCAGGAAGAGCCGGGGAATGTGCCACTTATGCAAGAGATAATTTGCCCCCTTTTTCCGCTTGGGAGGGTAGTTGCTCCCTTATTTCAAAAATATAAAAGTATAGCTCCATCGAGCAATAAACAGACCTCGACAACTCATTGCCTAGTCTCGTTCCTTGTCTCTCACCCGTTTTTCTTTCAGGCTTTGTCCTCCTCGGGACCCCAGGAATTACTAGGTCTGGTGGATCGGGGCAGGTGGCATCCAAGGTGGGCTGGGATAAGGAATCCCAGGCACTTGTTTTTGAGTGCTGAGTTTAAAAATACCACAATTTCTGTATCCATTCTTCCACTGAGGGACATCTTGGTTGTTTCCAGGTTCTGGCTATTACAAATAAAGCTGCTGCAAACATGGTTGAGCAAATGTCCTTGTTTTTAAACAAAAAACATGCTATAAGTTGAGTATATGTTCGCTCAAGGACAATCAGGGAAAATTAGTATTTTTTCTAATGAGATAATTGATACTAGCTTTAAGTAATTGAATGTTAAGACTCTGGACAGTTCTGGATAGATGTCTCCTGCAAAAACAGGTAAAAAATCACTGTCTTCACCAGAAACAGTTGGCTGCTTTCCATTAGCATTTTTAATCCAAAGGAAGGCCATTTACAATTCAAAGAACTCATTAAATTAGATAAGAGGACTTATCTTCTTTTACCCTGAATTTGCAATCTGTTAACTGTGCTTAATGCTTCCTTACTAGCATATTTGTGTAAGTGCAGCAGATAGGTATAAGTTTGGGTAACAAATTAAAAACTTGAATGAAGTTTTGCAAAAAATATGATTTCCCTAGCTGTCCCTTGAATCTCCTATTTGTGTAATTATACAATGTGTTTTTACTTGCAAACATGTGTCTTCATGGCCATTTAAATATGAGTCAGTCAAATCCTCACAGGTAAGTTAAAACATTTTTCAAACTCTCCAACTATATGGATTTTGTTTTGGAATGTTATACTTAATATAGAATTATTAATAACTCATTTAAGTATAAAAAGATGTTTATCTGAACAATAACATACTTTTAAACATTACAGTATTAATATAATTAGTACACTTAAAATTTTCAATTATTTAACACATGAGAGAGTAAATCAATTGAAGAAATGTTATCAAATAGTTAAATATGGCTCAGATTCTGGAATCCATGAATCTTCACAAGATAGGAGAAACGAAAATCAATTGCTACTACAATCTAGCATTTATCTTTCTGATAGAAATCATTTCTTTTTTTTTCTTTTTTTTTAAATTTTTTTATTACAGTTTATTCACTTTGTATCCCAGATGTAGCTCCCTGCCTTGTCCCCTCCCAATCTCACCCTCCCTCCTTCTTTTCTTCCCATGCCCCTTCCCCAGTCCACTGATAGGAGAGCTCCATCTGACCCTAGCCTATCAGGTCTCATAAAGACTGGCTGCATTGTCTTCCTAGTAGCCTGACAGGGCTGCCCCCAACTCAGGGGGAAGGTGATCAAAGAGCCAGCCACTAAATTCATGTCAGAGACATTCTTTGTTCCCATTACTAGGGAACCCACTTGGATACTGAACTGCCATGGGCTAAATCTGTACAGGGGTTCTAGGTTATCTCCTTGCATGGCTCTTAGTTGGAGTTGTCAGCCTCAGAAAAGTCCCTGTGCCCAGATTTTTTGGTTCTGTTGCTCTCCTTGTGGAGCTGCTTTCCTCTCCAGGTATTTCTCTCTCCCCCTTCTTTCATAAGATTTCCTGCACTCTGCCAGAGCTATGAGTCTCAGCATCTGTTTTAGTACCCTACTGGGTAGAGTCTTTCAGAGGCCCTCTGTGATAGGCTCCTGTCTTGTTCCTTGTTTTCACCCTCTTCTGGTGTCAATCCCATTTTGCTTTCTTAATGAGGTTTGATCATCTTACTCAGGGTCCTCCTTCTTGCTTAGCTTCTTTAGGTGTACAGATTTTAGTATGATTATTCTATATTATATGTCTAATATCCACTTATAAGTGAGTATATACCATGTGATGGAAAGGATGTGGAGAAAGAAGAACCCTCCTCCACTCCTGGTGGGAACGTAAACTTGTACAACCTCTTTGTAAATCAATCTGGTGCTTTCTCAGACAATTAGGAATAATGCTACCTCAAGATCCAGCTATAGCACTCCTAGGCATATATCCAAAAGATGCTCAAGTACACAAAGAACATTTGCTCAAACATGTTAGTAGCACCTTTATTTATAATAGCCAGAAACTGGAAACAACCCAGATGTCCCTCAGTTGAGGAATGGATACAGAAATCGTGGTACATTTACACAATGGAATAGTACTCAGCAATTTAAAAAAAAAAAAAAAAAAAACAAAACTGAAATCATGGAATTTGCTGGCAAATCGAGGGAACTAGAAAAGATCATCCTGAATGAGAAAACATTTTCTTTTGAACCATTGTAAAAGCAAGCCTTGGGCTGGGAGAAGAGATGGATTGATGTGTCACTTTGCTTCTCAAGTTGCCTCTACCATACCTAGGTTCTCTACACTTGTGTTAGATTACACCCATGGAAAACCCCATGCCCTGCAGTAAATCTGTTGCATTCACTAGACTTTACTTAACACCTTGGGAAAAACAGTCTGATGAATCACATATATTTGGAAATTAAAGTTTGTTTCATCTTGGGCTGTTCAAGATATTGTCACCATAATTAATGCCACTAGACAAAGATGTCAGAAACTTTATAGAGAGTTTTAACACTGAGTCTTATAATAGAGCTCAACCTTGTTAGCTTTTCACATTCTTTCTTTTTCACAAGGTGTTGCAAACTCTGAAGAAAGTCTACTTTTTAAATTAAAAAATTTTTTTTTTGTTCACATAACAGTAGACGTTTATTTTTCATTTTTTGGCTTTTTTTTTAATAATTACACTTTATTCATATTGTATCCCCCCATAAGCTCCTTCCTCCTCCCCTCCTGATCCCACCCTCCCTCCCCTTTCTGCATGCATGCCACTCCCCAAGTCCACTGATAGGGGAGGTTCTTCTCTCCTTTCTGATCTTAGTCTATCAGTTCTCATCAAAATTGGCTGCATTGTCCTCTACCGTGGCCTGGTAAATTTTTATTTAAGTTTACTTACTTTATATCCCTCTTCTCCTCCCAGTTCTGCTCTCCTTTCTTCTCCTTCCCCTCTCCTTTTTACCCCAGAAAATGGGAGTCCCCCTTCTCTCTCCATTTTAACCCTTTTCAGCATATCAAGTCACAACAGAACTGAGTATATCTTCATACCCTAAGGCCAGGCAAGGCATCTCTGCCAGGTAGAACTGATCCAAAAGCAGGCAATAGTGTCCATGTTAGAAACAGCATCCTTCCAGTTGCCAGGCCGCCCATATGAAGACCAAGCCACCCATTGGCCACATACGTGCTGGGTGCCTAGGTCCTGACCATGCATGTTCCGTATTTCATGTCTCAGTCTCTGCAAGCCCTCGTGGGTCTGGGTTACTTGTCTCTGCTGGTCTTGTTGTAGGATTCTTGGTCCCTCTAGGTTCTTCCATCTTTTCCCTAATACTTCCACAGGACCCCTGGAATACAGACCCTAAGATGCTATGCAACAAGGAGGTTCCAAAGGAGGGGGCTGGAATGTCACTCAGAAGGGGAAATAGAATATACAGCAGAGGTGGACGAAGGGAGGGAACTGGGCAGGAGATGGAATGGGGAGGGAAACCAGGGTGGAGATCACATGTGGGAAGAACTGGGGTGGGAAATGAGAAGGCTGGAAACGAGATGGGAAACTTAGAGGGGACATCTTTTTGACAAGCTGGAAGCCTGCTACAGGGTAGGCTCCTGGGAGGATATGGGTGTGTCTGCAGCTGAGACTTCAAACAGAGTTGGACATGAAGACTGAAGTGGCCACCTCATACCCAGGTAGGACTAGTAGAGGGAGGGGGAAACAACAATCCACCCACAAAACCTTTGACCCCCAAATTACCCTGCCTACAAGAATTGTGGGAGATAAAGAGAGAACAGAGATTGAGGGAGTGTCCAATCAATGATTGGCCCAAACTGAGACCCACCCCATGGTAGAGAACCAGCCCCTGACACAACGATGCTCTGCTATGTTTGAAGACAGGAGCCCAACATGACTGTCATCTGGGAGGCTCCACCCAGCAGCAGTTCAAGACAGAAGCTGGAACTTATAGGCAAGAAAGTCTACTTTTATTTACAAGCTGTTATTAATTCAGCTAAGCTCTCAAGGGGTCAGCAGCTTGAACCACCCTTTGATTATTTCCTGAGGAAAAGGACAACTTAATTCATCTTTGTAACCCCAGTACCTAACATAACACCTGAGACCCAGTGAGTCCCTGATATTTGTTTTTTTCAATAAAGAAGTAAATGTAAAAATCAGCAAATTAATAAGTAAACTGGAATTATACTCCATAAAAACAGAAACCTTGTCTGTGTGTCAGAGATCTCCAATTATAATGGTACAATTGTGACTTACTGCTGCATCAGCCTTAAGCATTTTCTCAATCAGATTTTGGTTACATAAACATTTTGCATAGAAATAGGGCCAAGTTGATACCACAACCTGCACAAGATAATCAGAAATAATGTTATATTTAATCACTGTTTATATGAATGAATAAATACTTTTATATTTATGATCCCCCTAGCTAAAATGTATATTTCACTGGAAAATAGATAAAATTTTATAAATCTGTATGTGTCAAATATTTAAAGATCAATACATGTGCACTCAGAATATACATTTAATAACAGATTCTGTTAATCATATAGAATTTTGGGAAAGTGCGATGAATTAGCACTATCTATCACTCATTTTAGTAGCTACATAAAATAGTAATAGAAAATATAGACTAATTCTTTATTTTGTACTGTAAGAAATAAAAGCTTAAATGATTCATTTTCTTGAGACTAAAATATGAAAATTTCTTGAGACTACAAGATGAAATAAGAGTTTAATGCATTCATAATTATTCTGTCTCCCAAATTACTGTTTCCTTAATTAACATGCAAAACCTGTTAACCCCATAGGAGTATTCTAAAATTATTGTATAAAATATTTATAATTATTGAACAAGGGCCACATAGTAATAAAATCGACAAAACCACAATAAATAACAAACTGATGAAAGCACCTATGTCAATTGAATAAATTTGGTTAAAATTGCTATATTCCAGATAATCATTAATTCACCATGTAAGCATTCATTGATGACCTACTTTGAACTGGGCATGTAGTATATGAATAAATATGAAACTGTGATTTATTCATAGAAGCTTACTGTTTAGTTAGATGAGCAAATATATATAGCTACACCACAGAGCAAACTCATAAGTGATAAATAAAAGTTATGAACAGAGAGTAGTAGAAACAAATGATAAAATCCTGTATCTTGTGGAGCTCCTATTCTTTCCCCATCAGACTAACTCCCCTTCTTTCTTATGATTCCCTGTATTCTGCCAAAGATTTGGTCATGAGTCTTTGCTTTGAAAACACTGCTAGTTAGAGTCTTTCAAATGCGCTCAGTAGACTCCTGTCATACGTTCAATGCACAGGGTCTTTTCTGAGACTGACATTCAACCAAGGACCATGTATGGATATAACCTAGAACCTCTGCTCAGATGTAGCCTGTGGTAGCTCAGTAA
This sequence comes from Psammomys obesus, assembly GCF_907164565.1. Classification (NCBI taxonomy): domain Eukaryota; kingdom Metazoa; phylum Chordata; class Mammalia; order Rodentia; family Muridae; genus Psammomys; species Psammomys obesus. The sequence continues at coordinate 30,044,502 of NW_026585797.1, read as the reverse complement.
CCAATTGGTTTCCCATAGTGAGGGGAACAAGGACTATTTCTAACAGGAACTCAATCACTGGCTCTTTGACCTCCCCACCCCCCAAGGGAGAAGCAGTCCTGTTAGGCCACAGAGGAGAGCTTTTCAGCCAGTCCTGAAGATACCTGATAAAACAGGATCAGATGAATGGGAGGAGGTCCCCCCTATCAGTGGACTTGGAAAGGGGCACGGTGGAGAGGAGGGAGGGAGGGAGGGACTGGGAGGGAATGAGGGATCGGGACACGGCTGATATACAGAGTTAATAAAATGTAACTGATAAGAAAAAAATAAAATTAAAAAAATCCTGTATCTTTATAATTCAGGATGTTATGCTTTATAAAACAGGGTGTTGAAAAATTGTATTGGCACTACATCATATAGGCAAGATGTTTGATCTATTGTCCATGTTGTTAAAGTCAGTCTCTAACATCTGTCCAGGAGGTTGAGCTACAGACATGGCTGAATACTCCAAAACTCTAATTACACATTTGGTCTCCCAGAAAAATAAATTTCACAAAAACTGAAACAATTTCCTCTCTTCTACCGCTTCTGGTGTCTATCCAGTTTGCCATTGTGAATGAGATTGCAGCACTCTCCCTAGGGTCCTCCTTAGTGTTCTTTAGGTCTGTAGATGGCTGTCCTATATTATTCGACTAATATACGCTTATTAGTGAGTGTATACTATGCCTGTATTTCTGTTTCTGGCTTACCTCACTTAGGATGATCTCTCCTAGTTCCATTCATCAGTCTCCATGTGGATCTCTGAGTGAGGAGAGCAGGGGCTGCCTTTGTTTGCTCTTTGATCACTTGCCCCTGGTGATGCCAGGCCATGGAGGAAGAGGATCCAGGCAGTCCTGATGAGACTTAACTTCCCATTTCGGTCGACTAGGGAAAGGGGCTGAGAGGAAAGGGGACAGAGGTGACACTGGGGGAGTTTAGGGAGGGATCATCAATAGGGATATATAATGATACTTGTGGAGAAGGAAAAAATAAAAATAAAAATCTACCTAGAAGCCCTTCACAGATGTAGCCCATGGCAGTTCAGTGTCCAAGTGGGTTCCCTAGTAATGGGAACAGGGACTGCCTCTGACATAATCTGATTGACCTGCTCTTTGATCATCTCCCCCTGAGGGGGGAGCAGCCTTACCAGGCCACAGAGGAAGACAATGCAGCCAGTCCTGATGAGACCTAACAGACTAGGATCAGAAGGAAGAAAAAGAAACCCTCCCCTACCAGTGGACTTGGGGAGCAGCATGCGTGGAGAAAGGGGAGGAAGGAAGGGATTGGGAGGGAGGAGGGAGGGAACTAGAGGGGGAATACAAAAAATTAAAATTTAAATAATTTAGTATGTCTAGTCATCATTAAATAATTTATTTAGATTAAACTAGCAGGTATGAAATAATTAAAGGAGATTTTCCCAGCACTTGGGAAATTCTGTGTTGTTAAGTGATTATCTTATAAGAGCCTAAGTCACAGGTAAGCTTTCTTTACAGGCAAGTCCAAATTCTTCACTACACAATGCTGTATATAACTTATGGAAAACCTAAAATATTTCATTCCATACTCAGCCAATTCTATTGTCTATTGTAAAATGTTTAGTTAACTCATAATAAAGTTATCATCTCAATTATTTTTAGGCAATTCTTTTTTGGAATTTTTATTTTATTGAGAACAGAGTCTTCTCTCATATAACATATACTACCCACAGTTTTTTCCCTTCTCTCTTTCCCAAATCTCCTCCTCCATTTCTCTTCAAGAAAAAAACTGGCCTCCAATTGACAGCAACCAAACACTACAAAAGAAGATCCTACATACCTACAAAATACTACAAAATAATGCAAAACACTACATAGGTACATGACACACAGTAAGAAGAGTTCCAAGAGCATGCAAAACAAGCAAACAAGCAAATAAAACAAATAAACAAAAAAGAACAAAACTTTAAACATTTTCCATTCCTTAGTCTGCCTTTCGGGAGAGTAAGGACATCTGCAGTGGCACAGAGAAATTCACGAGAAGACTAAAGGAAAGTGGTCTAATGATGGAAGAATGAAATATTCCCTGGAAAGGAATTCCGGAGATGCTCTAGGAGATAGCAACTAAACACTGCAAAGCAATATATAATAACACAAGGCAAAAAACCCTCACACCGAGGCTGAACAAAGCAATCCAGTAGGTGAAAAAGAGTCCCAAAAGCAGGTGAAAGGGTCACTCACTCCTACTGTTAGGAGTCCCACAAAAACACCAACCTTCCAGCTATAACATATATGCATAGGAACTAGCACAACCCATGCAAGCCCTGTGCTTGCTGCTTCAGACTCACAGTCCATGTGAGCCCTACTTAGTTGATGCAGTGGGCTGTGTTCTCTTGCTGTTCTCCATCCCCTTTGACTCTTATAGTCTTTTCTTACCCTCTTACATAGTGTTTCCTGATGTCTGAAGTGAAGGATCCAGTGGAGACCTTCAGTTTAGACTGTCTCTCTGTATAATGTCTGACACCAGCTCCCATGTGCTGTTGGAGGAAGCCTCTCTGATGATGACTAGACAATATAGCAGAATATCATTAGGAATCATTTCATTGATTTTTTTTTTATTGTGCCAGTCATGTTTGTTTTTACCCTGGGTCTCTGGGATATCCAGTCTCTGGTTCCTGGCTGTTCAAGCAGTGCAGGGTACTGGCTTTCTCTTGTGACATAGCCCTCAGGTTAAATCAGACATTGGTTGGCCACTCTGACAAATTCTACACCCCAGCACATCTTGCAGGCAAGACAGATTTAGGTCGAGGGTTTTTGTGGCTGGGTTGGTGTCAGGTTTCTCTTTCTGTAGCCTTCAGAGTACCTTCCCCCACCAAAGAGACTAGAACATAGGTGGGAAGGCTTCATGCAGGCACCAGCTCTACCTCTATACATTCAATAAACTATGAGTGGATGTTGTTCTCACAATGCAACCCCACTGTCAGTTGTGGAAAGCAAACCTCAATCCTAGTATCAGCCTTGTTGTTTCAAGGTCTATAGGATTCTTATTTCTTCCAAAAGGAAAAAAAAAAAGTTTTCAAATAGTACTCATATAAGGAAATCTCAGAAGCAATCAAAAAGGAGTGATGAAAATTATAGCAGTGTAATATCACACTAAGAAAACAGGTTTCCTAAATAACTAAACTTTCAATATTTGAATAATGGCATGTAACAGTAAGTTCATGTATTCTCTCCTTTGGTTACAGAACTGTGCTAACTACAGTGAGAGATCCACATCAGTTGCATTCCCAGGCCCCAGACAGAGCCTATTCTGTTGATGGAGAGAAAAATGCACACTCAGGAAGAGCATGCTGCAGGTACAGTCAGCTGCCAAGAACTAGTGACAAAAGGGCAAGAGGAAGGTAGGCAATAGCACATAGGTAACAGCTTCAGTGAGGTTTTCCAAAGTCTGAAGGTTTTGATAAATGAATGGAGTGAGAAGCACACTGCTGGAAAAGGTACAGTTAACCTACTGAAATGAAACTTAGAAGAAGGGCAGGTTGGAAGACAAAACATAGTTTTTGAACAGGATTTTTAACAAAAAGGCTTAAGTTTATATAGCGTGTATTTGATTCCATAAGAATTCCCATTGAGCCTTTTTCTATATGCAGTCAGGAGTTACATTGCCTCTGATGATAATTAATTTTAGCTAGATAGAAGAATAACAGTGTTTTCCTGAAAAACGGTAGCATGAAATTATCCAATATGATCAATAGACTAATTTAACCAACTATGGTATATCCAAGTAATAAAGAGTCTGTCAGACATGTTTGGTCAAAAGACTTAGTCAATCAAGCCATATAATTTAAAAGTAACCATTCATAGACTTCTGTAAAACAGCATTTCCAACTTGTATCCTCTTATCAAATGTTCCAGGAAGAAAAGTAATAATTTTCTGTTTCTGTGGAATATACATTTTAAAAGAATGAGCCTTACACGCAAAAAGAAAATGAGTTTGAAGTGAATTTTTTGCATCCATTTGGAGTTTCAAATGACCTTCTTGTTGATTTTTATCCTCAGAATTATTTTTGTCTATGAAACACTTTTTTCCAGCACAGGTCCTAAGAGCAAAAATCAATAAATGGGACCTCATGAAACTGAAAAGCTTCTGTAAAGCAAAGGACACTGTCGTCAGAACAAAACAACAGCCTACAAATTAGGAAAGGATCTTCACCAACCCAACATATGACAGAGGACTGATATCTGGAATATACAAAGAACTAAAGAAGTTAAAAGGCAATAATTCAAGGAACCCAATTAAAAAATGGGGTATGGAGCTACACAGAGAATCCTCTGTAGAAGAATATAGAATGGCAGAAAAACACATAAGGAGATGTTCAAAATCCCTAGCCATCAGAGAGATACAAATCAAAATGACCCTGAGATTTCACCTTACTCCCATCAGAATGGCTAAGATCAAAAACTCAAGAGACAACGCATGCTGGAGAGGTTGTGGAGAAAGGGGAACCCTCCCCCATTGCTGGTGGGAATGTAAACTGGTACAACCACTATGGAAATCAATCTGGTGCTTTCTCAGACAATTAGGAATAGTGCTATCTCAAGATCCAGCTATACCACTCCTAGGCATATATCCAAAAGATGTTCAAGTACACAACAAGGACATTTGCTCAACCATGTTTGTAGCAGCTTTATTTATAATAGCTAGAACCTGGAAACAACCCAGATGTCCATCAATGGAGGAATGGATAAAGAAATTTTGGTACTTTTACACAATGGAATATTACTCAGCAATTAAAAACAAGGAAATCATGAAGTTTGCAGGCAAATGGTGGAATCTAGAAAAAAAATCATCCTGAGTGAGATATCCCAGGAGCAGAAAGAGACACATGGTATATACTCACTTATAAGTGGGTACTAGACCTATAAGATAGGATAAACATTCTTAAATATGTACACCTAAAGAAGATAAACAAGAAAGGGGTAAAATAATCAATTCTTATCTAGAAAGACAAAGGGCATGGGCATTGGAAGTAGGAGAAAACAAGTAACAGGACAGTAGCCTACCACAGAAGGCACCTGAAAGACTCTACCTAGCAGTGGATCAAAGCAGATGCTGAGACTCATAACCAAGCCTTCGGCAGAATGTAGGGAATCATATGAAGGAAGGAGGAATTAGTATAACCTAGAGGGTACAGGGAGTCCCACAAGGTCCAAATATATTTGGGCACAGGGGTCTTCTCTGTTAATCCAACCAAAGACCATGCATAGGTATAATATACAACCCCTGCTCAGACATAGCCCATGGTAGCTCAGTATCCAAGTGGGTTCCCTAGTAAGGGGGACAGGAATTGTTTCTGACATGAACTCAATGTCTGGCTCATTGAGCTCCCCTCCCCCCTGAAGGAGGAGCAGCCTTGCTAGGCCACAGATAAGAACATTGCAACCATCCTGAAGATACCTGATAAGCTAGAGCCAGATGGAAGGAGAGGAGGACACCCCCTCTCAGTGGACTCAAAAGGGGGCAGGGAGGAGATGAGGGAGGGAGGGGAGGATTGGGAGAGAAAGAGGGAGAGGGCTACAGCTGGGATACAAGTGAATGTATAAAATTACTTAAAAATAAAAAATATTTTAAAAAATAAAACAATAAAACAAACAAAAAAATACTTTTCTCTTCCCACATTTTTAATCTGTTTTTTTTTATGGATGTCAATAAACATTCCAATAGTGAAACATACCTTCTCAGTTTACATGGAGATAGCTACCTTTAGAAGGAAATTAGTTTAACCTCTTTTTCTGAGACTAAACACTACCATTACTAATGAAGCACTTCTTGATCTCTTCTAAATCAACTCTGATATAAGTTTCTAAAACTTTTGGATCAGAATTTGAACACAGGGAACTTCCCAGAGACTCATACTCCAACCAAGGACTATTCATGGAGATAACCTAGAACCCTGACAATACAGCCACTTCTGATGAGAACTGATAGACTAAGATCAGAAAGAAGGAGAGGAGGACCTCCCCTATCAGTGGACTTGGGGAGGGGCATACATACAGAAAGGGGGGGAAGGGGGGACTGGGAGGGGAGGAGGGAGGGGCTTATGGGGGATACAAAATGAATAATATGTAATTAATAAAAGTTAAATAAAAAATTAAAAAAATCAAATACTATTCTTTATTTCAATCTGTTCTATTATCTACACACTGTAAAATTTGCATATCATTTGGCTTTCAATTTTCTACTTTTTCAATGAGTCATAGACAACTCATCTTTCCAATTTTCTCTACCTTGTATTAGCAATTAAGCTGTGATAAAAACAGTTTAATGACTGTTCTTCTGAAATGGCTTACCCCTATATTATACTGTAAACACTAAAAGAATTTAATCACAAATTCAATTTCTTTTCATATGGCCAAATCACTAATGAAGAAAAATGGAATATCTAAATATGTTTAGAAAAAATAAGAATGGGTGAAAAGATTTATAAAAGTTTATTATTTAAATATGGTAAAATGTTAAGTATTTTCTAAAATTACATCATCTTTTTTCAGCCTAATAGCTCAAGCTATTTCCTCACAAATTCATGGCCTCTTCTGCCTTCATTCTTACAACATAATATATGCACATGTGTATATTCATATATTCCTAAATATAATCTGCTCAGTCTGAACAATGCTACTCACATGTACATTCTCAGGACTAACCTCCTGGTACTAAGCAAATAATTGTTGTGCTCTTCCCTCAGAAAGAAAATTTCTCCCACTCTCAGCATTCTTTAGTTGCCTGCAGTTCTTTGTTTAAGGTCAAGGCCTCACAGACTTCCACTCATTCGTTTTGTCAGTTTTGTTGTTTTTGTTCAGTCTATGTGTAGATAGCCATGTTGGTGAGACTTAATGGTTATAGCTCCTAACATTCTTAGGAGACACTCTCAGAGCAAACTTCCTGATCTTCTCCCTCTTAGAATCTTTCTGCCCCATCTTCCACAGTGTTCCCTGAACATTTGGTATGGGAGTATTTTGTAGATGTATGCATCTATTGGAACTGGAATCCATAACTCTGCAGTTTGATTGGTTGTAGTCTTTTGTTGTGGTCTCTTTCTTAAAATTAAAAGTTTCCTTGTTGGAAGGTGAGGACTAAGTGGGTATAAAGACAAATGTTTAGACTATACTGAGGGACTAGTTTGCTTGACTTGAGTGTAAAATTTGTGGATGGTACCATTGCATCACAATATAAAAAGAATGAACACACCTTCTAAGTCCAGTGGAAGAAGTTTGCTATTATGAGAACAAACATAAAAATATTGCTAAAGCATGGAAATGTACCCCCTGTTATTATTTATTAAAAAGCATGAGGCTGAAGTCAACAGATATTCTCTGCAAGAGGTTTATTAGGAGGGTATGGAGGGAGGGGGAGCAGGACATGGAGAGAGAGAGAAAAAAGGAAAGGGGCACCCCAAGAGAGAGAGAGAGAGAGAGAGGAGAGTAAGAGAGTGTAAGAGTGAGAGAGTGTAAGAGAGAGAGTGTGTAAGAGAAAGACCACGTGTTGGGGTCATCCCTTTAAGGGGCAAGGTAACCATGCCTTCCAGGTGTGGCCACCTAGCTGGTGACACATGATGACATCATAAGTTGCTGTGTAACCCAGGAACAGGTTGTGTTCCAAAATACTAACACCCCCCATGTCAACCAGATCTGAATTTGAACAATGACACTGTCACTTAATAGTCGTATGATATTCAGTAAGCTGTTTATCTCGCTTAGCCTCAGGCTTGAAAAGTAATCTATCAAAGAGCTGCTTGTGTGGGAGTTTTGTGGGGATAAGAGAAAACATATTGGCTTTACATGCTGGCTTACAATAAGTTCAACCATTGTCCTATTCATACACTAACTGGTACTTTGGATAAGCCAAGGAGAAGTAATTATTGCTCTAATTTTCATACCATTGACTTAGAAGCCTAAGAGTGTAAAATATTTGATCAAAATTACACTCCCAAACACGGTACCAAAACACATATGTATAACTTCAAGTCTGTTGTTATGAAAAATAAAACATTGATATCTCATACTTAATCATGTAAATATAGTTAACAAGAACAAATTAATCACAAAATATTTTTGTTAATTGAATGCCACTTAAGTGCTTGAAAACCACTGTTAAAAGATACAACAACGTATTGATAGAAAACTTTTATTTCCACGATTGTGAGGTAGTCATTCTCAACTTACCTAAAGGTTAATAAAGAGAAAAATCTGGCTTTAGAGAATCTGAGCTGGTAACAAATTAACAGTTTGTTGTGTCTCAGTGTATCAATGAGTGCTAGGCACCAATACATCATTTGGCCCCTATTAACACAAGTAACATAGAAATGTACTTGTCAATATTTAATTTGTACTGACTCCTTATGGGAATGTATCCAATAAATCTTGTACAAAACTTTTTTGTAAAAAAAAGCAGCTGATTCCAAATTTATCCAGAAATGCAAAAGACCTAGATACACTCTGTAAACCAGATAGCGCCAAACAATCAGGAAACAAAGTAAAGGTTAGATCATTTTCATTGCCCAATTTTAATACCTTTTATGAGGCGCTTAGTTTCAGTGCAATTACCTGATCAGTCAAAAACCTAAGAAATAGTTCAAACAGGGTACTGAATTCAATAAGAGGTCCATGCATAAATAGATGTCTGGGTTTCTAAAACCTGTTGAATAATCCGCTAAAAAATATTTTCAACAGAACAGTGATGGAAATATATAAATGTCCTAACAGTTCAAAATCAATATCTCATATAATTTTAAACATAAATATGGCCGGTGATAGCTGATTGGGTTTCCTCTCTTACATCTCAGAGAGACGTGCACTTTGTAGCTTCCCTGCTCCAGCTCCTTCTGAGTTCTCTTAAACCTCTATGGTGGCTGAGTCCCATACTTCCTCCTCTAACTCCTCCTCCCCTGGCTGGCTGGAAGTCCAAGACTATTCCCTACTCTGCTCAGAGATTGGCTGTAAGTTGCTTCATTAGTTCATATCAGGGGAAAATTAGGGAGCAGTGTTTGCACAACATTAAGAGGAGATTCTTAGTACAGGATTGCAAACCTACATGAGACATACAGAAGTCAGAATTTACATTACAAAATAACCTTGTGACTACAAAAGATAACCAACTCTAAGCAAACCACACTTGCAAATGTGAAATTTATTTTATAAGAATACTAGAAGAAAACAAACAAGTAAACATGGATTTGGATTAGGAAAAGATTGTATAGAAATTACATTGAAAATGCTTCTTTCAATGAAAAATTGCCTCAAATTAAAAATGTATACACCTCAGAGGAAACTGTTGATGAACTTTTCTGAAAATAGAAACAGGAAAAGATCATTCTGAGTGAATCAGAATGATACACAGGGCATATACTCACTCATAAGTGGATATTAGATATAAAATAGAGGATAAACCTACTAAAATATATACACCTAAAGAAACTAATCAAGAAGGAGGACTCTGGCTAAAATGCTCAATTCCCATTCAGAAAGGCAAAGAGCATGAACATCAAAAGAAGGAGAAAACAAGGAACAGGACAGGAGCCTGCCGCAGAGGGCCTCTGAAAGGTTCTTCCCTGAAGGGTATCAAAGCAGATGCTGAGACTTATGGCCAACCTTTGGGTAGAGTGTAGGGAATCTTATGAAAGAAGGGGGAGGTAGTAAGACGTAGAGAGGACAGGAGCTCCACAGGACAGCGACAGATCCTAAAAGTCCGGGCACAGGGAACTTTCCTGAGACTGATACTCCATCCAAGGACCATTCATGGAGATAACCTAGAACCCTTGCACAGATGTAGCCCATGGCATTTCAGTGTCCAAGTGAGTTCCATAGTAATGGGAACTGGGACTGTCTCTGACATGAACTGGTTGGCCTGCTCTTTGATCACCTCCCCCTGAGAGGGGAGCAGCCTTACCAGGACACACAGAAAGAAATGCAGCCAGTCCTGATGGGACCTGATAGACTAGGATCAGAAGGAAGGAAAGGAAGACCTCCCCTATCAATGGACTGGGGGAGGTGCATGGGTAGAGAAGGAGAAGGGAGGGTGGGATTGGGAGGGGTGGTGGGAGGGAGCTGCAGGGGGATACAAAGTGAATAAATTGTAATTAATTAAAATTAAAAATTTTGAAGAAACAAAAATATGTGAAATATTTCTTATTAAATGTACACATAGAATATATTAGGTATGCTTAAATCCAATGATATAAAAACAAGCAGCTTTGATGGCTAATGTTTTCCATTTGACAGGTATAGAATTACTAAAAAGACAAGCCTCTCAACATGCCTTTTTAAAAATTTATTTATTTTTTATTAATTACAGTTTATTCACTTTGTATCCCAGCTATAGTCCCTTCTGTCATCCCCTCTCAATCCTACCCTCTCTCCCTCTTCTTCTCCTATGCCCCTCCCCCAGTCCACTGATAGGGGCGGTCCTCCTCCCCTCCCCTCTGACACTAGTCTATTAGGTGTTCAAAGAGCCAGCCACTGAGTTCATGTCAGAGACACCATCTGTTCATCCTACTAGGGAACCCTCTAGGAGACTGAACTGCCATGGGCTACATCTGTGAAGGGGTTCTAGGTTATCTCCATGCATGGTTGTTGGTTTGATTATCAGTCTCAGAAAAGAACCCTGTGTCCAGAGTTTTTGGTTCTGTTGATCTCTTTGTGGAGCTCATACTCTTCCAGGTATTTCTATCTCCCCCTTCTTTCAAAAGTTTGGCTATGAGTCTCAGCATCTGCTTTGATACTCTGCTCTCAGGAACTGTGAGCCAAAATAAACACTTCTTTAAATTGCTCTGATAGCAATTTGGTCTCAGAAGCAAGACAACTAACATTCAATCTGATTAAAAATAAACCGGATTTGTAAGGCAAGCTCTAAATTAGGACTAAGACTACTCTCAGATTTGTTTGTTTTAAAAATGTTACCTAGAGCAAGATATTTTTTTTCTGCAAATAAGAACATCAAGAAATATAGCCTGCCTCCTATGCATAGTGAATAAAAAACAGGCGTTATTTTGTTTGTCCCTCCCTTAGCTCACTGCTGGATATCCTCACAAAATTTTGTTGCCTTTAACCTCAAACCCTGTTGCATGTTTATAGACTGTTTATGTTCTCACCATCCATGCACGATTAGTAAACTAGAGTTTTGCACCATTTGTGGAGTTTTATGCCTATTCAGTCCTCCAAGCTTTACCTACGGTAGTAAAATTTGTTTTCTAACTTACCAAGTAATGACCAAACCCCACCTCCCAAATGTCAGATTGACTTTAGTATAACTGAAACAGAATTTCTGGCATTTCATCTAAGGCCAGTTATAATTTTCTTCCTACTTTCTAATCTTTATTTTCAACACATCTCCCTTATGGTACATATACTACACACAGACCACTTTCCTGAGCATCTCTCAGTGTTATGAGTAGATCTTCTTTATAACTCTGCTGTCCGACTAAACAATTAGTATCCAGTCAATTAGTCCCTAACATTCAAATTGAATTCTCCACTGTATTACTCTTTCCTAGTTCCTCTCTTTAAATAAATATTCCTTTCACTTACATAATTGTAATGCTATATTAGAAGGTTTCTTTTTTAAAGCTATTTTCTCTCCCAAGAGTATGAATTCTCAGATTTTAAGAGAGAGATTTTTTTCAATCTTATTATCTGTGAAAGACCTAAAACCTACAGTGCTGAGTAAATTAAACAGTACAAAGAAACTGCTGTTGGGGTGTTACTCCTTCTCCCAAGGGTCCAGCCCATGGGTGAGGACAGGGGTTGCAAGCCAAGGGGGGTGAGAGGTGCCTCAGGCACTATACAGACACCAGGAGTTGGGTGAATGCAATCCAAGGGCAAGTGGATGCAGTTTGGTTCATTCCTGAAAGAGAGAGCATGTTATAGAGCTTTGGGTGACCAATCAGGTTCCTCTACACCATCTTGGAGCCTGTGGTTGGTTGCTGGTCTCCAGGCGGGTTCCCCAACATCAGGCCATGCACCCTCTGCCTGGCTACTTCCTCAGTCACATCAGTGGAAGATGCCCCAGGCTGTGAACCCCAATGGCCCCTTGCTGGGGTTGGCACATGCCTATAATTTTATCACTTAGGAAAATGAAGCATGAGAATTACAGTAAGTTTGAGGCTAGATTGGGCTGCTTAATGGAACCCTGTTTAAACAATATGAAGAAAACCTAAGATTGAATTAATTATATGTACCTTTGTTCTAATTGTGATAAATCCTTTTTCTAACATGACAATTTAGAGACACACAGAATAACACGTGAGCCTCTGCCATGTGCCTTCATTTTATTTTAATTAAAGTGCCTCCCCAGCTCCTTTTTGCCATCCACACAAATCCACATCTTTTTTTCCCTCTCATTAGAACATAAATAGGAATTTAAACTAATAATTATAATAATAACACCATAATAATAAAAATATGTAAAGTAAGACAGAATAAAAACAAACAAGAATAAAAAAAACAACAGGAAAAAGGAATCAAAGAAAATACAAAAGAGATACACACAGTAAGACAATACATATTTTTTCATGATTTTTTATTATTATTAATTACACTTTATTCATTTTGTATCCCCCCATAAGCCCCACCCTCCTCCCCTCCCGACCCCACCCTTGCTCCCCTTTCTGCATGCATGCCCCTCCCCAAGTCCACTGATAGGGGAGGTTCTTCTCCCCTTCTTTCTGATCTTAGACTATCAGCTCTCATCAGAAGTGGCTGCATTGTCCTCTACTGTGGCCTGGTAAGGCTGCTCCCCCCTCAGGGGGAGGTGATCAAAGAGCAGGCCAATCAGATTATGTCAGAGGCAGTCCCTCTTCCCATTACTAGGTAACCCACTTGGACACTGAACTGCCATGGGCTACATCTGGATAACACATATTTTAACACAAAGAAAACCTTTAGAAACTAAATAGGAAGCCATAATAGATAAGCAAAATATCTATGAGGTTAAGAAGAAACAGAGCCCTTAAAAGCACACAAATTCAATCTTAACACATGTCCACATTGTATATGATAAAAGTGGTGCTTTCATTACACATTTAGAGGTATAAAGAGTACTTTAGAGAAAAAAAACATTTTACTACTAAGTTTTGCTCCTATTGATTCTTCATTATAGTGAAACCTCACAATATTTACTCTAAGGCCATAGTTTTCCATAATTATGCAAATTTTTACTTTAGGAATCCTAAATTCATATGATATGCAACATGTTTCTTTGACTAGCACTACACTTGAGACTAATGATCACAAAAATGAATATGAGGAGGAGTGTTGGATGTGTTCTATTCACACCAACAGAATGATTTTCTGCTGAAGGAATCAAACAAGATAGCAAATTGTTGTTCAGGTCATTACTCCTGTCACACTCAAGCCAAGTGTTCATAATTATATATATATCCTTTATATATATAGTGATATATAATATATAATGTTATATAAATATATAACATATAACTATAAAATCATGTATGTAATTATATATGTTTTATACACATATATAGAATATATTGAGAGTAGCTGATGCTATCAATAAATCAAAGAAAGGAAGATTGTGCCATTGCTAAAAACTGCATTAAAGTGAATACAAACAAGTTGCCCTGTTTTTCTGTCGTGTGGTATTATTGTGCTATGACTGTAATGCCCAGAGGTTACATGAATATGGATATCCTTTTTTTTTTTTAAAAGCAGAAGCATTTTTATGCACTTGGAAATTGGATTGCTGAAACTATCTCACTCTGAATGATTTTTGTAATCAGTTGCCTTCAATATTCTCCCTGAAGACCATGATACAGTAGAATCTAAGATTACTATACTCTAGTGCTCATGTGAATTTCTCTTGAGAGAAAAGGGAGAGAGATTGTTGAGAAAAAAAAAATAGAACAACATATCTCTCAGATGCGTAGGCAATCACGCTGTTGTCAAAGCTGTGTACAGATAGATGATACTAAAAACTCCTGAAACTCAGGGGAGGTTGTCATCCTCTTATGATGGAAACAATTACCCAGTTTTAATAATAAAAATAAAATAACAATTCTGAAAGTATTTTGTTGTGTTTTCATGTAGGAGATCTTTTCCATAACCATTGTATAAAAAGTGATGATACCGTAATCCAATTTGTAAAGAAATATTTTACTAATAAAACCATTTCTTCATGGTGTACTGATGCAGCACCATAATTTTGCAGTCATATTACAGACAGTTGTATTAACGTGTAATGTTGTCAGCATAATGGGAAGTAAAAATACTAAGATGACATCAAAGGAAAGGAAAGGAAAGGAAATCTCCTCTCTCCCCTGCAGAAACTGTTTATTAAAAATAAAAGTTATGGGCTGTGAGATGACTCAGCAGGTAAAGATGCTTTTTGCCAAACCTAAAAACCTGAATTAGATTTCCAGAACCTTCATAATGCAGAGAGAACCAACCTCTATAGTTGTCATCTGACCTCTGCCTGCATGAAGCCACAAGTACTCACATTAAGTAAATGAATATAAAATGTAAAAGTACAAGTTGTATGCATATCCTGTAAAATCCCATATATTTATCAGGCTATATCAGTTAAGCATTGTTCATAAATATCTCACAGAAATCACAAATGTCCCAAAATTTAAGTTTCTACTAATAAAAATGTTTGGCTTATCAAAAAATAATTTTCATCTTCAGCTTCAAAATAAAATATGAACAGCCTACTTAAAATTATATATATATATATAATTTTAAGTAGGCTGTTCATATATACATATACATATATATATGTATACGTTCATTATAAATACACATGCTACCCTAACAATATAGCTCTGTTTATCATCAGATGTGCTGGCACAATTTCTGTATTTCTTACTTAATCTCTATGGTGGCTATATGTCTCAGGTAAAATCTGCAAGACATTATTGAGGAGCTGAATTACTTCCTTGTAGGAATAAATCACATGATGACTGAGTCAACATCTCACCTGCAGTTCTTTTGTCATCTGCACACTGTGAAGCAAATGTATCCAGTTCCTGTGAGAAGAGAACTCTAGATCAGAGGCACAGCAAGTGCCTTGGAGAAACAGAAAAAAAAAAAAAAAAAGCAAAACAAAACAAGGTGTAACAGGATCCAGGTAGGCTGGAGTTTCATGGGAACAGCCTTGCTGTACATGCAGTAATTTTGACAAATCATACACTATTCAGAAAGAATTCCCTGCTCACCACTGAATGTTCCAGAGTCTTAAAAAGTCTAATGTACATTTGATCAATTTCATTTTATCACCAGTAGAAAAGCTGTCAAACTGCCATTAAACTGGGTTTCTCTCTACTCTGAAATACAAAAGCAATGCTGAGGTTTTTTTTTTTTTTTTTTATTTTAAATCAGGCAAAAATAAGTGTTCACCACTGAAAAGATGGTAATTATGTGAAGAAAATACTCCCAAGAAGAAGCAATGTTAATGAGGAACAAAAATGTAACTGATTTTTTTTTATCTTGCAAAAGTTATGCATGCATACTACTATAAAATCACTAAGAAGGAAATCTCTTTAAACATCTTTACAAATACGAATTTCACAGAGAAAATAGGCAGTATAGAGAATGTGCCAGTATATTTAAACCTCCTGTTCTATAAATCACTAAATACTAGATGTCTGAGAAACAAACAAAATCAATATATTAAGCATCAATAATTGACACTGGAAAAATACAAGCAAGATAAGCACTTACATTTGTTGCAGGGAAACCCAACCAGAGACCACTACACAGACACTCCTAAGGACAGAAAAGAAAGTGTTATTGGCCAGCTGTTGCATGGGGAACTTTCTCAAATCAGGCTGCCCCAATCCTTACAGCCCTTTGTCCTTTATGTATAAAACAGCATCCTGCTTGTCAGTCTTCAGTTACTAAGACACAGAACTACAGAAGTTAAAATAGCAAGATTAGTACAGTTAGGACTTTTCTAGAACTGTGGACTAAATTTTTGATAGACTATGTCTTCTTTTTATAAAAATTTATTTTTAATTAATTACAAATTATTTACTTTGTATCCCAGCTGTAGCCCCCTTCTTCATCCTGTCCTAATTCCACCCTCCCTCTCTCTTCTTCTCCTATGCCCCTCCTCCAATCCACTGATAGGGGTGATCCTCTTCCCCTTCCATCTGACCCTAGCCTATGAGTTCTCATCAGGACTGGCTGCATTGTCTTCCTCTGTGGCATGGTAAGGATGTTCCCACCTCAGGGGGAGGTGATCAAAGAGCTAGCCACTGAGTTCATGTTAGAGACAGCTCCTGTTCCCCTTACTAGGGAACCTACTTAGAGACTGAGCTGCCATGAGCTACATCTGTGTAGGGGTTCTAGGTTATCTCCATGCATGACCCTTGGTTGAAGTATCAGTCTCAGAAAAGAACCCTGGGCCCAGATTTTTTGGTTCTGTTGCAGTTGTTGTGGAACTCTTGTTCCCTTTAGGTCTTTCTATCTTCCCCTTCTTTCATAAGATTTCCTGCACTCTTGCCAAATTTTTTCTATGAGTCTCAGAATCTGTTTTGATACCCTGCTGGGTAGAGCCTTTCAGAGGCCCTCTGTGGTAGGCTCCTGTCTTGTTCCCTGTTTTCTCCCTCTTTTGATGTCAATTCCATTTGCCTTTTTGAATGAAGATTGATATCTTCTTGCTTGATATCTTTAGGTGTACAGATTTTAGTATGTTTATCCTATATTATATGCCTAATATTCACTTATAAGTGAGTATATACCATGTGTGTCTTTCTGCTTCTGGGATACCCCACTCAGCATAATCTTTTCTAGTTCCCAACATCTTCACCAACCTTATATGTGAGAGTGGGGTAATATCCAGAATATATAAAGAACTCAAGAATTTTAAAAACAACAAATGAAGTAATCCAATTAAAAGTGGGGTACAGAGCTAAACAGAGAATTCTCAATACAGGAATATCGAATGGCAGAGAAACACTTAAAGAAATGTTAAACATCAGGGAAATGCAAATCAAAATGACCTTAGTCATCAGGGAAATGCAAACCAAAATGACCCTGAGATTTCATCTTACACCCATCAGAACTGCTAAGATCAAAAACTCAAGTGACAATACGTGCTGGAGAGGATGTGGAGAAAGGGGAACCCTCCTCAATTGCTGGCGAGAATATAAACTTGTATAACCACTTTGGATATCAATCTGGTGCTTTCTCAGAAAATTACAAATAGTGCTACCTCAAGATCCAGCTATACTACTCCTAGGCTTATATCCAAAATATGTTCAAGTATACAACAAGGGCATTTGTTCGACTATGTTCGTAGAAGTTTTATTCATAAGTAGCCAGAAACTGGAAACAACCCAGATGTCTCTCAACTGAGGAATGGATACTGAAATTGTGATACATTTACACAATGGAATACTACTCAGCAATCAAAAACAAGGAAATCATGCTATTTTAGGTCTTCTTTCTTTTTCCATTTTGGTAGGTATTGGGGCCTACGTGCTGGCTTTTAAGGTCAGAATGGTACCTCTCACATGGTGTCAGTTGTGTTAAAGTCTGAGTGCCTATTAATACAGTTCCAAATTTAAATTACAATTCATACTGTGTCTTTAATATTTTCTTCATTTAATAACTCTGCAGAATTTATTTCTGAATTATTTTTCAAAAAGAAATACCATGATACCTACAATATACATGAAAGGATTTTGCTAAATTTGAAAGCAGCTATTTACACACCTCACAATAACTGAGGAAAGATCTCAGTAGCTTTGATATTTGTTTTCTGCTTTGGTGGTTTGAGAGTTAACTTAAGCACATAGACTCTAGTGCATCCATTCCTTGGAACATCTGATGTGCCAGATGAGTACATACACTAACAAACCATTTTCATTTTACTTGAAATAGAATTTTTAAATTCTAAGATACTACTAAATAAAATGGTGAAACAACTAAAGTATGTTCTCAGCAAACTGCTTTAAATAGAAAATACACATACCTCTCTGTTAATACAGGATTCTTCCATGTATATATAAGAATTTGTCTCAATATACTTACCCAAGAAGATGTAACATAATAAAGAAAAATTAAGATAAATAAACTATAAATATGTATTCTGAATAATATGGGAATTTGAACCATTCAAAATAACTAAGAAATCTCTTAACGTAAATTCATAAGAATTGAAAATTAATATAATATCAGTTTGGCAACAATTCACTAAACAGATTTCTATTGTATACTCATCATTTCAAGTCTATCTTCTTTTTATTTTTATTTTATTTTTATTAATTACAGTTTATTCACTTTGTATCCGAGCTGTAATCCCCTCCTCCATCCCTTCCCAATCCCACCCTGCCTCCCTTTTCTTCTCCTATGTCTCTCCTCCAACCCAATGATAGGGGAGGTCCTCCTCCCCTTCCATCTGACCCTAGTCTATCAGGTCTCATCAGGACTGGCTTCATTGTCTTCCTCTGTGGACTGGTAAGGCTGCTCCCTCCTCAAGTGGAGGTGATTAAAGAACCAGCCCATGAATTCATGTTAGAGATGGTTTCTGTTCCTATTATTGGGGAACCCTCTTGGACATTGAACTGCCATGGGCTACTTCTGTGCAGGGGTTCTAAGTTATCTTCTCTAAACACACTTAACTAAAGCCATATGTGGACAAGACTAAATAAAGTAACTAGCAGCTTGTTCCTGGGTGAAGAAAATAAATTGGAATGGAGCAGGGGAAACTGAGGTAACTGTCTTCAGCAATATTCCCAGGTAAAGGTTACTCTGAAGCCAGGGACAAAAATAGTCAGACTGCTGCAAGACTATGGTGGAAGAATGTTCCTGGTAGTCTACAGAAGACACCAAGAGCATTTTCAGTTACACTTAAGTAAATGTAAGGAAAAGTTAAGTGTTCTAATGAAAGCAAGGTGGGGAATGAAAGGTAGATGGGGAAAGTTAGAAATAGAGAGCAAAAAAAGACTTAGAAGCTGTGATCTAGACACTAAGTGCTATTTGAATGATAACAAACCAGTACAGTGTTTAAGAAAAAGGTTAAATAATCCAATTTCTGACTTTAGGAGAATATTCTGCCTTCTGAACATGAGAATGCAGTAGAAAAAAGTGGAATGTGTGTGTTTGAGAGAGTCAGAGAAAAATGAAAGTAGAAGAGGAATATTTAGGAAGGAAAGAAATGGAATAATGTTGGAGGAGGGTGGAAAGGTAAAATTGTGGAAAAGAAAGATAAATATTGCATGGTTTATCTCACATGCATTATCTAGGTTTAATGTGGGGGGCACTAAAGTAGAAGAGGAAGTTATTTATGGAGAATGGGACCAATGGGTGGCAAGAGATGGTGAAGAAAAATTACTATGAACACAATTTAATATTATACACCTATAAAATTGTTATAAAAGCCTATTTTGTACATTTTCTAAAACATTTATTCCTTGTGAGAGTTTTATACATATATACAATGTATTATGATTATATTCTCCTGCCATTCCTTCTTGTATGTTCATTTCTTTTTTCTGAACCTCTCCTTCTCACCTACTCCTCCAGTGACAAAACCATTAGCAAAAATGATACCTACTCCCACAGCAACTCTAACAGTCATTAGCTACCCAGGAAGGAATGGAACCTCATTGACAAGTCCTCTACTCATGAGGCAAAGTTGGAAGCCCTCACCTTGCACAGATACGCAGAGCTGCACTGTCGATTTCATATAGGAATGAAGACTTTTTAGAACACTCTTACCTGTCCTCTAGCTCCTAAATTTGTTCTTTTCAAAACATATTCTTTGAAAATATCATGCATGAAAACAATTTATATTATTGATCATAATCATCCCTTATCCTCTACTCCATCTCCCCTCAAGACCCTGCCACTACATCTTTCTCCCAACTTCATATTCTGCTCTTGAAATTAATTGAGTATATTTTAAACACTACATCCAATTAATGATGCTCATATATGCATCAGTGTGGAGCCACATACTGGAAAACAAAGAACTTACAGGTATCTACTCAACGCATCACGCAAAAGTGACTGTCCCTCTTCTAGCAGACATCATCTGACACCAGTTCCCATAACCATGAGCCCATAACCAAGCATTTATTTACTGCAATAAATCAGACTACATAGCTCCTCTGGCACTGTGAACACTAGCCATGGGAGGGGGGAGAGTTTCCAGCTCAGATCCACCTTGATTTATTTAAATCCTATAACCAAGGCATAATAATTTAGACTAGAAGATGGTATAACAAACATGCCTATCAACCTAAGTACATATTTTGCATGCAAAAGAAACAACATTTTTTTCTCATTGAATCCTTTCTCATTCATCCCCCAAGAGGTCACATTAAAGCACATAATGACTTAGAACACAATCTTTGGTTTCCAAGACTGACTGACAAGAACCCAAGGTACCATACACTGACATGGCAATGTTTTTGTCATGGTACTGTCACTTATATAACTTCAGTGGTCCCCAATAATGATAATCATAAATTCTGAGCAGAGTTTTTTCCTCAGTTATAAAAACCCAAATAACTTTCTGAATGTACTGGAAAGAGAACAAAACCAGAATTATACTGCCGTTAAGTCAACAACTGAGAAAACAGCCAATACAGGGCGTATTTCAGTTTATGGCTTCTTGCACAGCAGTGTTTTCAAATCCATCCTTAAAGGAACACCCAGAGCTCAGAAAGGACACTTACAACTTTTGTTCAGGAGCCAGAGGACACTGTCTGAGGACATCAAAGCAGCTGGGAATTGGTAAATCTACAAAGAAACGAGAGAGCCACAGAGACAGACTCAATATTTTTGCTCATAAGCCCTAAGCAAATAAACAGCAATTGTTGAATTATATATGAACAGAGTGAACTGAAAGTACCTCACTAAAGACAAAGATATAAAAGAAGTTCCAGCTGGTACCTGTGACTAGGGAGGAGGATTTTGGAATTTGAGTTCAGCTGAGTTAACTGACAACCAAGCAAAATTATAAAGTTAGCCAGAACAATATTTGCAAAAATGTATCCTTACACATTTAAATCACAATGTCTAGAGTGCAACCCCAAATGGCAAATTTAATTCCATTAAAAAAAAATTTAGAGTATATCTTGGCTAGTTTTTCTATTTGCTTTCAACAAAACATTATGAACCAGAAGCAGATTGGGGAGGAAAGAGTTTATTTAGCCCACACTTTCACATTGCTGTTCGTTATTTGAGGAAGTCAGGACAAGAACTCAAACAGGCCAGGAACCTGGATACAGGAGCTGATGCAGAAACCACAAAGGGGTGCTGCTTGCTGGCTTGCATTCTCTGGCTTGCTCAGCCTGCTTTCTTACAGAACTTAGGACCGACACACAGGGATGGCACCACCCACAATAGGCTGGGCCCTCCCCCATTGATCACTAATTGAGAAAATGCATGACAACTGGAACTCCTGGAGGCATTTCCTCAACTGAGGCTCTTTCCTCTCTGATGAGTCTAGCTTGTGTCAAGTTGACACAAAACCAGACAGTACAACTGATCCCTTGTCAGCTTGACAAACAAATACATCACTATTAAGCCACAATCCTTCCTTTCTCATTCATCCCCAAGATGTCACATTGCAAAATATAAATAACTTAAAAGTCCCATAATCTACTATTTCAAACACATTAAAATTGCAGTTCCTTTAAAGTAGCTAATTTCTTTAGAAACTCCAGAGTCTTTCAAAATTCAAAGTGTCTCAATTGTGGGTTCCAGTAAAATAAAAAATAAGACAAATACTTTCTTCAAGAAGAGAAAAATCAGGGCACAGTCGCAATCTGAACCAAGCAAAATCTAACTCCAACAGTATAAATCACCCAATGTCTAGTTATCTGTGATTAACTCACAGTCTTCTGGGCTCTTCAGCCCTCTGCAGCACCCAGAGCTTTACTTCTAGGCTCTGTCTGGCTCCACTCCACCACAGCTGGTGATCTTGGTGGCCATCCCATATACTGGCATCTGCAAATCCTAGGGTCTTCTGTGGCATCTTGGCTGCATTTTTACCAATTGCTTCTCACAGGCATTCTTCATCTTGTCAAGCCCAGATTCTCTGCATGACCCTGTCAATCCTAGGTCTTCAAACTGCTACTGAGGCTGCATAGTTGGGTAGCCTCTCACAGTATCAAGCCTCAGCTGCTCTCCATGACCCCTTCATGCCTTCAAAGGCATTACCACCTTAGTGACTCTGGCGCTACCAAGTTTGGCTGTCATCATGCAATACAATCTTGGCCACTTCTGAAACACAGTTTTTCTTTGCTCTCAGAAAACACTTCTCTGAAGATTTCACATCAGTGATGCTGGTCTCTTCTCAGTGCTAATTTCTTAGCTCTGGCTGATCAACATCAATGGTCTCAGTAATGCAAACATTTCACTTCAATGGTGCTGGTCTCTTCTTAACCAAAGCTGACTCCTCAGCTCTAGCTTACCAGAACCACAGCATCTTAATGCAAAATAGCAAATGGCCCTGATAGAATCTTTAATTTTCCTCTAAAATTTCACAAGCCAGGATTCCTTCTTCTGCACTGCTCTCAACATCCTTATCTTCCAAGCTCCTACAGAAGAACCCACTGAAAGTTCCAAAGCCCTTCCACCAGCCTCCCCCAAACATGGTAATATCTGTCACAGCAATATCCCACTAGGCTGGTATCAACTTCTGTCTTAGTTAGGATTTGTATTGTTCTTGACAAAACACTATGAACAAAAGCAAGTTGGGGGGGGGTGTTGTTGTTTGTTTTGTTTTGTTTGGCTTACACTTCTATATTGCTGTTCATTATTGAAGGAAGTCAGGACAGACACTCCAATACAGCAGGATCCTGCAGGCAGGAGCTGATGCAGAGGTCATGGGCAGGGGTAGGGGGGTGCTCCTTACTGACTTGCTCTTCATGGCAGACTCAGCCTGCTTTCTTGTTGAACTCAGACCACTTGAAAAGGAATGACACCACCCACCATGGGCGTGATCATCCCTAATTTATCACTAATTTAGAAAATGCCTTACAGCTGGATCTCATGAAGGCCTTCCCTCAACAGAAGGTGCTTCCTCTCTGATGACTCTAGTTTGTGCCAAGTTGACACAAAACCAGCCAGTAGAGAATATAATTACAATATTTCTACCTTCCCTTTCCTCCTTTCAACCCTCCTTCCCCCCCATATAGCACACCCCACCCTGCTTCCTTTCAAATTCATGGCCTCTTTTTTCAGTTTGTTACTGCATATACATATATATATATATATATATATATATATATATATATATATATATATATGTTGCCATATACATAATTATTCCTAAGAATATTCTGCTCAAGAAGTAAAGTAGCTTCTGGAGACTTGCCCTGAGATCACCATGCTGAGATATTTCACAATACTGAGATGTTAATAAAAGCAAGCATAAAGAAGAAAATAAAAAAGGATAAAAAAGGACTGGGGAAATATCTCAGTGGTAGAGCTTTGTGCTAATATATTCAAGGCCCAAGGCTAAATTTCCAGTTACAAAAAAAATAAAATAAATTAGAAATTTATGACTGCAAAAATACAGTAAGGTGTTGAAGAAATAGCTTAATGGTTAAGAACCATTGCTACTCTTCCAGAGGCCCTCAGTTTGATTCTCTTTACCCAGGTCAAGCATTTCACCATTGCCTTGTCCACAACAGCATTTCCAGGGTCAATGACACCATTTTGGGGCATCTTCTATAGGAACTGCACCAACTTACACAATTTTTCAATCTCTCTCTCTCTCTCTCTCTCTCTCTCTCTCTCTCTCTCTAACATTTAAAAAAATTTAGCCAAGTGGTGTGTGCACTTCTTTAATCTCAGTACTCAGGAGTCAAGTGCTCTCTGTGACTTCAAGGTCAGCCTGGTCTACAGAGTGAACACCAAGACAGCCAGGGCTATCTCTCTCTCTCTCTCTCTCTCTCTCTCTCTCTCTCTCTCTCTCTTTCAAAACAACCCTGAGATTTCACCTTACACCCATCAGTATGGCCAAGATGAAAAACTCAAGGGACAACACATGCTGGAGAGGTTGTAGAGAAATGGGAACCCTCCTCCACTGCTGGTGGGAATGTAAACTTGTACAACCACTCTGGAAATCAATCTGCCGCTTTCTGAGACAACTAGGACAAGCACTTCCTCAAGATCCAGCTATACCACTCCTAGGCATATACCCAAAAGAGGCTCAAGTACACAATAAGGACATTTGCTCAACCATGTTTGTAGCAGCCTTATTTGTAATAGCCAGATGCCCCTCAGTGGAGGAATGGTTGCACAAATTGTGGTATATATACACAATGGAATATTACTCAGCAATAAAAAACAAGGAAATCATGAAATCTGTTGGTAAATGGTGGGATCTGGAAAAGATCATCCTGAGTGAGCTATCCCAGAAGCAGAAAGATGCACACGGTATATACTCACTCATATAGACATATAATATAGAATAAATCCACTAAAATCTGTACACCTAAAGAAACTAATCAAGAAGGAGGACTCTAGCTAAAATGCTCAATTCCTATCCAGAAAGGCAAAGAGGATAGACATCAGAAGAAGGAGAAAAGAGGGAACAAGTCAGGAGCCAGACACAGAGGACCTCTGAAAGGCTCTGCCTTGCAGACTATCAATGCAGATGCGGACACTTATGGGCAACCTTTGGGCAGAGTGCAGGGAATCTTATGAACGAAGTGGGAAACAGTAAGATCTGGAAAGGACAGGAACTCCACAAGGAAAGCAACAGAACCAAAAAATCTGAGCACAGGGGTCTTTCCTGAGACTGATACTCCAACCAAGGACTGTGCATGGAGATAACCTAAGACCTCTGCACAGATGTAGCCCATGGCAGTTCAGTATCCAAGTGGGTTCCATAGTAATGGGAACAGGGACTGTCTCTGACATGAATTGATTGGCCAGATCTTTAATTACCTCCCCCCTGAGGGGGAAGGAGCATTACCAGGCCACAGAAGAGGACACTGCAGCCACTTCTGATGAGACCTAATTTACTAGGGTCAGAAGGAAGGAAAAGAAGACCTCCCCTATCAGTGAACTTGGGGAGGGGCATGCATGCAGAGGGTGGAGGAAGGGAGGGATTGGGATGGGAGGAGGGAGGGAACCACAGGGGGATACAAAGTGAATAAAGTGTAATTAATAAGGAATTTAAAAAAATCATAAAAAGTGAACAAACTGTAATTAATAAAAATCAATAATTAAAAAAAAAGCTTGAGAGCAGGGAAAAAGTCATGCTGCAGAGAGTGTAATAATTCCTGATATCTAGGTTTCTTAAATCTCTGACCTTGGGGATATAGAGAAGAATCAGCTGACACATCTGAAGAATGAAGGCATGTATTCAGTTTCCAGAACCCACATTTAAATACTTGAACCTGGTGGTATGCACTTGAAACCTCAGATCTGATAGCTCACTGCAACTCATTGGCCTGCCAGCTTAATCTTCTTGACAAGTTCCAGGCTAATGAGAGACACGGCTTCCTAAAGAACCAACACATAAAAATCTAAACTCTCTGCTAGCCTATACCCACCACACACAAGAACAGATATGTGCACTGGTGTTCTCTCTCTCTCTCGCTGTCTCTCTCTTCCTCTCTTTCTCTCTCCCTCTTCCTCTCCCTCTCTACCTCTGCCTTTCTACCTCTCCATCTGTGTATCTATGTATCTATCTATCTGTCTGAATACTGTGTAAGAATAACTTGAAACTGATGAGTAGAAAGAGGATGAGAGGAAACAAACAGACAAGAAAGGGGATGAGTTACAAAAATAAGACTTATTAGAACAATGAAAAGTTAAGGAATTATTGCATCAACATTTCTAAGATGAAATACAGAATTACAATTGAAGAACCAAGATTTACAAACAAATAAACAAAGCAAAAACATAACTATGAGGTATCCATAAGTTTGATAATTAGGTACGCAGTATGAGTCCTGAGTACCCTAAAATTTGAAAAGAGCAAGGTTCATAATGAGACACCCAGAAAGATACACTCAGGATGATCTCAATACATTGTTTAAAAATTTGACAGCCAGTGGAGGACTACTATAATTTGGAGAGAAGCCTGTAATTCAAGATAATAATCCAGCCAGTAGAAAAAAAAGGAATCCAGAGAAAATGAAATAATGCAAGAAAGAAAGATGAAAGAGAAGATGTACTTATAGCTAGAAAATACAACTTTCAAAAACGAAGGAAAGATTGTACTCAAATATTTACAAGAAAAAAAATGAAGAAAGACCTGGTGGAAGCAGAAATAAGGGCATGGAAATTAGGGTGTGTCTGTGTGTGTGCATGTGCATGTTTGTTCACTGGTTTCCACAAAAAGAGGCAGAAAATTAAGAAGAGAAAATCTTTGAGTATATCAGTATAATAAAACATCTAGAAGGTCAGGGAACAAATGTCCATATTAGGTAGAATTATTATCCCCTCCGGATCTTATACTCTGTCTCCTCTTCCAGAAAGAAAAGAAAAATATTTTTACAAGAATTATTATCATTACACAAACAGTTCATGATGATAACTTAAAACTTAAAATACACCAAGAAAGACTAATTTTTTAAAACATGGCAGAGAGTAGAAGATATGCAGCTGCTCACCCACAGCAGGTACTGGGCATGGAAGTGCAAAGCTTTGAGCTTCAGTTGCCAGAACCTGAATAGAGTCAGGTGTCTTAAGATGTAGCTGTATTCCCACTGTCCCCGTAGTAAGCTGGGAAGCAGAAGCAGGAAACTCCCCAGATGCTCAAAACTAGGACAGGGTAGAGTTGGGGGCACAGATAGTCTCATGTGCACAGTGAGAAAACACAGGCTGGAAGGCAAAGATTTTTCCCCAAGCTGCTCCTCTGTCCTCCACCTATGCTCTGTGGCACACATGTGCTCACTCTCACACTCACACCCCACACACATATCATAAGCACATACACATACACAGTGAAGATACTGCTATTATATGTCATCTATCCCCTCTGTTTCTATATATTTTTCTGAAAGTGATTCAGACATTTTAAGGTGAAATAGCACGGTATCCATCTAACTTAGGGACATTTGTAAAGTGACAAATTCTCAACAATAAAATTTCAGCCAAGTGAATTATTTACAGCCCTCAAATATAATGTCAGGTAATAATATTTAATGGAATGGAAAAAGTTTAGTAATACGTCATTTAATATGATGACACAGGACAGCATTTGGTACTGCTGTGAATCCATCTCACCTAGGTGCTAAAGAGCAAGCTCCCTGGATTCTTTCTTTGTTCATCTTTCTCAGTCTTTCAGAATTGTTCCACTTACAATTTCTTAATTTGTCCCTGATCCTCAGTCTATGTCCTAGCTTCTAACACCATCAAGTTAGTTGATGGTAATGAAACAAAATACTATTTTAGCCCCATCATTGAAATGATATGTCATTTCAGATCTTACCAATTCCTGTTACATTTACTATAATATCTTCCTTAGAGAGGATTGATGTTTAACTCTTACCTTGTTCTGTTTCTATTTTTTCCCTCTCTTGTTCATATTTCTTCCTTTTTCCAAGCTTCTCCATAAATTTACTTTCTTGAAATAAACATGATTTTTGCTGCGTTGTTTTCCATCTTAAGCCACAAAAACACACACACACACATATATGTATATATATGTACAAATATGTTGATATATATATGTATATATACATATATATGTATACATGATGTATATATATGTATAAATATATATATAGAGAGAGAGAGAGAGACAGCAAGAGAGATGAATCTTATATACTCTTAGAGAGACTGGTTCAGCTGGGTCAGGAGTTCTACAGTCATTACTGTTTTATATGATATAGACTGTTCATAAGCATGCAAAAGTCGAGGATTCCCAAAATTTCTTCTTGGCAAATCAGTCTGTGTGGAAGAAATTTACGTCTTTCAAACAAAGGAATTGTTTACACAGAATTAACCATATATTATCTTTTTTGCTTTAGGGAAGTATTAATCCACATCTGTGTTTCAAACAATGCATTAAATCTAATATGTCAGTCAAGCTTAAAATAAAAAATAACACTAATATATTGAGAAAATATAAATTGATAAATAAATATAGACTGACAAAGATATAGATACACAAGCTCATTGTTTGCAGGATGCTTAGAAGTAAAAACCAAGCCAAACATACATTCTGATAAATGTCACTCTCAGTAACAAACATTGAGATGACATGGGCGCCTTTCTATAAGTTAACATGAGTGGTTTGAATAGAATGAAAACACTAAAAGTCAAATGTTTACTGAGATTACAGAAACTCTCTCTCTCTCGCCCTTGAGTGATGAAAAATTGATTTGGCACGGACATATTTTACGCAACATAAATTTAAACTGCTCAAAATCCATGTGATAGAAAATAGGTGGCGGATGACAGAAACTCCCCCAGTTATTACCAGCTTTGGGACTGCAGCTCTTCCAAGTATGCTGTAAATACTTGTACTGTAAACGGCTTCCTTGCTATACAGTGAAAATGTCGATGTTGATACCCAACAATATTATGGTCTGTATTTATTGCCTCATAAAGTTAAACTAACTATGCATTATCCATGCTGCTGGTGGAAACTTGCCTAATGTGGTTTATGGTGGTGTAATTCTGCCAGACCTCACACTAGAGCAGGGCGGGGTGGCACTGCAGTCATTAATTAAAAGGATAAAATGGACTTTTCACATGTGGCTTGGAGCCCAACTTTAATTACCCTTTGGCTGGAAGGGCTCTAGTGCGCTCACTTCTGCTAGTACTTTCTGAGGTTGCTGACAGTGCCTTCTGCTCTGATAGATTCCGAGAAGGCTATGGTGATGCTCTCAGTACTTGTATCATTAAATTTCATTTTAAGCTTATAAGTTGTGTTCAGCTGCCTAGTTAGAAGATGATTTATTATCTTATTGACAGCCTTTTATGAGACACTGAAAATTATTGATGGACATGTAAAATCAATGCTGTTTTGTAATATTTTCTTTCTATAGTTCTATAGTCTTGTATTTATAACATGAAAGGCTGATTCCAAATAACTAACTTTCAAGACTCATTGCACATAGACCTGAAAGTAATAAGACTCCAATATGTCAATAATATTGCTAATAAATCTACCAATGCAAGCAAAAATCTATTGGGACCTTCTATGTGCTAGGCATCATTCTATGATTTCCATGAATTGTATCATGTTTAACATTGCCTAAATTGGATAGAGTGGGTTTCATTATGATCTTTGATATCAACTTATTGCAGATAAAAAGAAATGAAGTAACTTCCCTGTGCCCTCTCAGGGAATAATGAAACTAGGTTCCATGAGTTTGAAATTATTCCTCTTGCTGAAATGTGATATCACTTTCATACCATCCACAAACCTGAAATAATTGTACAAATATTTTTAAGCATATGTCAAATGAATTATCTGACATTTCTGTGCTAACCCATCTAAAATCTGACAAATGACAACTGCCTCTGTAATTTAGCATTTGACTCTAAAAAAAGAATGTGTGTGTGTGTGTGTGTGTGTGTGTGTGTGTGTGTGTGTGTGTGCGCGCACGCGACAGAAACTGGAAACAACCTAGATGTCCTTCAAAAGAAGAATGGATAAAGACAACGTGGTACATTTAAACTCATCTGTTAAAAAAAAATATTTCATGAAATTTGCAGGCTAATGTATGGAATTAGAAAAAAAAATCATCCTGAGTGAGCTAACACAGACCCAGAAAGAGAAATATGGCATTTACTTATAAGGGAACATTAGCCATTAAGTAAATGATAATGAAATTACAATCCATAGACCCAAAAAGATTACATAAAAGGGGGGGTTATTTAGATTAAATAAAAGGAGGACACAGGAATCACCCAGGAAAGGAGATTTATGAGCAGACTTGGGGTGGGTGGGAATGGGAATAGGAGAGTCAGGTGGCAAAGAGGTGGGTTGTAGGGAAGTAGGGCGAGATCCTGGATTGGTGTGGAAAGCTAGAGCATTGTAAATTTCCTGGAACCTGTGAAAAGTGATACTAATGAGAGCTTCTAATAATGGGTTATATGGAGTATAAACTGGCCATCTCTTATAGCCAGGCAAGGCTTCCAGTAGAAGGACTAGTTTGCATTCAATTGAGCTGGTGGCCCCATAGTAATCCCCAAGCAAACCAGGATGTTGCTAAGACAAAAGGTTGCTTCCAAAAGAAAATAAATGCTAGTCAAGTGATGTTGCATACTTTAAAAAAAAAAATCAAGCATATAAAATGGTGAGAAATATCTAGTGCATCATCAATGGTGACCTCTTCATCAATGTAAGCAACACAGAATGAATATGCTGTGAAGTGAAAGGTCCTGCTGTAATTAAGGCTTGACATTACCCATGACTATTCTCTGCTTTACAAAAGGAATATTAATAAATATTTTAAAGCTGCATTAAACTGCTACATGGTGGCTTGCAAAATTCAAAATCTATACTATATATAAATATGTAGAGCATATAAAATTTTTTAAAAGAAAACTTTCAATTTTTTTCTTATTTTCTTTTACTCTCGATATATATATATATCATATATATATATATATAAAATGTCTTTTATATAAGACATTACCATTAATATGTTTTTTCATCTCTATATCACATTTTGACCAGTAACATTCTTTTGAAACTTGAGCCTCTGTCCCTCTGTCAAGGCTTTATAGTCATGGAAATTTTTGCTTCCTGACATAAGGTAACTTAAGCTCCTATATATATATATTTTTTTTTTTTGATGGTCCAAATCAATACCGAGCTAAGTCTCTGCACAACTTTAGCAGAGAACTTACAAATGTAGCTCTGTCATTAAGTAACATAGTCTTCTGAGGTTATTTCCTTTTAAGTCCTCTCAGCAGACATAAACATACCTGTATGCATGCTCATTGTTATAAATACATGAATATGATAAACACAAGGTTGAACTGATACAGATAATTAAAATCAAAGCTTCATGAGAGTGGATTTGGTAGTGAATTCTTTGGCAAAATATCAAAAACAAGAACAAGGAAAAACAAATGAGGTAGATTACATTAAAATTAAACTCTTTTGCATTAAAGGATACTGTTCATAGGATGTTATTATTAACTAATGTAATTAAATTTAGGATTATTTAACAGGGTTTGGAAAAGGATGCTAGCTGCCAAATGATGTGAATGTATTCAGTGCCACTGATTTATACACTTAAAATGATTAAAATTACAAGCATTGTGTATATTTTACTACAATTGGAAAAAATTTAAATACCATAGCTCTAACCTCCTGTTCCAAAAATCCATATAATAACTTCTTTCTTCTACAATATTTTCATTTTCAAAAATTAGATATTTAAAAAATATATAAAAATCAATTTTATTAATTTGATTGTCACTCAGTATTTTATATTATTGCTCACTTTCTCTCTATTTGTTTTGTTCTTTACTGAGACAGTTAATATGGTCTATAATTACTGTTGGAGACATCTTCCATTTAGGTGTCTCTAGCTTCATTTATTTTGAAAGTTTCTTATTAGGTTACATGATGTCATGATTTTTATATACTCTTGATTACTTTCTGATCTTACTGTGATGAAATTCCACTTCTTATTGCTAGCAATATATCGTCCTGGATCTAATCTGCCTAGTATTAATATAATCATGCTGGATTGTGTTAATTAAAGTAATTTATAATTGATATAAAACAAAAATATATTCCGTGTGCTTGTTTGATGTTATACATTGTATAATATTTTAACCAGATGAAACACATTTATTACTTTAAATGTTTATGCTTGGGGAGCTATAGACATTAAAACTTGTCTTCTATCTTTCTAATATACATTGAGACTGGGAAGGGAGAAAGAAGGTATGTGCAAGTGTTCATCAGTAGATACTAAGTCATAGTTACAAGTTCAAGGACTGAAAAGATGGCTCCATTTGTAAAGAAACTTGCTGCCAGGCCTGGTGACCTAAGCTTGGTCCTGAAAACCCCCATGGTGAAAAAAGAGAATCAACTCAAAGTTTTTCTGTGACTACAATTTCTATGCCCCCTTCTCTTTCACACACAGACACACAGACACACACACACACAAACACACACAATTAATAATATATATTCAGGTACTTTGCTGAAGGTATTTATCAGTTCCCTGGTACAATTTTTGGAGTCACTTATGTATACTATCAACTTTACTTTATTATGTTGCAAATCACTACTCAATAAGTGCAATTACTATTCATTAAATACTTTATCATCATTTCCCCTCATATTTTAAGGTACTCCACATATTTATTATATTCTAAAATCATTAGACATATTTGGATCTGTTTCTGGATTTTTCTATTCTTTTTAATATAGTTATAGTATGTAATGTTCATAGCATGATTTAGCACATAGAAGGATATGTTCTGGGGCTGACAGTGTGGCCCAGTAGAGCAAGGTGATTGCCATAATGCATGATGACCTGAGTCTCAGGACCCCCACGGTAGAAATAATTTACAGGTGCCTGCAAGCTTTCCCTGACTTACATGTGCAAACACACAAACACACACACACACACACACACACACACACACTGTGGCATGCTTCCCACTATACACTCATATATACTATAAATTAATAAATGTCATTATCTTTTCAGAAGGAGAAAGTTCCTCTTCATTTTTCTTTTTTTTTTTTTCATATACTTTTGGACACTATAGAATTGTCAAATTTTTATCCCCAGAGAAGCTGGATACACTACTTAATTTGGACCATAATAATTTTAATGTTGAATTAGAAGTCCATTTTTTATTGCAGTATTAGCAAGTAAATCCAAGGCACTGTGCATCGTAGGTGAGCCACGCCCTCATTCTACATAAAGTTAGAGAAGATCATAATATTTGTTATTATGAAACTATTGACAAAGAGTGTCAGTTTATTTCTTCACTTCACAAAAATGTGAATTTATTGTGTCTATTGATAATTTTTTTAACTTTTTCATTTTTTATTAATTACACTTTATTCATTTTGTATCTCCCCATAAGTCCCTCCCTCCTCCCCTCCCGACCCCACCCTCCCTCCCTTCCTCTTTCTGCATGCATGCCCCTCCCCATGTCCACTGATAGGGGAGGTTCTCCTCTCCTTCTTTCTGATCATAGTCTATCAGTTCTCATCAGAAGTGGCTGCATTGTCCTCTTCTGTGGCCTGGTAAGGCTGCTCCCCCCTCAGGGGAAGGTGATCAAAGAGCAGGACAATCAATTATGTCAGAGGCAGTCCCTCTTCCCATTACTAGGTAACCCACTTGGACACTGAACTGCCATGGGCTACATCTGTGAAGGGGTTCTAGGTTATCTCCATGAATAGTCCTTGGTTGGAGTATGAGTCTCTGGGAAGTTCCCTGTGTTCAAATTTTCTTGTTCTGTTGCTCTCCTTGTGGAGTTTCTGTCCTCTCCAGCTCTTACTATTTAATTGCATGCTTAAACTTAATTTTGTTTCTTTTTTTCTTTTATTAATTTTATTTTTTCTTTTTTGATCTTTTTTATTTTTTATTAATTACAGTTTATTCACTTTGTATCCCCCCCATAAGCCCCTCCCTCCTCCCCTCCCAGCCCCACCCTCCTTCCCCCTACTTCTTCCTTGCCCCTCCCAAGTTCACTGATAGGGGAGGTCCTCTTCTCCTTCCTTCTGATCTTAGTCTATCAGATCCCATCAGGAATGGCTGCATTGTCATCTTCTGTGGTCTGGTAGGGCTGCTCTCCCCTCAGAGGGAGGTGATCAAAGAGCAGGCCAATCAGATTATGTCAGAGGCAGTCCCTCTTCCCATTACTATCAAACCCAATTGGATACTATGCTGTCATGGACTAAATCTGTGCAGGGGTTCTAGGTTATCTCCATGCATGTTCCTTGGTTGGAATATGAGTCCCTGGGGAGACCCCTTTGTTCAAATTTTCTGGTACTGTAGCTCTCCTTGTGGGGTTCCTGTCCTCTCCAGATCTTACTATTTCCCACTTCTTACTTGAGATTCCATGCACTTTGCCCATCAGTTGGCCTTAAGTCTGTGTCTGCTTCGATAGTCTGTAGGGCAGAGCCTTTCAGAGGCCCTCTGTGGCAGGTTCCTAAGCTGTTTCCTGTTTTCTTCTTCTTCTGATGTCTATCCTCTTTGCTTTCGCGATGGGGATTGAGCGTTTTAGTCAGGGTCTGCTCTCTTGATTAGTTTCTTTAGATGTTCAGGGTTTTAGTAGGTTTATCCTATGTTATATGTCCATATGAGTGAGTATATACCATGTGTGTCTTTCTTATTAGTTACATTTTGTTAACTCTGTATCCCAGCTGTATCCCACTCCCTCATTTCCTCCCAATCCCACCCTCCCTCCCTCATCTCCACCGTGCCCCTTTCCGAGTCCTCTGATAGGGGAGGACCTCCTCCCCTTTCATCTGACCCTGTTTTATCAGGTATCTTCAGGAATGGCTGCAAAGTCCTCCTCTGTGGCCTAACAGGACTGCTCCTCCCTTGGAGGGTGGGGAGGTCAAAGAGCCTACATTGAGTTCCTGTTAGAAATAGTCCTTGTTCCCCTTACTATGGGAAACCAATTGGTTACTGAGCTACCATGGGCTACATCTGAGCAAAGGTTCTAGGTTATATCTATACATGGTCCTTGATTGAATGTCAGTCTCAGAAAAGACCCTGTGCCCAGATATACTTGGTCCTTGTGGAGCTCCTATCCTTTTCCCATCATACTAACTCCCCTTCTTTCATATGATTCCCTGTACTCTGCCGAAGGTTTGGTTATGAGTCTTAGTATTTGGTTTGAAACACTGCTAGGTAGAGGCTTTCAGCTGCCTTTTGCAGTAGACTTCTGTCATACATTCAATCCACATCCCATTTGACTTTCTTTTTTTTTTTTTTTAATTTTTTTATTTTTATTTTATTTTTCTTTTTAGTTACATTTTGTTAACTCTGTGTCCCAGCTGTATCCCGCTCCCTCATTCCCTCCCCAACCCCACACTCCCTCCCTGGTCTCCTCCCTGCCCCTTTCCAAGTCCCCTGATAGGGGAGGACCTCCTCCCCTTTCATCTGACCCTGTTTTATCAGGTATCTTCAGGGCTGGCTGCAAAGTCCTCCTCTGTGGCCTAACAGACTGCTCCTCCCCTGGGGTGGGGGTCAAACAGCCTGCCCTTGAGATCCTATTAGAAATAGTCCGTGTTCCCCTTACTTTGGAAAACTACTTGGTTACTGAGCTACCACAGGCCACATCCGAGCAGAAGTTCTAGGTTATATCCATAGATGGTCCTTGCTTGAGTGTCAGTCTCAGAAAAGACCCTGTGCCCAGATATATTTGGTCCTTGTGGAGCTCCTATCCTTTCCATATCATACTAACTTCCCTTCTTTCATATGATTCCCTGCACTCTGCCGAGGGTTTGGTTATGAGTCTTAGTGTCTGCTTTGAAACACTGCTAGGTAGAGTCTTTCAGATGCCTTTTGTGATAGACTCCTGTCATAAGTTCAATGCACATCCCATTTGTCTTTCTAAATGAGGATTAATCACCTTCGCCTGTGTCCACTTTCTTGATTATCTTCTTTAGGTGTGTAGATTTCATTATGTTTATCATGTCTTGTAGGTCTATATAAGCGAGTATATACCAAGTTTGTCTTTCTCCTTCTGGGATACTTCACTCAGAATGATCTTTTCTAGATCCCACCACTTGCCTGCAAATTTCATGATTTCTTCCTTTTTGATTGCTGAGTAGTATTCCATTGTGTAAAAATACCACAGTTTCTGTATCCATTCCTCCGTTGATGGACATCTGGGTTGTTTCCAAGTTCTGGCTATTACAAATAAAGCTGCTATGAACATGGTTGAACAAATGTCCTTGTTGTGTACTTGAGCAAATTTTGGGTATATACCTAGGAGTGGTATAGCTGGGTCTTGAGGTAGCACTACTCCTAGTTGTCTGAGAAAGCGCCAGATTGACTTCCAGAGTGGTTGAACCAGTTTACATTCCCACCAGCAATGGAGGAGGGTTCCCTTTTCTCCACAACCTCTCCAGCATGTGCTATCACTTGAGTTTTTCATCTTGGCCATTCTGATGGGTGTAAGGTGATATCTCAGGGTCGTTTTGATTTGCATTTCCCTAATGGCTAATGAGGTTGAGCATTTCTTTAAGTGTTTCTCTGCCATTCGACGTTCCTCTTTCGAGAATTCTCTGTTTAGCTCTGTTCCCCATTTTTTAAGTAGATTACTTGGTTTGTTGCTTTTCTGCTTCTTTAGTTCTTTATATATACTTGATATTAGCCCTCTGTCAGATAAAGGGTTGGTGAAGATTCTTTCCCAATCTGTAGGCTGTCTATTTGTTTTGATGACAGTGTCTTTTGCTTTACAGAAGCTTTTCAGTTTCATGAGGTCCCATTTATTGATTGTTGCTCTTAGAGCCTGTGCTGTTGGTGTTCTGTTCAGGAAGTTGTCTCCTGTGCCAATGAATTCTAGGCTGTTTCCCACTTTTTTTTCCAGCTGATTTAGAGTATCTGGTTTTATGTTGAGGTCCTTGATCCACTTGGACTTTAGTTTTGTGCAGGGTGATAGATATGGATCTATTTTCATTTTTCTGCATGTAGACATCCAGTTGGTCCAGCACCATTTGTTGAAGATGCTGTCTTTTTTCCATTGAATGGATTTGGCTTCTTTGTCAAATATTGAGAATTCATAGGTGTGTGGGTTTATTTCTGGGTCTTCTATGCGATTCCATTGATCCTCCTTTCTGTTTCTATGCCAATACCATGCAGTTTTTATTACTGTTGCCCTGTAGTACAGCTTGAGATCGGGAATGGAGATACCTCCAGATGATCTGTTGTTGTACAGGATCGTTTTGGAGATTCTGGGTTTTTTGTTTCTCCATATGAAGCTGAGAATCTTTTTTTCAAGGTCTGTAAAGAATTGAGTTGGTATTTTGATGGGAATTGCATTGAATCTGTAGATTGCTTTTGGCAGGATGGCCATTTTCACAATGTTAATCCTACCAATCCATGAGCACGGGAGATCTTTCCATCTTCTGAGATCTTCTTCAATTTCTTTCTTCAAAGACTTGAAGTTTTTCTCAAATAGGTCTTTCACTTGCTTGGTTAGAGTCACACCAAGGTACTTTATGTTGTTAGTGGCTATTGTGAAGGGTGTTGTTTCCCTAATTTCTTTCTCAGCCTTTTTGTCTTTGGTATACAAGAGGGCCTCTGATTTTTTTGAGTTGATTTTGTATCCTGCCACTTTGCTGAAGGTGTTTATCAGCTGAAGAAGTTCTCTGGTTGAATCTTTGGGGTCGCTCATGTATACTATCATATCATCTGCAAATAGTGACACTTTGACCTCTTCCTTTCTGATTTGTATCCCCTTGATCTCCTTTAGTTGTCTTATTGCTCTGGCTAGGACTTCAAGTACAATGTTAAAGAGATAGGGAGAGAGTGGGCAGCCTTGTCTTGTCCCTGATTTCAGTGGGATTGATTTAAGTTTCTCTCCATTGAGTTTGATGTTGGCTATAGGCTTGCTGTATATTGCCTTTACTATGTTTAGATATGTGCCTTGTATCCCTGATCTCTCCAAGACTTTAAACATAAATGGGTGCTGGACTTTGTCAAATGCTTTTTCAGCATCTAAGGAGATGATCATGTGGTTTTTCTCCTTCATTTTGTTTATGTGGTGGATTACATTGATGGATTTCCGTATGTTGAACCACCCTTGCATTCCTGGGATGAAGCCTACTTGGTCATGGTGGATGATATCTTTGATGTGTTCTTGGATTCGGTTTGCAAGTATTTTATTGAGTATTTTTGCATCAATGTTCATAAGAGAGATAGGTCTGAAGTTCTCTTTTTTGGTTGGATCTTTGTGTGGTTTAGGTATCAAAGTGACTGTGGCTTCATAGAATGAGTTTGGTAGTGTTCCTTCTGTTTCTATTTTATGGAATAGTTTGAGGAGAATTGGTGTTAGTACTTCTTTGAAGGTCTTGTAGAATTCTGCGCTGAAGCCATCTGGTCCAGGGCTTTTTTTGGAGGGGAGACTGTTAATGACTGCTTCTATTTCCTTGGGAGATATAGGACTATTCAGTCTTTCTACCTGATCTTGACTTAATTTTGGTAGATGGAATCTGTCAAGAAAGTTATCCATTTCATTTAGATTTTCAAATTTTGTGCCATATAGGCTTTTGTAGTATGACCTAATAATCGTTTGGATTTCCTCAGTGTCTGTAGTTATGTCCCCATTTTCCTTTCTGATTTTGCTGATTTGTATGGTTTCTCTCTGCTTTTTAGTTAGTTTGGCTAAGGGTTTGTCTATCTTGTTGATTTTCTCAAAGAACCAGCTTTTTGTTTCATTGATTCTTTGGATAATTTTATTTGTTTCTAATTGATTGATTTCTGCCCTTAGTTTGATTATTTCCAGCCGTCTGCTCCTCTTGGGTGTATCTGCTTCTTTTTTTTCTAGGTTTTTCAGTTGGGCCATTAAGTTGTTTGTATGTGATGTTACAGATTTCTTCTTGTAGGCACTTAGTGCTATAAATTTTCCTCTGAGCACTGCTTTCAATGTGTCCCATAAATTTGGGTATGTTGTGCCTTCGTTTTCATTGAATTCTAGAAAGTCTTTAATTTCTTTCTTTATTTCTTCCTTGACCCAGCTGTCATTGAGTAGTAAGTTGTTCAGTTTCCATGTGCGTGTCGGCTTTTTGTTGTTTCTGTTGTTGTTGATGTCCAGCTTTAGTCCATGGTGGTCAGATAGTATACAAGGGATTATTTCAATCCTTTTGTATCTGTTGAGGCTTGCTTTGTGACCAACTATATGGTCTATTTTGGAGAAGGTTCCATGCGGTGCTGAAAAGAAGGTGTACTCTTTTGAGTTTGGGTGAAAAGATCTGTAGACATCTATTAGGTCCATTTGATTTAGGGATTCTGTGAGTGCTTTCATTTCCCTATTTGGTGTCTGTCTGGTTGATCTGTCCCTTGATGAGAGTGGGGTGTTGAAGTCTCCCACTATTAAGGTATTAGGATCAATGTATGATTTAAGCTTTAATATTGTTTCATTTACGAATGTAGGTGCTCTTGTATTTGGGGCATAGATATTCAAAATTGTGATGTCCTCTTGTTGGATTTTTCCTTTGATGAGAATATAGTGGCCCTCCTTATCTTTTTTGATTAACTTGGGTTGAAAGTCTATTTTATTAGATATTAGGATGGCTACTCCAGCTTGTTTTCTGGAACCATTTGCTTGAAAAACATTTTTCCAGCCCTTTACTCTGAGGTAGTGTTTATCTTTGTTGCATAGGTGTGTTTCTTGGATGCAACAGAATGTTGGGTCCTGTTTCCGTAACCATTCTGTTAGCCTGTGTCTTTTTATTGGTGAGTTGAGTCCATTAATATTGATAGATAATATTGACCAATGCATGTTAGTTCCTTGTGTAATGGAGTCGATGATCTTACCTTGTTTCATTGCTTGTTTTCTTTTCATTTTTGTTGGGACATTATCTGTATGCCCTGTTTTCTTGGGTGAATTCGTTTTCGTTGGATTGGAGTTTTCCTTCTAGTATCTTCTGTAGGGTTGGTTTGCTGTATAGATATTGCGTAAATTTAGTTTTGTCATGGAATATTTTGTTTTCTCCATCTATGTTGATTGAAAGCTTTGCAGGGTATAGAAGTCTGGGTTGACATTTGTGATCTCTTAGAGTCTCCATGATGCTTGCCCAGGCCCTTCTGGCTTTCATAGTTTCTGATGAGAAGTCTGGTGTGATTCTGATAGGTCTACCTTCATATGTTACTTGGCCTTTTTCCCTTGCTGGTTTTGTCTATTTCTTCTTTCTTTACCTCCAATTGACTGGCCATCTCTTTGAAAGATTTGTTCATTTCCTCCTTATGAGCCTCAAATAATTGAGCAAGCATGGCTTTAAGGTCATTTTCCTGTGCTTCTGATGAATTGGAATATCCATCGATTTTGGGGTTTGCTGGTGAAGTCATGATGTCCTGATTTATGTTGGAAATGTTCTTTCGCCTACCCCTGGCCATTGGCTTATCTGAGACCTTCCCTGTTTGTTTTTGGATTCAGCCGATCAGACTGGTACTGTCTCTCTCTCGAGTCTGGAGAATTCTTCAGGAAGTTGAGAGAGGTCCCGTGTCCTTAGCGTATGCTGAGGACTAGCTGTACCTGTGGGAGGAAAGTACGCAGGCGCAAACAGAGGCAAATGCAAGCGTGCGTGCGTGTGTGTGTATATGTGTGTGTGTGTGTGTATGTGGGTGTGGGCGTGTGTCTCGAGGGACAGAGTGATGGCTAATGTTGAACCCTTGAGTGTGTGGGAGGGGCTCTGCAATGTATATGTCGCAGGCGCTAGTGATGATCGCAGCGCAATTTCTGGCATTAACTGCCTTAACTCCTCAATTAGACCCACAGAGCAGGAACTTCAATGTTCCAAGTGCCCCTCTGTTTCCCAAAGTGGGTATATGGGTGGGAGGGGGTTCGATGCCTGGCTTCTGTTTTAGAAGAAGCCAGGATCAGTGGAGCTGCAGATTCTCAAGGGTGCACTCACTTACAGGCAGGACACTTGGCAGAGATCGGCGTATCTGGGCTGTCTGCTCTCTGGTTTGGCCCTGCTTCTTTGATGTGCTCCGCCAGTTCCGTGCTGCTGTCACTGCCAGGTTATGAGGTCTTGCTGCAGCTGGAGATTTCAGGGTGGCCACGTCAGTGGGAATCGGGGTAACCAGCCTTTCTGTTCTCTGGTTTGGCCCTGGTTAGTCTTAAACTGGAGGGCTGATGTGCCCCGCCAGCTCAGTGCTGCTCCGCCGCCAGGTTAGAAAGTCCCGCTGTAACTGGAGACTGGGTTGCTAGTCCAGATGCTTTCTGGGAAGTCCTGGGGTCTCTTTACTGTGCTCTCCAAGCTTCGGAGGCCCAGCGCCTGGTGTGTCTAGCTTGTATGGCGTTTCTGTCTGGTTTTGGTGAGTATATAGCGTATTCTCTGTCACTGTGG
>NW_026585797.1:29730077-29998549 GCF_907164565.1 Psammomys obesus | reverse complement strand
CTCTTTGAAAGATTTGTTCATTTCCTCCTTATGAGCCTCAAATAATTGAGCAAGCATGGCTTTAAGGTCATTTTCCTGTGCTTCTGATGAATTGGAATATCCATCGATTTTGGGGTTTGCTGGTGAAGTCATGATGTCCTGATTTATGTTGGA
Organism: Psammomys obesus; assembly: GCF_907164565.1. NCBI lineage: Eukaryota > Metazoa > Chordata > Mammalia > Rodentia > Muridae > Psammomys > Psammomys obesus. The sequence continues at coordinate 29,998,396 of NW_026585797.1, read as the reverse complement.
AATGTTCTTTCGCCTACCCCTGGCCATTGGCTTATCTGAGACCTTCCCTGTTTGTTTTTGGATTCAGCCGATCAGACTGGTACTGTCTCTCTCTCGAGTCTGGAGAATTCTTCAGGAAGTTGAGAGAGGTCCCGTGTCCTTAGCGTATGCTGAGGACTAGCTGTACCTGTGGGAGGAAAGTACGCAGGCGCAAACAGAGGCAAATGCAAGCGTGCGTGCGTGTGTGTGTATATGTGTGTGTGTGTGTGTATGTGGGTGTGGGCGTGTGTCTCGAGGGACAGAGTGATGGCTAATGTTGAACCCTTGAGTGTGTGGGAGGGGCTCTGCAATGTATATGTCGCAGGCGCTAGTGATGATCGCAGCGCAATTTCTGGCATTAACTGCCTTAACTCCTCAATTAGACCCACAGAGCAGGAACTTCAATGTTCCAAGTGCCCCTCTGTTTCCCAAAGTGGGTATATGGGTGGGAGGGGGTTCGATGCCTGGCTTCTGTTTTAGAAGAAGCCAGGATCAGTGGAGCTGCAGATTCTCAAGGGTGCACTCACTTACAGGCAGGACACTTGGCAGAGATCGGCGTATCTGGGCTCTCTGCTCTCTGGTTTGGCCCTGCTTCTTTGATGTGCTCCGCCAGTTCCGTGCTGCTGTCACTGCCAGGTTATGAGGTCTTGCTGCAGCTGGAGATTTCAGGGTGGCCACGTCAGTGGGAATCGGGGTAACCAGCCTTTCTGTTCTCTGGTTTGGCCCTGGTTAGTCTTAAACTGGAGGGCTGATGTGCCCCGCCAGCTCAGTGCTGCTCCGCCGCCAGGTTAGAAAGTCCCGCTGTAACTGGAGACTGGGTTGCTAGTCCAGATGCTTTCTGGGAAGTCCTGGGGTCTCTTTACTGTGCTCTCCAAGCTTCGGAGGCCCAGCGCCTGGTGTGTCTAGCTTGTATGGCGTTTCTGTCTGGTTTTGGTGAGTATATAGCGTATTCTCTGTCACTGTGGTATTGGGCGGGCCGTACCGTCAGTGATCGCGATCCTGCGGAGCTAGTATGGCGTCTAGCAGACTCGGGCCCTGGGAGGATGGTGCAGCCGCCGCGCGAATCTGGGGCTCTGCTGGCCTTTGCCGATAAAGGGCTTGGGGCTCCGCCTCAGTGGCTGCAGGCCCCAGGCAGTTAGGTCTGCGCTGAGAAAGGCGAGTCCGCTGTGCCGAGGAGGAGGGAGGTCTGGGGGAGGGGAGTGCCGAGAGATCAAGGGATCGTTTCTCACCTTCCCCAAACAAGTCCCTGGGTGACCCGAGACCAAGGTTTTCACCTCTGGCGATGTTCCCTGTTGTTTAGAAAGTCTCTCCGTTGTTTCCCTGGCTTCAGAAGTTCTTCCACTCATCAACTCAGAACTTTTTCTCTTCCACAGCTTGGAAACTGTGTGTGCTAGTCGCCATCTTGGCTCCGCCCCCCCCCCCATTTGACTTTCTAAATGAGGATTGATCATCTTACCCCATGTCTGCTCTCTTGATTATCTTCTTTAGGTGTACAGATTTCATTATGTTTGTCATATCTTATAGGTCTACATAAGCCAGTATATACCGTGTTGTCTTTCTCCTTCTGGGATACTTCACTCAGAATGATCTTTTCTAGATCCCACCATTTGCCTGCAAATTTCGTGATTTCCTTCTTTTTGATTGCTGAGTAGTATTCCATTGTGTAAAAGTACCACAATTTTTTTTTTATCCATTCCTTCGTTGATGAACATTTGTGTTGTTTCCAGGTTCTGGCTATTACAAATAAAGCTGCTATAAACATGGTTGAGCAAGTATCCTTGTTGTGTACTTGAGCAAATTTTGGGTATATACCTAGGAGTGGTATAGCTGGGTCTTGAGGTAGCACTACTCCTAGTTGTCTGAGAAAGCGCCAGATAGAGTTCCAAAGTGGTTGTACCAGTTTACATTCCCACCAGCAATGGAGGAGAGCTCCCCTTTCTCCACAACCTCTCGAGAATGTGTTGTCACTTGAGTTTTTCATCTTGACCATTCTGATGGGTGTAAGGTGAAATCTCAGGGTCGTTTTGGTTTGCATTGCCCTAATGGCTAATGATGTTGAGCATTTCTTTAAGTGTTTCTCTGCCATTCGATATTCCTCTGTGGAGAATTCTCTGTTTAGCTCTGTTCCCCATTTTTTAATTGGATTACTTGGTTTGTTGCTTTTAAGCTTCTTTAGTTCTTTGTATATGCTGGATATTAGCCCTCTGTCAGATAAAGGGTTGGTGAAGATTCTTTCCCAATCTGTAGGCAATCGTTTTGTTGTTTGCTTTACAAAAGTTTTTCAGTTTCATGAGGTCCCATTTATTGATTGTTGCTCTTAGAGCCTGTGCTATTGGTGTTCTGTTCAAGAAGTTGTCTCCTGTGCCAATGAGTTCTAGGCTGTTCCCCACTTTTTCTTCTTACAGATTTAGAGTATCTGGTTTTATGTTGAGATCTTTGATGCACTTGGACTTTAGTTTTGTGCAGGGTGAGAAATATGGATCTATTTTCATTTTTCTGCATGTAGACATCCAGTTGGTCCAGCACCATTTGTTGAAGATGCTGTCTTTTTTTTCATTGAATGATTTTTGGCTTCTTTGTCAAAAATCGAGTATTCATTGGTGTGTGGATTTATTTCTGGGTCTTCTATGCGGTTCCATTGATCCTCCTTTCTGTTTCTATGCCAATACCATGCAGTTTTTATTACTGTTGCCCTGTAGTACAGCTTGAGATTGGGGATGGAGATACCTCTAGATGATCCTGTTGTACAGGATTGTTTTGGAGATTCTGGGTTTTTATTTCTCCATATGAAGCTGAGAATCTTTTTTTCAAGGTCTGTAAAGAATTGAGTTGTTATTTTGATGGGAATTGCATTGAATCTGTAGATTTGCTTTTGGCAGGATGGCCATTTTCACAATGGTAATCCTACCAATCCACGAGCACAGGCTATCTTTCCATCTTCTGATATCTTCCTCAAATTCTAGTGTAATTATGAGATTTGTAGTTAGTCGTATGTTAATAAATACTTTGAACACTAATTTCTACCGTGCTTAATAAATTATTTTACTGAATTTTAGTTTTATTTTAAATACGCAGGGGTTGACTTTCAAGATGGAAGGAGAGGAGGACATTCCCTATCATTGGACTAGGGAAGGAGAAGAAGAGGGAGGAAAAGTGGAATTGGGAGGAAATTGGGAAGGACACTACAGCTGGGATACAAAGTGAATAAACTATGAGGGAGGGAGGGTAGGATTGGGAGGGAATGAGGGAGAAGAATATAGCTGGGATACAGAGTTAATAAAATGTAACTAATAAAATAAAAATAATAATAATAAAATAAAATAATAATAATAAATAATAAAATAATAAATATATTAAATAATATAAAATAATAATATTATTAATAAAATAATAATAATAAAAATAAAATAAATAAAAATAAAATATAATAATAAAAATAATAATAAAATAAAATAATAATAAAAATAAAAAATTAAAAGAGACACCAAGAAAAAAATAAATAAAGATAACAGGGAACTTCCCAGAGTCTCATACTCCAACCAAGGACTATCCATGGAGATAACCTAGAACCCTGACAATGCAGCCAATTCTGAATGAGAACTTATAGACTAAGATCAGAAAGGAGAGGAGAACCTCCCCTATCAGTGGACTTGGGGAAGGGCATGCATGCAGAAGGGGGGAGGGTGGGACTGGGAGGGGAGGAGGGAGGGGCTTATGGTGGGATACAAAATGAATAAAGTGTAATTAATAAAAGTTAAATAAAAAATTTTAAAAAATGACATTATGATATAAATGTGGAAACACACACCACTTATGCAAATATGATTTCTATTTTTTGTTCTTATGCATTGCCTACTTTATTTAATATTATATATTTATATATTTTCTTATCCTTCATATAAAATGTTGTAATTTTATATTTGGGTTTGTAATATCCATTTACAAATTAATTTACAATTAAGGCACAATCTGACTTCGGTATACTATATTAATTTTATCTATTCCTATTTGTATATAATTGTATGTGATAGGTGACATATACTATGAAACACGTAGAACAAAATTTGCAGTATCTGGTATGTGGAATACTGAATCATGTATTAGAAACGAATTTTGAGTGCTACCCAATGTATCTCAGGACACAGAGATGACGTTATTATGTTCTTTCTCATTGGATTTCTTCGTGTGACTGATTGAATAAATACATTCTTTAATCATAACCTAGATTCTTGTTCCTTTAATAATCTTCATATGCTCGTACTGCATGTTTGTCAGACAAATGACATCAGTACATTTTGTGATTTTTTTTTTGAAAATTTCAGAATTCCTATTTTCTTTTTAGTTATTTCTCTTATTTCTGAGGTTAAAATATAATTACATCATTTACCTCCCTTCCTTTTTTCTCCAAAATCTCCCATGTATATTTCGTTTAGTTATGGTACTATTCATATTTGATGATAGTTCAGTGACAAATGTTTCAGAAAATAATTTTAATTTTTGATTCGTGTTTATTTTGTAGCATTTTTAAGTGGCATGAGTATTTTCTGTGTTCTGAAGAATTAATCACATTCTCCTATGGAACCTTCCTATCTATTCAGAAGCTGTGTGTGAGTATAATCACCCTTTCTCATATGCAGACTTTTTAAAGCTTTTGGTTTATTTGACATAATTATTATTTTCTTAAAACATAAGTATGGTACATTCTGGTGGAAAAGGAAGCAAATTTAACTTCACTTACTGTTAAAATGGCCTTTTATTTAGACAGAAAAAGGGGATTTGTTGGAGGTTGGTCAAATGCTAATTACTGGCACTCAAGATCTGGTTACTCCCCACAGGATATACCTATCCTTGTTTGTGTAAATTTATCTCAAACATTATACCTGATTAGTTCATTAAATGGCCTATTCCTGGGCATGGCAGAATGGGGTTGGCATGGCTATGTTACCGGGCCTTTTTTAATTTAATTTCATTTATACATTTATTTATTTATTACAATTTATTCACTTCATGTCCCCCTGCAGCTCTCTCCCTTGTCTTCTCCCAGTTCCACCTACCTCCCTATTCTTCCTCTAGGCCTTTTTTCTAGTTCCCTGATAGGAGAGGACCTCCTCCTCTTATACATTTTTAATATATATATTTATAACTTTTATTTTTATTTTTTATATTAATTACAGTTTATTCACTTTGTATCCCAACTCTAGGCCCCTCCCTCATTACCTCCCAACCTTACCCACCCTCTCTCATCTCCTTTAAGCCCCTCTCCAATTCCACTGATAGGGGAGGTCCTCCTCCCCTTCCAGGTGATCCTAGTCCATCAGTTTTCATCAGTACTGACTGCATTGTCTTCTTCTGTGGCATGGTAAGGATGCTCCCCCATCATGGGGAGGTGATCAAAGAAGCAGCCACTGAATTCAAATCAGACACAGTCCCTGTTTCCCTTACTAGGCAATCCACTTGGATACTGAGGTGACATGGTTCTAGGTTATATCCATGCATGGTCCTTAGTTGGAGTATCAGTCTCATAAAACACCCTTGTGCTCAGATTTCATGGTTCTGTTGCTTCCTTGTGGAGCTCCTGTCCCCTCCAGATCTTTCTTTCTCCCCATTTTTTTCATAAGATTCCCTGCACTCTGCCCAAAGTTTGGCTATGAGTCTCAGCATCTGTTTTGATGTCCTATTGGGTAGAGTCTTTCAGAGGCCCTCTGTGGTAGGCTCCTGACCTGTTCCCTGTTTTTACCCTCTTCCGATGTACATCCCATTTGCTTTTCTGAGTTAGGATTGATCATCTTATCCAAGGTCCTCCTTCTTGTTTAGCTTCTTTAGGTGTACACTTCAAATAGAGACATAGGTAGAGGCACAATTAGTGGCATATAGAGAGGAAACAAGCAAAAAAATAAAAGCCATCATGGAAATACAAAAATCCACATTCAAACAGATAAAGGAAATGGTGCAAGACATGAAAACGGAATTAGAAACAATAAAGAAAACACAAACTAAGAAAACCCCAGAGCTGAAGAACTTAGAGAAAAGATCAGGAACCACAAAGGTAAGTATCACCAACAGAATACAAGAGATGGAAGAGCAAATCTCAGGTCCTGAAGATATGCTTATAGAAATTGATACATCTCTCAAAGAAAACGTAAAACTAGAAAAGTTCCAAACACAAAACATCCACAAAATCAAGGATGCCATGAAAAGACAAAATCTAAGAATAATAGGAATAGACAAAAAAGAAGATTCCAGGCTGCAGGGTCCAGAAAATATTTTCAAAAAAAATCATAGAAGAAAATTTTCTCAACTTAAAGAAAGAGATGTCCATAAATATAAAAGAGGCCTACAGAACACCAAATAGACTAGACTAGAAAAGAAAATCCTCATGTCACGTAACAGTTAAAACACTAAATCTACAGAACAACAACAAAAACATATTAAAAGCTTCAAGGGATAAAAGCCAAGTAACATGTAAAGGTAGACCTATTAGAATCACACCAGACTTCTCAACAGAAACTATGACAGTGAGAAGGGCCGGGGCAGAGGTCATGCAGTCTTTAAAGGACCATAGATGTCAACCCATACTACTATATACAGCAAAGCTTTCAATCAACGTAGATGGAGAAAACAAAATATTCCCTTCTATCATTTTTTTAATTTTATTTTTTTCTTATCAGTTACATTTTATTAACTCTGTATCCCAGCCATGTCCCTTCTATCATTTTAAGGGCAAAAAAAATCATGAGAAATCACGGGAAAGAGATACTGATAGGAAGAGAGGAAGAAGAAGGACTCCAGGATGGGTTAGCCTGGAGAAAACACTATGTGGGCCCGGGAAGGACTCCAATAATGGCTTGAAAAGGCCTAGAGGAAGACTAATAGCAAGCATTTATAAGATTAGGGATGGAAGTTTGGATGGCTAAGGAGTATGGCTTTGGATGGGGACAGGGGGTGGGGTGATTCAGACAGTGTGGGTAGGAATATCTGCCTGGCTGAAGGTAAATAAGGCAATTATAAAATTTAAAAAAATGGATACAGAAATTGTGGTACTTTTACACAATGGCATACTACTCAGCAATTAAAAACAAGGAAATCATAAAATTTGCAGGCAATTGGTGGGACCTAAAAACCATCATCCTGAGTAAGGATAAAGACACACATGGTATATACTCACTTATATAGACCTATAAGATAGGATAAATATACTGAAATCTATACACCTGAAGAAGATAAACAAGAAAGAGGACCCGGGGTTAGATGATCAATCCTCACTTAGAAAGACAAATGGGATGGACATTGGATGTACGAGCAAACAAGTAACAGGACAGGAACCTACCACGGAGGGCCTCGTAAAGACTCTAGCTAGGCAGTGTATGAAAGCAGATATTAAGACTCATAACCAAACCTTCAGCAGAGTGCAGGGAATCATAAAAAAGGGGGAGTTAATATGACCTGAATAGGACAGGAGCTCCACAAGGACCAAATCTATCTGGGCACAAGGGTCTTTTATGAGACTGTTTCTCCAAAGAAGGACCATGTATGGATGTAACCTTAGAACCTCTGCTCCGATGTAGCCCTTGGTAGCTCAATATCCAAATGGGTACCCTAATAAGGTGAACAGGGACTATTTCTGACATGAACTCAATGGCGGACTCTTTGACCCCCTCTTCCCCTACCCCCTGCCCCGAGGGAGGAGCAGCCCTACTAGGTCACATAAGAGGACTTTGCAGCCAGCCCTGAAGATACCTGATAAACCAGTATCAGATGAAAGGGGAGGAGGTCCTCCCCTATTAGTGGACTTTGAAAAGGGCAGGGAGAAGATGAGGGAGGGAGGATGGGATTGGGAGGGAAAGAGGGAGCAGGATACAGCAGGAATACAGCAGAAAGTTAACAAACTATAACTAATATTAAAAATTAAAAAAAAACATTCTGCACACAAGTTTAGATTTACTGACAATTTTTGTGTTTTACTTATTTTTGTTGTTTAGAGCACTGTGAGCTTGAGTTGGGATGTATGTGTGTTTGCAAGTATGCATGCATGTATACACCCATGCATGTAGAAATCAGTTGTCAATCTTAAGTGACATTCCCTAAGATCCATGCACTCAGTTTTGTAGGGCAGCCTCTCAGGGACTTGGACTCACCATTGGTTAGGGAGGCTAACCACCAGGCCTCAGGATTCTACTTCTCATCACTTTCACAGTCCTGGAATCACATTACCATGTCATTTTAATTGGATTTGAAATATCAAACACTGGCCTTCATACCACGACTTTATCAATGGAGTTGTGAACTGGCTGTTGGTTAATCACCATTTAATTAAGTTGTTGTTTTAATGCTTCATATGTGATTAATTTAGCCTTCTAAATTTTCTTCTCTTGAGCTTTGTTTTGCTCTCTTTTCTGTTTTCGTAATTTATTAATTCCAGTAATCCCACTTGTGAAAACTATTTGAAGCTATGCTACTTGTCAAAGCTTTTTGAACACTGTCAATCAAGCAATGTTTTCATCATATTGACTTTAGACATTTTGTGTAGTTGTTTTATGTATCTGCCAAAAGCCAAAATTCAATTTGTATGGATTTTAAACCCTTACACAATTTTTAACTCCTTTCTATTTCTTAACCTCATATCTAATTATACTTACCAACTCATAGAACATTTTTACAATGAACAAATATACTTTCTCATTATATTTATTTTTTATTCTATTTTGATCAGGAGGTTCAGTTTCCATTTTATTTAGAATAGACACATATTTTAATTCCTTTCCTGTGTTTTAATTTATATTTATATTTCCAAATTACTTATTACAACCTTATGTGAGTATTTTCAAATTTAAAACAGTGTGCCATTGGACTGTATATATTATTTGTTCATTTTGAAATTTTAAAATAATTAATAAAATATTATGTTGAGGCAGTCACTGTTTTATATCTGTTCAAGAATATAACTACCCCCATTTATAATTTCAGCATAAGTCTATACTACATCTACCATTTACCATTTACTCTTAAATTTACCTAAATAGAAATTATTCTTCAAATTTATCTAGTATCCAAAAGTAGTGTCCATCAAAATTTTTTCAATTTTTTACATATTGCCAAGGGTCAATTCATATTACTCTCATTGTTTTTAAGTGCCACCATCACATAGAATTTCATGCAACTGGTTGCAGTAGTAGTATCTATTATGACTTCACATTTAACGTGGTTATATTTTTCTTTTATTTGAAAATAGATTTATTTTTCTGGCATAACATATCCTGATACAGTTTCCCCTCCCTCTACTCTTCCCATTTCCTCACCACCTCCCCTCACTCCCAGATCTACTCACTTTCTGTCTCACTAGAAAATAAAACAGGCCTCTATGAGCTACAAATAAAAATATAACAAGATAAAATACAATAATATCAAACAAAAACTGTCTCACCGGTGTTGGACAAGAAAAACAGCAGGAAAAGATACCAAAAGAAGGCACAAGAATCAGAGACCCACACTTTGACACACTCACGAATCTCATAAAAACACTAATCTGGAAGCCATAATATATACACAGAGGACCTAGTACAGACTCACGCAAGTCCTGTGAATGCTATTATCATGGCCATATTTTTAAATTTTTCATCCACTTTTCTTTTTTACTGGAACCTCCTTAATGTTCAAAATCACTTCTACTGTTTATTCAACAGCAGCATACAAGGAAAACCAGATAAATGTGAGATCATTAAATTGCCAAAAGATTTTTATTTATTGTTTCACTTTCTACAATTCAATTACTATTCAACTAAAACCACACTTTATCTTTTGTTATTCCCGATATATTATTTGTACATGCAAAAGCTGTTTAATAGATGATATTCAAGATCTTTGAACGTATCAGTAGACCAATTTTTCTACATTTATTTGAATTCAGAGCAACACTAAGACTGATCATCTGCACCTCCAAAAACAGCTTTAAATAGAATTATTTAGTATTACTATTAGAAAAATTGTTCAATTGTACATTAGAAATTTTTTCATGAAGTCGTGACTGCACTTGTCCAAGTGTATAAAATAAAGTCAAATAGACTACGTGAGTTTATAATGGGGACGTAAATATTCTTGGAGGCATTCTGTAAAACACTGAACAGTTATTAAGACTAATGTCTGGTCATATAAAAGGAATGAAAAAAAAAAACAATTTTTTGCTCTGTTGGCTTCTTATATCCTGGCCTAATATTTTGTGTTACTACCAAGGTGGCTCAGTTTACATAAAAACGGAGCATTTATAAGTTGTTGTATTAACAGACTGACCTTACAACTTCTGAAGGCAGGAGTAGCTGCTGTGCTATTTTTGTTTTGTTTTCTTTTGATTTGTTTTCTGAGTTGTTGCACTTCTGCAGAGAAACATGTGCTCTGGCTCTTCGTGCACTTAAGCTCTACAAAATGACTGGACAGCCGGGTAGTCACTTTGTAAACTAAAACCTGGAGATTATTTGAGGATGTTACATAATGCAGACACAAAGATACATTGAGAAAATACTAACAGCTTTATATTTAATGTGAAATATACGTTGTATTCATGTCAGCATCAGTTTTCGATTCAAATACTTTGGGTAGCTGATAAGGGATAATTATGGAGCAACCAAGTTAAATACATTTAGGAGGAAGTTTACTTTTTTAGTTGGCAGGAACAAACTTTAATTTAAAATAAATAAATGTCTGCAGAGTGTACTCAAATCATTAGTTGCTTTAATTATGTTATGATGTTCCCAAATAGACTTTCCAATTGCCTGCTAATGAGATGAGGCTTACTGAAGCTGATAGAAGTGGCTTATTACAAAACAAACGCCTAAGTCCATTTGGGACATTGTTCAGTTTATGTTAAAAGTCAGCTGGCATGCTCTTCCCTGGGGAAGACAATTTTTCCAACTCTCGGTTTTCCTCAGTTGCCTGTAGCTCTTGATGTAAAGTTAAATCCTACACTCTCACAGCAAACTCCCTGATTCTCTGGATTCTGCAGTCTTTTCATTCCCTCTTCCACAGTGGTCCCTGAGCCTCAGGTTAAGGAGCGTGTTGCAGATGTATCCACTGGGAATTGGCTCCATTCTGAAAAATGATGCAGGTAACAGCATACAGGCTGAACAGGTTGCATTGTATTCAGGTACTTAGGGTTACAATGTATATATGCATATGTATCTATGTAACAACAGTTCATGAAAAAAGAGGCAATGAATTTGAAAGAGACAATGGGCACATATGAAAGGGTCAAAAATTAAAAGGGTCAAAAATTAAAGAATTAAACACATACACGAACACACACACACACACACACACACACTCTTTTTCAGCTGGAATGAAATGTGTCACCCGATTCTATTAGTATTATTGACAACAGATATGCTTATGTTATTTAAAAAATCTATCTCTTATTTGCCTTAATTGTTAACATGTGCTTCTGTCCTTTGATCTGTTATCAGAGGCCATTTGTAGCAGATAATTGAGATAAATGTACACTTGTATGTATACCCCTAACAAATAATATGCCATTGGCCTGGTTTGCCTCATGTTAATGAAACTAAATTAAAGTATTGATTTTTTAATTTTATGTTTGTTATACTACATAAAAACAATCTGATATGGATAAATGTTTTTAGTTCTGGAGATGTTAAAGAAAAAATGCATTATATTCTATATTTCATATATTTAGATTTTTATAAACTTAGAATGAGGTTTATAAAATACAGAATAGTAAGTTGACCCTCAAATTGCTACAATGTATTATAGATGATTTGTGATTAAAATATGCAATGTACTGTACGATGTTCTATACAATGTACTATAGATTTGTGATTAAAATATTCACTATAGGCTTCATGCCGCCTTATTTTCAGAGTGTGTAAGAGGAGATGGAATCTTCTTTCCTTGGTAAATTGAAAGGTCAGCCACACAAACACTTGCAGTCTAGCCTTTGAGAACATTTTCAGTTACTCCCCATATGTTGTGCAACTGTTCGAGTTCCTAAGCATGTCAAGAAGCAAGAATATTTGGAAGCATTTGTCTATTTTCAGTATGTTTTCAAAGAGCATAACTTTGGCTTGACTGTGAGATGTCCAAGCACCAAATAAATGCTCAAGAATATCTACACTTTACGTCTCAGAGCAATGAGTATCACTGATTATGACTAATTAAAAAACTAATGATACCAAATACCGATAGAGATATACAATGTAAAACTGTGTGCAGTAGTTAATTCTTTAAATTTTTCCACCTATTCGATGGTCCCCTTATTTAATTTTTAGTTTTGTGTAAAGGAAATGAATCATAGGTGGAATTTAAATACTGGAGAAAATGTTTTAAGCAATGTATTTACAGAAAAAACAATAAAATTCTAGTCACTGGGCATGGAGGAATATCTGTAATCTCAAAACTAAGAAGGCTGACTTTGACTGTACATGGAAATTTAGTGAGCAGCAGCACACTAAATTTATAACAAGAAACCCAGCAGTGGGGCAGCTGTCTTGAGAAATTTTTCTTTTTTTTTTTTAAATCTTTTATTATTTTTTTTATTAATTACACTTTATTCATTTTGTATCCCCCCATAAGCCCCTCCCTCCTCCCCTGTTGATCCCACCCTCCCTCCCCTTTCTGCATGCATGCCACTCCCCAAGTCCACTGATAGGGGAGGTTCTCCTCTTCTTTCTGATCTTAGTCTATCAGTTCTCATCAAAAGTGGCTGCATTGTCCTCTACTCTGGCCTGGTAAGGCTGCTCCCCCCTCAGGGGGAAGTGATCAACAAGCAGGCCAATCAGATTATGTCAGAGGCAGTCCCTCTTCCCATTACTATGGAACCCACTTGGACACTGAACTGCCATGGGCTACACCTGTGCAGGGGTTCCAGGTCATCTCCACGAATAGTCCTTGGTTGGAGTATGAGTCTCTGGGAAGTTCCCTGTGTTCAAATTATCTTGTTCTGTTGCTCTGCTTGTGGAGTTCCCGTCCCCTCCAGCTCTTACTATTTCCCACTTCTTACATAAAATTCCATTCACTCTGCCCATCAGTTGGCCATCAGGCTCAGCATCTGCTTTGACAGTCTATACTGCAGAAGCTTTCAGAGGCCCTCTGTGGCAGGTTTCAAGGTTGTTTCCTGTTTTCTTCTGGCTTTCACAGGCCCTCTGTAGCGGGTTCCGAGGTTGTTTCCTATCTTTGTTTTCTTCTGATGTCCATCCTCTTTGCCTTTCAGGATGGGGATTGAACATTTTAGTTAGGGTCCTCTCTTTTGCTTAGTTTGTTTAGATGTATAGATTTTAGTGGGTTTATTCTATATTGTATGTTTATATGAGTGAGTATATACCGTGAGTGTCTTTTTGCTTCTGGGTCAACTCACTCAGGATGATCCTATCCAGGTCCCACCATTTACCTGCAAATTTCATGATTTCCTTATTTTTCATTGCTGAGTAATACTCCATTGTATAGATGTACCACAGTTTCTGCATCCATTCTTCAGTTGAGGGGCATCTGGGTTGTTTCCAGCTTCTGGCTATTACAAATAAAGCTGCTACAAACATGGTTGAACAAATGTCCTTTTTGTGCACTTGCGCCTCTTTTGGGTATATGCCTAGGAGTGGTATGGCTGGATCTTGAGGAAGCGCTATCCCTAGTTGTCTGAGAAAGCGCCAGATTGATTTCCAGAGTGGTTAGGTACAAGTTTACATTCCCACCAGCAGTGGAGAAGGGTTCCCCTTTCTCCACAACTTCTCCAGCATGTGTTGTCCCTTGAGATTTTCATCTTGGCCATTCTGATGGGTGTAAGGTGAAATCTCAGGGTTGTTTTGATTTGCATTTCCCTAATGGCTAATGAGGTTGAGCATTTCTTTAAGTGCTTCTCTGCCATTCGATATTCCTCTACAGAGAATTCTCTCTTTAGCTCTGTTCCCCCTTTTTTAAGTGGATTACTTGGTTTGTTGCTTTTCAGCTTGTTTAGTTCTTTATATATATTGGATATGAGTCCTCTGTCAGATAGAGGGTTGGTGATGATTCTTTCCCAATCTGTAGGCAGTCGCTTTGTTTTGATGACGGTGTCCTTTGCTTTACAGAAGCTTTTCAATTTCATGAGGTCCCATTTATTGATTGTTGCTCTTAGAGCCTGTGCTGTTGGTGTTCTGTTCAGGAAGTTTTCTCCTGTACCAATGAGTTCGAGGATATTCCCCACTTTTTTTTCTAGCCGATTTAATGTGTCTGGTTTTATGTTGAGGTCTTTGATCCACTTGGACTTCAGTTTTGTGCAGGGTGATAAGTATGGATCTGTTTTCATTTTTCTACATATAGACATCCAGTTGGACCAGCACCATTTGTTAAAGATGCTATCTTTTTTCCATTGTATGGTTTTGGCGTCTTTGTCGAAAATCAGGTGTCCGTAAGTGTGTGGGTTTATTTCTGGGTCTTCTGTTCGATTCCATTGATCCACCATTCTGTTTCTATGCCAGTACCATGCAGTTTTTATAACTGTTGCTCTATAGTACAGCTTGAGATCAGGGATGGAGATACCTCCAGAAGATCTTTTATTGTAGAGGATTGTTTTAGCAATTCTCGGTTTCTTGTTATTCCATACGAAGTTGAGAATTTTTCTTTCCAGGTATGTAAAGAATTGTGTTGGCAATTTGATGGGAATTGCATTAAATCTGTAGATTGCTTTTGGTAAAATGGCCATTTTTACTATGTTAATCCTGCCAAGCCATGAGCATGGGAGATCTTTCCATCTTCTCATATCTTCCTCTAATTCTTTCTTCAGAGACTTGAAATTTTTTTCATACAAGTCTTTGACTTGCTTGGTTAGGGTACGCCAAGGTACTTTATGTCATTTGTGGCTATTGTGAATGGTGTTGTTTCTCTAATTTCTTTCTCAGCCCTTTTGTCTTTTGTATACAGGAGTGCTACTGATTTTTTTTTTTTTTGAGTTAATTTTGTATCCGGCCACTTTGCTGAAGGTGTTTATCAGCTGTAGGAGTTCCCTGGTAGACTTTTTGGGGTCACTCATGTATACTATCATATCATCTGCAAATAGTGATAATTTGACTTCTTCCTTTCCCATCTGTATCCCCTTGATCTCCTTCGACTGTCTTATTGCTCTAGCAAGGACTTCCAGCACTATGTTGAAGAGATATGGGGACAGTGAGCAGCCTTGTCTTGTCCCTGATTTCAGTGGGATTGCTTTAAGTTTCTCTCCGTTCAGTTTGATGTTGGCTATAGGCTTGCTGTATATCGTCTTTACTATGTTTAGATATGTGCCTTGTATCCCTGATCTCTCCAGTACTTTAAACATGAATGGATGTTGGATTTTGTCAAATGCTTTTTCAGCATCTAGGGAGATTATCATGTGGTTTTTTTCTTTCAGTTTGTTAATATGGTGGATCACATTGATGGATTTCCGTATATTGAACCACCCCTGCATACCTGGGATGAAGCCTACTTGGTCATAGTGGATAATATCTTTGATGTGTTCTTGGATCCGGTTTGCAAGTATTTTGTTAAGTATTTTTGCATCAATGTTCATAAGGGAGATTGGCCTGAAATTCTCTTTCTTTGTTGAGTCTTTGTGAGGTTTAGGTACCAAGGTGATTGTGGCTTCATAGAATGAGTTTGGTAATGTTCCTTCTGTTTTTATTTTGTGGAATAGTTTGAAGAGAATTGGAGTTAGCTCTTCTTTGAAGGTCTGGTAGAATTCTGCGCTGAAGCCATCTGGTCCTGGGCTTTTTTTGGATGGGAGACTTTTGATGACTGTTTCTATTTCTTTGGGGGATATAGGACTATTTAGTTGATTTACCTGGTCCTGATTCAGCTTTGGTGAGTCAAATCAATCAAGAAAATTGTCCATTTCATTTAGATTTTCAAATTTTGTGCCATATAGACTTTTGAAGTAAGTCCTAATGATTGTTTGGATTTCCTCAGTGTCTGTAGTTATGTCCCCCCTTTCATTTCTGATTTTGTTGATTTGGGTGGTGTCTCTCTGCCTTTTAGTTAGCTTGGCTAAGGGTTTGTCGATCTTGTTGATTTTCTCAAAGAACCAGCTCTTGGTTTCATTGATTCTTTGAATTGTTTTATTTGTTTCTAATTGATTGATTTCAGCCCTGAGTTTGATTATTTCCAGCCGTCTACTCCTTTTTGGTGTGTCTGCTTCTTCTTTTTCTAGGGTTTTTAAGTGGGCCATTAAGTTGCTTGAATGAGCTGTCTCGAATTTCTTCTTGAAGGCACTTATTGCTATGAACTTTCCTCTTAGCACTGCTTTCATTGTGTCCCACAAGTTAGGGTATGTTGTGTCTTCATTTTCATTGAGTTCTAGAAAGGCTTTAATTTCTTTCTTTATTTCACATTTACTATTGTCAGTTTTTTGTTTCACTCCTTTCTTGTTTGAAAATGTCTACTTCAATTAGATGTAATATATAATTATTCATATAAAACGCTATTTCAGAGAATATATATGTTAATTAAAACATGAATTGTTCTCCGTGAAAGAACAAAAAACAGCTGCTTGTTTTACTGTTGTTCAGGAACAAAATGGTAGATTGTTGCAATGAATCACCAATTGACCACTCTGAAAGTCTATGATTGCTGGCTGTGCATGCTACTTACCTGTGATTTTTGACTTAAGAGTTAGCAGTATTTGTAGTCTGTACAACTATGGACAGATGTACATTAAGCTGAAATTTGAAGTAGGCTATAAGGATCTGATCTTATTTGACTAAACTATAGCAAATCAAATCGGTACATAAGGAACACGTGTTTTATTAATAATTTTAAAACATTAAAGTATGCAGACATAGCCTTTAATAAGTCAATTATTATCAGTTAAAATTCAGAAACAAAAGTTTAGTAATCTCATAAATATCTCATTATTTGTCACAGATGTATATATGTGTGTGTGTTCATTTGTGTATATGTGTGTGATACCTCTGTATGTGTATATGTGCATGTGTGTATTTGTGTGTGCTGAGGTGCTTCTGTATGTGTGTTGTACATGCATGTGTTTCTGTTTATAGGTATGTACATGCATGAATGCTTACATATGTGTGTGTGCATGTTTGTGTCCTCTTGTGTATGTGTGGAGTGTATGTGTGTCTGCTGTCTCTGTGTGTATGTGTGTTTGCATGTGTGTGTATGTGTTTGTGTGTCTTTGTCTTTACTTTGCCTTTAGATTTTCACTTACATTTTTATTCATTTTGTGTGCATAAGTATGTGTGTACACACATCACAGCTCACGGTATACTTGCAGATGTTAGAAGACAAATCTTTTTCCACCACGTAGTTCCCAGAACTCAAACTCCGGTCATCAGGCTTGACAGGACACATTGTTACCCACTGAGCAACCTTGCTGGCCCAAACTTTACCTTGTAAAGGAGTTACACCATCCTGATTCACTTACAAAATTATCACTGTTAGAAATATTATACAGCTTTGCCACTAGATGAATTTTAATGTGTAGAGTTTTAAATATAATGCTTTACTGAAACCCACAATTTCCTCAGATGGAGAGAGGGATGTTTTTAAAGTCTGTTATCAGACATCAATCCAGTGGATGTCTAGACCTTAAACAGTAAAAATAGATGGGATAAAAAGATATATTTATATATTATACACATACTTTCCCGTTCCATTTATGTCCAAGTGCTTCTCTGACATCATTATTTTTGCTCTCTGAGGCTATTACTAATAAAATATAAGGGCCCTTGCAATATGAGACAGCCACAGGTGACTGATGGCAGTTAGCATATATGGTTGGGTACACTAACAAAGTCATGAATCAGGTTCTGGATGGGATAGAATGAGATAGCGCGAGAGTTACATCATGCTGCTCAGATGGTGTGCAGCTTGAAATTTTCTTCAGGAATTTTCCATTTACAACTTTCCACGTGTGGATGGCTGAGTATTAGGAGCTTTAGAAGGCTATGAGGAGGTAGAAACTAGTATTTTAGATTTAGGTGCTCAACTCTATTGCAAACAAGTTTACATCTGTAGCTCTAGATAATATTTAGCATGTGATACTGAATTATAGTCACGCTATTGTACATAAATAACAATATCCATAGCTTCATGGATGTATCACTCAAAATCCAAATTTTATCATTACTGTGATGTGTTTCAATATTTTGCTACACATCTTTCCTGCCTGATCAAATATGCATTCATACTTGTATCAATGAATAGATAGATAGATAGATAGATAGATAGATAGATAGATAGATAGATAGATATTTCTCTGGAAGAAAGTGAGACAATATCCCTTGTTTTCTGTTCAGAAACAGAATAGCAGACTCTAGCAACTAATTAGCAATTGGCCAATAAAACATTATGTTTTAATGTTGTTGAAAACAGTCCTATTTATCATTAGGATTTGTATAATTTATACATGAAAATTACAATATCTCCTCATATTCTCTGGAACAAGTTCTTTTTTGTTTGTTGATAACACCTAAATGACTAGGTATTAGGTGTGATTTGATTGTTTGTTTTTTTTTTTTCAAATCAGTTGGTTTATCATCTTTTTTGTTTTTTTTTAATCAATTTTTAATTAATGCTTAATACTTGTTCCTGGAGCCCATTGTGGTTTGAAAACACATTACATACTCCTTCTGCACAAAACAGAAAGTTAGTTCCATTCTTTTTTAGAAAACATTTTCATAGAATCTATGTTGTTTCTGTTCTCCAACACCTTCCCAGATCACCGCCAGGCATCACTACCCACACAACTTAAGCTTTTCGCCTGTCTGTCTCATTCTATTTGCCTCTCTTTTTCTTTCTTCCCCCCAGTCGGTGTAACTCTTCCTGCCCTCCTCTCTCTCTCTAAAAAAAATGGGAAAAAAAAACCATCCAATAGTACAAAAACTACCAATGTTCACAATCATAATGACAAGATTTTTCTATTCTTTTATCATTTTCTTATTTTTGGAGACTGAACTGTACTTCCTTCAAAACCATTTTCTAAACTGTTTAGGCCTACAAATTCTTCTTCATCTCCTACTGGGTTCCGATTCTCATTCTCCAGCCTTGCTCCATGCCTACTCATTGTCCATTCCCAGCCTTGCATCATCATCATCATCATCATCATCATCATCATCATCATCATCATAACAATAATAATAATAAATCATGTTTATGTATTAATGCACACACATATTTACTTGAATGTATGAGGTAAGATAGGTGGCATTGTTTTTATTCAAATCCTTTGTTTTTAATTTTTACTGTTGACTTGTAAGTTTTCTTTACAGAGTTTGTATACCACCTTGTCATGTGTGTTTTTCCCTGTTGGTAGGTTGTTTGTTCACTTGGCTGATCACATCCTCTGCTTGTTAGTTTGATGTAACTTGACTTATCAATCTTTGGTTTAATATCATATAATTTTGGTGTTAATTGCAATTTATCTTTCTCAAGATCACATCATAAATGCTTTTCAACTGCATTCCAGGACTTCTTCAAATTCAGAAGTTAAGTTATTCTTAAGTAGTGTTCATTTCTACATAACATAAAAAGAACAATTTCATTCCTTTTGTTCAGTTGGTATTTTATTCATTCAATAAATATTATCGCGACTCTAGTATATGTCATGATTGCTCCATGTCAAAGCACTTATTTATATCTTCTAGACATTCCTTCGGGTTTGAAAAACTCTTTGGTTGACTGAAAAATATTGTATCGAGTTTAAATGTGCTATTTGTATTTATGGACGAAAGTCTTCCAGCCTTTTAAATCTGTATATTTAAGAAAGGAAATAAAATAATGAAGCAGCAAGGAAAAAAATGTTCTATGTGTATTATCTACTTGCTGTACACAGTATGAATATTTCCCCAGAACTACACAATCGGCACAGGCTAGTCCAATAAAGGCTGATACACACTGGAAGAGAAGAGAATATAACAGTTGTTTAGTACATGAGGCTAGCTGCTCTGCAAGTACCAACAATGAAATGAAAACCTAAAATACTTCTGGAGAATAGATGATATTTAGTCCATGTTATATAGCCAAAGAAGCTGGAACTTGATGTGGATTGAAGATTGTAGCCTCCAACTAAGAAATGTAAAAAATACTGAGTTTTCTTTGACTTCTTTATATTTTAGCAACTCTTGGATTTAAGGACAAATCCACCTCCCTCTTAGACAATACCCTCCAAAATGCATTTCATAGGTGATTCTAAATCCTGTCAAGTTCACAGTGAACACAAAGAGTTAACCTTCTGTCTCAAGAGAAAAACTGAGAAGTCTATGGAGGTTTTAGAAAAGGGATCATGATCAGTTCTTTACAGACCTTGACAAGATTTGTATGATTTCATATAGAAAAACAAAATACCTAGAATAGCTAAAATCATCAGGTGCAATAAAACAACAACAACAAAAAACCCAAACATCTGGAGGTATCTCCACCCCTGATCTCAACTTGTACTATAGAGCAACAGTAATAAAAATAGTATGGTACTGGCATAGAAACAGACTGGAGGATCAATGAAATACAATTGGAGGCCCAGAAATAAACCCAGATGCCTATGAACACCTGATTTTTGACAAAGAAGTGAAAACCATAAAATGGGAAAAAAAAAAAAACAGTATCTGCATCAAATGGTGCAGGTCTAACTGGATGTCTACAGGTAGAAAATTGCAAATAGATCCATACTTATCACCCTCCACAAAAGTAAAGTTCACATGGATCAAATGCCTCATCATAAAACCAGACACACTAAATCTGTTAGAAGAAAAAGTAGGAGGAGCCTTGAACACATTGGCACAGGAGACAACTTCCTAAACAGAACACCAAGAGTCCAGGTTGTAAGATCAACAATCAATTAATGGGATCTCATGAAAGTAAACAGCATCTGTAAAGCAAAAGATATGGTCAACAGAAAATGACAGCCTACAGACTGGAAAAAGATCTTCAACAACCCTACATATGACAGAGGGATTATATCTAGAATATATAAAGAAGTCAATAAATTAAACACCAACAAACCAAATAATCTAATTTAAAATTAATGGGGTACAGACCTAAACAGAGAATTCTCTATAGAAGAATATAGAAAGGCATAGAAACACTTAAAGAAAGGTTAAATGTCGTTAGTCATCAGAGAGATGCAAATCAAAACAACCATGAGATTTCAACCACATAGTGGGATACTATTCAGCAGTTAAAAACAAGGAAATCATGAAACTTGCAGACAAATGGAGGGATCTAGAAAAGATCATCCTGAGTGAGGTATCCCAGAGGCAGAAAGACACATATGGTATATACTCACTTATAAGTGGATACAGACATACAATATAGGATAAACATACTAAAATCTGTACACCTAAAGAAGCTAAGCAAGAAGGAGGTCCCAGGATAAGATGATCAATCCTCATTCAGAAAGACAAATGGGATGGACATTGGAAGAAGGAGAAAACAGGAAACAGGGCAGGAACCTACCACAGAGGGCCTCTGAAAGACTCTACCCAGCAAGGTATCAAAGCAAGTGCTGAGACTCTTAAACAAACTTTGGGCAGAGTGCAGGGAATTATATGAAATAAGGGGGAGGTAGGGCGACCTGGAGAGGGCTTAGCTCCACAAGGAGAGCAACACAACCAAAAATTCTGGGCACAGGGGTCTTTCTGAGACTGATACTTCAACCAAGGACCATTCATGGATATAACCTAGAACCCCTGCTCAGATGTTGCCCATGGCAGTTCAGTGTCCAAGTGGGTTCTATAGTAAATGGGAACAGGGACTGTCTCTGACATGTCTCAGTGGTGGGCTCTTTGACCCCCCCCAAGGGAGGAGCAGCCTTGTTGGGCCACGGGGGAGGACAATGCAATCAGTCCTGATGAAACCTGATAAGCTAGGGTCAGATGGAAGGAGAGGGGAACCTTCCCTATCAGTGGAATTGGAGAGGAGCATGGGAGGAGATGAGGGAAGAAGGGTAGGATTGGGAGGGAAAGAGGGAAGGGACTGCAGCTGGGATGCAACGTAAATAAACTATAATCAATATAAAAAGTAAAAATTTAATTTAAAAATGGGGTACAGAGCTACACAGAGAATTCTCAACAGAGGAATATCAAATGGCAGGGAAACAGTTAAAGAAATGCTCAAAATACTAAGTCATCAGGGAGAGAAAAATAAAAACGACCCTTAGAGTCCACCTCAGACCCATCAGAATGACTAAGATCAAAAACTCAAGTAACAACACATGCTGGAGAAGATACAGAGAAAGGGGAACATTTTTCCATTGCTGGTGGAAATTTAAACTTGTACAACCACTTTGTAAATCAATTTGGCACTTTCTCAGAAAATTAGAAATAGTGCTACCTCAAGATCCAGCTATACCACTCCTGGGTATATACCTAAAAAATGTTCAATCACACAACAAGGACATTTGTTCAACTATCTTCATAGCACTTTTATTCATAATAGCCAGAATCTGGAAACAAGCTTGATGTTCCTCAAACAAACAATGGATGCAGAAATTGTGGTAGATTTACACAATGATATACTACTCAGATATTAAAAACAAGGAAATCATGAAATTTGCAGTAAATGGATGGAACTAGAAAAGATCATCCTGAGTGAGGTAACCCAGAAGCAAACAGACATACCTTACATAAACTCACTTATAAATTGATATTAGCCACATAATATAGGATAAACATACTACAATCTACAGTCTTAAAGAAGCTAAACAGTAAGGAGGGCTCTAGGGAAGATGCTTAATTCTCATCCAGAATGGCAAAGAGGATAGACACCGGAAGTGGTAGAAGAGAGGGAGGAGGAAGTGGTAGAAGAGAGGGAACAGGATGAGAGCCTACCACAGATGTCATCTAAAAGACTCCTCACAGCAGGAGATGGAAGCAGATGCAGAGACTCATAGCCAAACTTTGGACAGAGCACAGGGAGTCTTTATGGAAGAAGGGAGGTATAGAAGAACACACTGGGGGTGACATGAACTCTACAAGGAGACAAAGAAAGCCAAAAAGACAAAACAAAACAAAACAAAACAAAATGAAGGGCCCAGTGGATACTGCAGAGACTGCTGCATCTACCAATGGCTGTGCATAGAGAAGATCTAGACCTCCTTCAGATTTAGCTCATAGCTCAGTCTGCATTTAGGTCTCCTAGTAAGGGGAGAAGAGACAGTCTCTGGCATAAATTCAGTTGCCTGCTCCTTGATCACTTCTCTCTGGTGGAGCAACCTATCCACCCCACAGAGGAAGAGGATCCAGACAGTCCTGATGGGACCTGGTAGGCTAGGATCAGACAGTAGGGGAGGAGGACTTTGCCTATCAGTGGACTAGGGGAGAGGAATAGGTGAGAAAGGGGAAGGAAGGGTGGAAACGGAAGGAGATGAGGAAGGGGACTGCAACCAGGATACAAAGTGAATAAATTATAAAATAATGATGATGATGATGATGATGATGATGATGATGAAGAGGAGAAGGAGGAGGAGGAGGATGGAAAAAGAATATAAAAGTTATGCTTTTCAATTTGAGTTCAATATAATTCCAAGAAAGAAATTATGAGTTAGGAATGTTTTGATGACTATTCAGGCCCCACAGGAGTGAATAAACTCTTACTCTATGTTAGCAGCTGAGGATATCGTCAGACCTTCAGTCACATGTACTTTTATTTCATCTTCTCTCAGTCTTTTGGCTCTATATTGGGAAATGTGGTATTTGAAAGTTAGACCTGAATTAAATGTTATTTAACATCAAGCTGAAAGCTCATGAGAGAGGACTGACATTTTAATGGCAAGACAGGTAATGGAAATTGACTTTTCCTAATGAGATCAATATAAATTGACAAAGATTTTGCCATGGTATGCCTTTATTTTGTTATTAAATCTTGGCGCATTTCATACAATGTGTTTTGTTGATATTCACTCCTTCCTCCAAATTGCCTCAGATCCACTATTGGTCCCTACTCATATAAATGTCTATCTTTTAAAAAATATTTTATTATTACCATTTATTCACTTTGTATCCTAGCTGTACCCTCCTCCCTTTTCCACTCCTAATCTCAGCCTTCCTCCTACCCTCTTCTCCTCCCTTTCCCAGTCCACTGATAAGGGAGGCCTTCTTCCCCTTCCATCGAATCCTAGTGTATTAGGTCTCATCTGGACTGTCTGCATTGTCTTCTTCTTTGGAATGGAAAGGCTGTTCTCTCCTCAGTGGGAGGTGATCATAGAGCCACAGATGCTGAGACTCATAGCCAAACTTTG
The DNA here is from genome assembly GCF_907164565.1 of Psammomys obesus. Taxonomy (NCBI): domain Eukaryota; kingdom Metazoa; phylum Chordata; class Mammalia; order Rodentia; family Muridae; genus Psammomys; species Psammomys obesus. The sequence continues at coordinate 29,974,179 of NW_026585797.1, read as the reverse complement.
GGCAGAGTGCAGGAAATATTAGGAAAGAAGAGGGAGATAGAAAGACCTGGAGGGGACGGGAACTCCACAGGGAGAGCAACAGAACCAAAAATCCTGGGCACAGGGGTCTTTTCTTAGACTGATACTCCAACCAAGGTCCATTCTTGGAGATATCCTAGAGCCCCTGCATAGACAAATCTATATCTTAAAAATCTAAACAACAGCAACAAAATCCGAAGTTTAATTTGTTGCTCTCCGTAGAATTTGGATATATGGTTATACATACTGGAGTGTATTCAACCTATCTGGAACCACATTCTTTTTTTTAATTAAATTTTTATTTTTTTATATTAGTTAAAGTTTATTTACTTTGTTTCCCAGCTGTAGGCTCCTCCCTCATTCCCTCCCAATCCCACTCTCCCTCATCTCTTCCATGCCCCTCTCTAAGTCCACTGATAGGCTAGATCCATTTCCCCTTCCATCTGACCCTACCTTGTCAGGTCTCTTCAGGACTGGTTGCAATGTTCTCTGTGGCCTAGCAAGGCGGCGCCTCCCTCGGGGGGGACGGGGGGCTAAAAAAGCCTGCCATTGAGTTCATGTCAGAGACAGTCCCTGATTCTCTTACTAGGGTATCCACTTGGACATTGAACTGCTATGGGCTACATCCAAGAAAAGGTTCTAGGCAGGAACCACATTCTTAAATGAAAGCCAGTCTTTCTATCCCAGTGGTTATCAATTGCCAATAGCTTTTTAGGCAGGAGTGGGGTTCTGTCTGGCTTGAGAGTGCATAAGGCATAGGCATGTTGTCATAACTGTTTTGTGTTCATATGTGCAACTGCTCTTTTGTGTCTAAATACCGTTACTTCCTTGTAGACTGACATCATCTTTGGCTCTTATTATTTGCTCTATACCATCTTCCCCAAAGATCACTGAACTTTGGGAGGAGGGGGGTAACATAGAAGTCCCATGTAGGACTGAGAATTCCACAATCTCTTATTCTCTGTATCTTGTCCAGTTGTATGGCTCTGTGTTATTCATTATCTACAAAAAAGAAAAAAAAAAGACTGACAAAACTTTAGCCAAATTAACTTTGTTCAGTTTTTATAAATATCTTTTATCACACCATTTGTTTAAAACACTATGCTTTTTCCATGTGTATTTTGGTAGAGATTAATTAAGTGAGCTTATTTCTGTATTTCTGTGATCTTTGTTATTTTCTGTGGATGCATTTTAGCCAGGAAAACAGCTCTAAACAGGAAACTCAGTAAGTTATTGTATAAATTTTGTACCTGGGCAATACATATTAAAATCCTAAAACGTGACCCTCTAATTGTTAGTTCCTTCCCAAGATGACTTTGAATATTTGGAGTTGCTCGTGACTCCATAGGAAATAGATGTGTTTGTTTGTTTTGGTCTATTTTGGCAAAAGATGCCATTAAGACATTGATACAGATTGGACTGTCAGTTGTTTTGGCTACTGTGGCCAATCTTGACAATTTTATTTTACTTATCTATTCTTTGAGAATTTCATAGGAGTGTAGAATATATTTTGATCATATATATCTTTCTTCTCCATATATATTTTCTACCCACCAAGACCCCTTTGCAAGTTTCTCTTCTCATCATACATATATAAGAACCATATGTGTGGGTATTAATACCATATATATCCATTGAGTGTTGCCCTTCTTTATATGGAATTAAAGGCATCTACTGGACCATGAGCAAACAATGAAGGACATCACTACTGCATAAAAATTGTCAATCTCTGTGTTAATAACTACTATCCATTGTATTAAAAAATCTCTCTGAGGAGAAATGAGAGGTACACTAAATTATGAGCTAAAGGAAAAGTATTTAGAATGTAGTTTACTATGATTTTCATTTAACAGCATAACAAAAATAGATTCTTCCTTAGGACATACAACCTCCCAGCCGTGGTTTCACATCCAGGTTTACAGTAAAATGCATGAATAAATTCTTTCCAATCAATCGAACTTTATATCCAAGCAGAAGATATTGGTTACCACATTTATCACTTTGTGCCATAATACCATTTATGACATTGTTACTCCATTCTACATATCTTTCCAAGATGGTCATCATTGTACCTCACAGAGATCACAGAAAGGTAAGATTCCTGGTGATTTTCTATTCTAGAAGCTTGCGTAAAGTCTTTAGGAACTATGAAAGTTAGCCATTAGGGAAGTGACTTTAAGGTCAGTACCATCTTTATTTCTCCACATTATGTAAGCAAAGTGTGTGACATCTTTAGCAATGGCACCTTGTCACCATTGCTTATGGGTAACCAAGAGCTATAGAAAGGGCCTAGATTGCTTTAGTTATCACTGAGACTCCTCTGATAAACACATGAAAGGAAGTTTTTCCGAACCCAATGTTCTGTTCTCTTCTTGAATAGTCTGTAATTTCCAGAAAGAATATCATCCCTTCACACCATATAGAAAAAGTCCAACTAAACAGAATAGATTTTTAAAAAGCATATAAAATAGGTTTCTATATGAGTTTCTTTCAAACAAGTTTAACATTATGTATCCTTCCTCTCAGCTTCTCCTCCTTCCTAATCTCTCATTCCCTTCCTTACTTAAACCTTCCCTCCCTATTATTTTTCTTTGCCCTTTCATAACGCCTGTTCCTATGTTCTACTAACTTCATGCTTTAGCTTTGTTGCCCCAATCCAATGACCCCTTTCTTATTTCCTGACTTCCATGGGTATTTTAAGTTAAATACACAAATCTAAACATTAGAACCTAATATCCACATATTCAAGGGAACTTAGTATTCACATATAGAAGGCATGTTTTTCTGGGATTAGACAGAGCGATTATTATTTTACTTCTGAACCTAGTGAAGACACAGGAACAACAAAAATAATAGAGAATTATAGATAAATATCCTGATGAACAGAGTTGCATAATTCCTCAATAAATAATTGTAATCCAAATACAGGTGCACATAATAAAGATAATCTACTGTGACCAAGATGTATTCATCACAGAGAAACAAGGATGGTTGAAAATAGACAGGATGACAAATGTAACAAACCATATAAATGAAAATCACATGATAGCTCAATAGATCCAGAAAAGACTTTGTCAAGACTCAAAATCTGTTCATGATAAAACTAATAGAGAGAATAAGAATGGTGGGAGCATAACTTTAATATAATTCAGGTTATGTGTATAAAACCACAGCCAGCATCATCCTAAATGAAGAAAACTCAAAGCAATTACATTAAAATCAGGAGCAAGGAGCTGTCTACTGTCTCCACTCCTGGTAAATATAGTGCTCAAAATCCTTGAGTAAATCCTTAAATCAGGAAGACAAGGAAATTAAACGAACACACGTAAGAAGGAAAATAATCTGTTTGCCCATGTGACTCTATACATAAGCACACAGAAGCAATAGCCAAAACTCTACAGAAAGTTTCTAGAAATGACTAAATGCTTAACAAAGTGGCAGATACAGCATAGAAACACTTTTAACATATTAACATAGAAACACTCTTTCTATACAACAATGACAAACCAAACACACTGAGAAGGAAATTAGGGAACAACTTCATTCACCATAGCCACAAAACAACAACAACAAAAAACCCACCTCAGAACAAAACAAAACAAGGAAGTAAAAGAATTCTATAATGAAAATCTTAAAGTTTGAAAGAAAAAAAATAATTTGATGAAAACGCTAAAAGATTAATATTGTGAGAGTATGGACATTTTAGCATGTTAATTATTCTATTAATGACATGGAATGCTCCTGTTTATTTGTGAATTTTAAAGTTTCATTAGTTCATATATGATTCTCAGTGCAGCAGTTTTTCATGCCTTTAATTATCTTTATTTCTCTATATTTTATTATTTTTATGCCAGGGTTAATGGACTTGTCTTAATTTCCTTCCTTAAAAGTGGTTATTGGTGAACATCTTTGCCTCTTCCTCATCAGGAGAGCATGATTTATGATAGTGTCATTAGCACTCTATGAATCCACCTCTCAGGCAGCACACAGAATATCCTGGACCACAGAAGCACACTCCACTTGTTCCTTCCCTCCAAGGATAGCATCTAGAGCCCAGATAATCTCATTCAGGGCTGAGCTGAGTTGCTTTGGAGAGAGCTTATATGGATAAAGTGAAAATGGTCTTTTAATCTGTTTCAGTGTGACTATTTTTTTTGCACTAATTTGGAATAATTTCTTTCCTGGTTTATAAACTTCTCATGTAAATGGTTAGCTTAACATAGATACCATTGTGAGTGTACTGTGTCTGTACAAAAATGAAAGGCTTGAAACTTTCAGTCATCCATCTTGACAATGTCACTGCCCTGTCATATTTTGAAAAGAAGAAACAAAACTCCAATTTCTTTTAGGCAGTACAGCACAAAGAAAAAACAAACTTTATACAAGTATTTTAACTAGTATGGATTTAAAATGTGAATGAACATAAATTTATCTGGTAAAATGTATAAAATCTCCATGCCCTCAATGAGTAAAAAAATAATCTTCAATAGTATTATTTTCAATAGCATGAAGAATATGATTTGACTGTTTGAGACCGTATCTTATTCCAGTCAGAATGGCCAGATCAATAAAGCAAATCACAACTGATGCAAGAAAGTGCAGTAAGGGGAAAATTCATTCATTGCTGGTGGGAGTGAAAACTTTGTACAGCCACTGTGGAAATCAGTGTGATGGTTCCTCAGGAAACTAGGAATAGATTTACCTCAAGATCTAAAAGGACTCTATATCCTACTACAGGGACACTTTCTTATCTATGTTCATTGATGACCTAATCATAATAGCTAGAAACTGGAAACAGACTAGATATCTGCCAACAGATGAATGGATAAAGAATATATAGTACATTCACGCAATGGAATGTAACTCAGGTGTTGAAAAAAATAGTGAAATTCACAGGTAAGTGGATATAGCTAGAACAATATTCTGAGTAAGGAAACCTAGACCAAAAAGATAAATATCGTGTGTCTTTGCTAATATATGGATGATGTTACCTCTTAACTTTTTGACAAGCAAGATACAGTCTATATAATCATAAAGGTTAGTTATTGAGTTCTAAGAGAAAGGAGGAATCTCCCTAGGAAGAGGAAATAGGATGGGTGTGAATAGTTGGGGCAGGGGAGCAACTGGAATGAGAGGATCAAACAGGAAGGAGAGGGAAATATGGGAGTAAGGAAGGGAATACAGGAATGAAAGCTATACCTAAGGGACAGTTGAGGGGTTGTATAGAAATCTTAAACAGCAGAAGCTTCCTAAAACATATACATATGAAGATGATCTAAATAGAATTACCAAATAATGGAGGAGATGGAACCCCAACTAGACATCCCTCATGAAATGAAACCACCAGTGCTGCCAATAGGTTACATCTAATTGAATTTTAGGCCAATTGGACACCATAAGCACCCCCAAACAGCCCAGAGTGTTGCCAAGGCTATTGGTTGCTCACCATAAACTTATAGTAAGGCCCTGTTGATGAAGGCAACTCCTACATAGCTCATTAAACAGAGAAGTTGATCTGGTGCCTACCTAGAGCCTCTTCCCATTCTGACTCATGTTCATGGTACTAGAAGGTTCACTGCACACTACCAGAGATGAAAAGTAACCACAAATCCAGCTATAAAACCTGAAAGTTGCAATGGTGACCTGCCTTCAATATATACTAGGGCAATAGTGACAACAAAGCTGAGGGAGTGCCCAACCAATATTTGATTGGAGTTAAGATAAATTCCATGAACTGGAACCCATCCTTGAAGCTGCTTGGGTGCCCAACACCATGAGGCTACATAGGCAGGGACCTAGGAAAGAAACAAATAGTTCTGGTCTGCTTTAGGGATCTAGTAATAAAAGTATTCTAAACAACATTCTGCCAAACTCATATCTCAGTGTCTTGCTCAACCAAATGTGCTGCTGTGGGTTTTTTTTGTTTTTTTTGTTTGTTTGTTTGTTTTTTGTTTTTTTATTCCCATGCACAATGTTCAGGGAGTCAGAGACCATGGAACACTCAGTCCTAAATGGGATGTCTACATCACATCCCTTTTCTCATGGCTCAGGGAACCCTGTGGAGGTGGCAGAAAAAGTGTAAGAGTCAGAAGAGACAGAGGACACTAATGAAACTAGGCCTTGTAAACATAGCAAGACCAGTAAACACAAGAACACATAGAGGCTCTGGCAGCAGGCACCAGTCTAAGTCAGATAGGGTCCTAGTGCTGAGGGAGATATATGGGCAAAAGTCCCAATCCTAACCTAAAAGCTATCTAAAACTGATAACAACTAGAGTGAAAAATTGCTTTTCTCCAATAAAGTCTCACTGGGTATACATTACCATTCTTAAGGTCAGGCCCCTGAACAGTGGCAGATGTCCAACACAAAATGAATTCTGTAGCATTTTTGAAGGTTCTTTGTTTCACAATGTTTACTCTGGGCATTTTGTTATTTCTTCCTCTACAGGTCATTTGCTTGTTTATTGTGTTTTCTGATTTTTGTGATTTCATGAGATTTCTGGGCACCCTAAAATATATGTCTGTCTATGTGTGTTTCTTATATTTTGGGTTTTGTTGTTGTTATTGTATTGTTTGTTTGTTTGTTTTTCTCTTTGTTTTTCTAACCACTTGTTTGTCTTCTCCTCTTCAGGTTTGTTTGTTTATTTTATTTTATCTTGTTTTATTTTTTTTTTCAATATCTGTTAGTTTTCTAATGAGAGTGAGTAAGAAAAGATATGGGTTTGGATAGGTGGGGAAGACAGGACTCTCTATGACAATTTGGTGTGTGAAAAAAATCATTTTTGAGGAGTTTGTTAATAAGGGTAAAAGAGGGATGAGAATAGGTGGAGATATTACAGGAAGCAGAATGTACTATATTAATATATTACATTTTCAAAGAAGAAATTCAATAAAAATTATTTTGAAAAAGGAAGGAAAGTTCTGACCGAAGTTTCTTATCCTTATCCTACTCATTTTAATACAGCAGAGTAAACAAATCCACAGAAGTCTTACTTGGCAATAAATGCTCAATCTCAGTAAGGCTTACCTTTACAAAGATTGTCCCCTGTGATGTTATTTTTTTCATAAGAACTCTATTCATGACCAACCTCCTCTGTAAGATGGCTTCTCTCAGCTTTTAAAGTCTGTTCTACCAGGGTGGAGCAATGGCTCTATTCATGACTGCCCTCTTTACAGCATAGATTTGCACACTGTCCCTAGAGTGTGGAAGTTCCATTTACCTTACTCCTACCATTTCGACTTCTGGCATGCTACAACAAAGGTGTGTTTCCCACTGGGGTGATCTCAACAGTACAAAACCTGGGAAGTGTGAAGCATTCACTGTCCTTTCTCAGTATTAAGGCCAAAGGCTTCACACATCTATTACACTACATAATAACTGCAACTAAAGCAGAATATGTTGTAATTGTATTTTAACATGATCAGGTAGAATAATACCTTTAAAATGAAAATGACAGTTCATAGTTAAGGAAGCACTTTTGTTTTTTCCATGTATTATCTCATCTTTAAATGAAAAAAAAAAAACAAACAAGTGGGTTAATTATGGATTTTGAAATGGTTGAGAAGGGAGGGAATAAGAAAAAACAGAGATGAGGGTTAGCCAAAATAAACAGCATATCAAAAAAACAAAATGAAACATGGGGACGTATTATCTTAAAAGGCATTTAAAATATGACTTTTTAAAACGCGTTTAACTTCTTCCTTCATTATTTCTCAACTTTCTCCGTATGGGTCATGTGCGCTCAGTCATATCCACTACAAGTTCCTGTGTGCAACAGCTCTCTCATGTCCAAAAGAGTATTTCTCTGCAATTATCCACTATCTTTCACTGTTTCAGGCTTTCCACCTTCTCCTTCTGTGAAAATATCTGAGCTTTGGGAGGAAAGAGTATGCTAAAGATGCTCCATTTGAGAATAAGCCCTCCTCATTCTTTTATTCTCTGCACATTGGCCACTTCTAGATTTCTATTAATTACTGACTACTGCACAAAAAAAAAAAGAAAAAAGAAGCTTCTCTAATATTGAAAACTTCATTAGTTTATAGGTATATATTCACATGACAGTTTGATACTGTGATATGTTTTCTTCCAAAAACTATAATATACACAGCCAAGGGTTATTGGCCCAGTTTCAGTACTAGCTGAGGAAGTACTAGCATTTAATTGCTGCTGGAGATGGAAGAGTAAGTTTTTTCATCCCCAGAGAAGCTACCTATGTCCCAGAAAGTGGGCCTAAATCCATGAACATGCCAGTTATACTAAGTGAACACAGTTTCTGTCAACAATTAAACAGCAAGAAACTTTATGTTTGGTTATGAGTAAAGTGGGCTCTTCAAGGAGATGTATGTAGAAGGAAACAAGCACACACATGCTGCACATACATACTATGCTGTTAAAACGCTCATATACATAAAGAAAGTGAAAGTATAAAACAAAACGAGGAAAATAAACCAATTAAATATCAGCCACATGCTCTATTTCATAAATACTTTGTTTCCAACACGTTTGTCTTAAAATATTCTTGGAAGAATAATGAATTAGTTATAAGATACAGCATTGAAATGTATGATAATCCATAATTCAAAACTAATGAATACTCAAAAGTAATGAATATATAAAACAAAAATTAATGCAAAGCTACTTAAACATAAAGAGATATTTATTTTAAATATTATAAAATATACAGGAAGGTATTACTAAGAAGCAAGAGTATATTTCACCAAAATATAGAGGTTTCAGTTTATAATCCCCCCAAATAATTATTTTATTGCATTACATTTTGGGAATTTGTATTTGTCAATAGCCAATAAGTAAGTTTCAACCTAGGAGAATTTCCTTGCAACCTACAGCAGCATCATGTTATTAATAGTATACAAAACAAAGACCCTTCACAAGCTCATTAAAACTCAGCACTGAAGCAACGATGCAGTTATATAGACATAGCCACAACCAAATACAGATGCTTTTTAAAACCGAAGAGATGTTTAACCTTAAATACTGAGGAGAAAAAAAAAAAAAACAAATTATAATAGGAATAAAATACTTTCCCAGTCACTAAATAGTCAAAGATAAAGATACCTGAGAATACCAGTATGGATGTTGATATGTATAAATAGATTTTATTGGTGAGGTTATGATAAATATAAGGGAATGTGATGACTTTGGAAAGCAATTTTGCATTATCTTTAAAATATAGCCTTTTTAACCCTATATTATTATCTACATGCTAAAAGAGACCCCCAAGCTCTGCAGACGTGCATGACTGTTAGAGGTTAAAGGTGTGCTAAGAAAGTAATCTACAACCCTCAATGTATAAATGGCCCTCAAATGGTAACTCCACATTGATAACTTCACTGTAAAGACACGATTCATAACGCCATTGTAAAAGCACAATTCATAAAATAACATTTGTGAAAATAGAGAAAGCATGAAAATGGCTTAAAGTGGAGAAAAGGCAAAATAATTGATATATTCAAGCAATGGAGTGGGTTTCATGTAGAAGGTGAATTAACCATAAATATAAACAACAGTATATGTGCATTTTATAAGAATATTTTTTAAAAAGTTACTTCATATAAATTATAAGGAAACTTCAATGATTTGAGTGTGAAGTTTCCTCACAGATAAAACTATTCTTTCCTAAATTTGCTTCTGGCCATGATATGTGACCATAGAAAAAGAAAGGAAACAAAGCATGTGTGCATGGATATGTATGCATATATCCTACATAGATGCTAATGCTGTGCATGTATGTTTACGTATTAAAACCGCTTCTAATGAAATAAAAATCAGATGATTTTGGTTTTTTTTTTTTTGACAGTCTCACTGTATGCCGAGCTAATGGTGGGAGGTTTATAGGATGGGCTGAAGAAAGGGGACACGATGGAGTGAAGCACTAATGTGAACACTCTCATGGTAAGTTAGGCTGGGAGGCAGAGCTCACTGCTGACTTTAGAGAGAGAGCAACAAACAGAAAGAGAGTGCTTCTCCTGTAAGCCAGGGGCCCTTGTTGGAGTGGGGGTTGATTGCCTTTCATTGAATGGAAGGAGGCTTTTTTGTTAGGTAGACATAGTAGTTGAACATTATAAATGTTAAATTTAAGAATATATGACCTTGAAAGGCACCCTAGTTTGTTAGTCTCTGTCTCTCTACCTCTTTGTCTCTGTTTCTCTGTGTCTATCTCTGTCTCTCTCTATTTCTATGTCTGTCTGTGTGTATGTCCATTCTATAGTAATACTCACTTTGTATTCCAGCTATAACACCCTCCCTCATTCCCTCCCAATTCTACCCTCCCTCCCTCATCTCCTCCCATGCCGCTCTCCAAGGCTACTGATAGGGGAGGTGTTCTTCCCCTTCCATCTGACCCTATCCTATCAGGTCTCACCAGGACTGGCTACATTGTCTTTCTCTGTGGCCTGGTAAGTGTGCTCCCCTCTCAGGGGTTGGTCATAAGAGAGCCAGCCACTCAGTTCAAATCAGAGACAGTTCCTGTTCCCCTTACTAGAGTACCCACTTGAACACTGAGCTGCAATGAACTACATCTGAGCAGTGGTTCTAGGATATCTCCATGCATAGTCCTTGGTTGGAATATCAGTGTCAGAAAAGAACCCTGGAGCCAGATTTCTTGGTTCTGTTGCTCTCTTTGTGAAGCACCTGTTCCCTCCAGTTCTTTCTAGCTCTCCTTTCTGTCATAAGTTTCCTTGCATTCTCCCCACAGTATGGCTATGAGCCTCAGCATCTGCTTTGATACACTGCTGGGTAGAATCTTTCAGAAGCCTTCTGTGGTAGGCTCCTGTCCTGTTTCCTGTTTTCTTCCTCTTCCGATATCCATCCCATTTGCCTTTCTGAATGAGGATTGATCATCTTACCCTGGGTCCTCCTTCTTGCTTAGCTTCTTTAGGTATACAGATTTTAGTATGTTTACCCTATATTATATTGCTAATATCCACTTATACGTGATTATATACCATGTGTGTCTTTCTGCTTCTGGGATGCATCACTCAAGATGATGCTCTGGTTTCTCTTCAGATCATATAAATCTTTTGCCTTTTACTGTGAGGTTCTTTAATGGGTTCCAGTATTCTCCAGAAGCCATTGTATGAGTATATACATCTCTGTATTTGTTTTATTGGAGAGAATGGCTTGAAATCAGACTATCCTACACTGTCATCTTGACCTCATAGAAAAGGAAAACTGACAATGGAGACAAAAGAAAGGGAAGCCTGAAGAAACAAAAGTGTCAAGGCTGGAAGAGGGTGAGTCAAAAAGCAAAATACAAGGGTTAAGCTTTGAAAGTGGCAGGAGAATCTACTCAAAACCAAAAAGAAACAAAGGCTAAAGGTGGAGATGCGAAAGCACAGACTGTTTTCACATTTGAAATTGGCAAGAGTTTCCCTGTCCATCCCATTTGTCTTTCTAAGTGAGGATTGATCATGTTACTCTGGGTCCTCTTTCTTGTTTATCTTCTTTAGGTGCACATATTTTAGTATGATTATCCTAACTTATAGGTCTATATTTCTGCTCCTGGGATTACTCACTCAGGATGATCCAACCATTTGCCTGCAAATTTCATGATTTCCTTGTTTTTAATTGCTGAGTAGTATTCCATTGTGTAAAAAGATCACAATTTCTGTATTCATTCCTCCATTGAGGGACATCTTGTTTGTTTCCAGGTTTTGGCTATTATGAATAAAGCTGCTACAAACATGGTTGAGCTAATGTCCTTGTTGTGTACTTGAGCTTCTTTTGGATATATGCCTAGGAATGGTATAGCTGGATCTTGAGGAAGCACTATTCCTAATTGTCTGAGAAAGCACCAGACTGATTTCCAAAGTGGTTGTACAAGTTTATATTCCCAGCAATGGAGGAGGGTTCCCCTTTCTTCACAACTTGTCACTTGAGTTTTTAAGTTTTGCCATTCTGATGGATGGAAGGTGAAATCTCAAGGGTCGTTTTGATTTGCATCTCTCTGATAGCTAAGGACATTGAGCATTTTCTTTAGATGTTTCTCTGCCATTCTTTATTCTTCTACAGAGAATTCTCTGTTTAGCTATGTACCCCATTTTTTAATCGATTGCTTGATTTATTGCTTTTTAATTTCTTTAGTTCTTTATATATTCTGGATATCAGCCCTCTGTCAGATATAGGGTTGGTGAAGATCCACAGGACAGAAGCCTACCACAGAGGGCCTCTGAAAGACTCTACCTAGCAGTGTATCAAAGCAGATGTGGAAACTCATAACCAAACCTTCAGCAGAGTGCAGAAAATCATATGAAAGAAGGGGGAGTTAGTATGACCTAGAGAGGGCAGGAGCGCCACAAGGACAAAATATATCAGGACACGGGGGCCCTCTATGAGACTGTTTCTCCAACCAAGGACCATGTATGGATATAGCCTAGAACCACCGCTCAGATGTAGCCCATGGTAGCTCAGTAACCAAGTGGGTTTTCCTAGTAAGAGGAGCGGAAACTGTCTCTCAACGGGAACTCAACAACTGACTCCTTTACTCCCGCCCCACCCCCCCCAGGGAGGAACAGTGTTGTTAGGCCACAGAAGAGGACATGGCAGCCAGTCCTGAATATACCTGATAAGCTAGGGTCAGATGGAAGGGGAGGAGGACCTCCCCTAGCAGTGGACTTGGAAAGGGACAGGGAGGAGATAAGGAAGGGCGGGTGGGATTGGGAGGGAAGAAGAGAGGGGGCTACCGCTGGGATACAAAGTAAATAACCTGTGATCAATATAAAAAAATAGAAATTAATAAAAAAATAAATTGACGAGAGTTAAAATTACACAGTAAAACAATGTGAGAGACAGAAAGACATAGGGGAGCTGACAACAGAATAAGCAAGAATACAAGAGCCAAGAGAATGAGAACTCTTGCCTATGCTAAGTATTCTTAATTAGAAACACTAGCTGAAGGCCCCAGTAAACTAAAACTGAGAAACAAAACAAAACAAAACAAACGAACAACAACAAAAAAAAAAAAAAAAAAAAAAAAAAAAAAAAAAAAAAAAAACCAAAAAAACAGGACCATAGCTAGGTATAGTAATAAAAATGTTTGAAATTCTCAGCTTCCTGGGGCTCTTGTCACAAATCAGACAGAACTAGTGAGTGCAACTTTGTGTTAATCATAGTTATACAGATGAACTTAGTTACAAATTGGATGAGAAATTTTGCCAATGGGAATATTTATAGTCTCTCTTCCTGGGCAGTACTCTTCTTTGTCACTGTGAAATAAAGCCATGATACATTATTTCAATGATTAAAGAAAATGATTTTTTAAAATAATTATGATATTTGAGAACTCTGGTGATCGACTTATGTTTTAAAAAGCAATTAAATGCTTTCACAGTATTATTTGGCAGGTTTTCTCTTTACCTGATGATGACCTAGCAGATAACAATCACTTCAGTAACTAAGAAAGAAGAGAATTTTCATCAAATAAATGAAGTAACCACACTCAAGGTTCTGATGAGACCTTCAAATGTGCTCAACTGTTATGAGTTTCTATTGCATAAGAAACTATACATTGAGGAATACCTGCATAACAATTCATAAGTATCCTAAGTGTCATATTTCTTGCCTGGGCATTTATAATAGACATGTCTGCCTTATGAAAGTCTGTCATGTTTTACATTGTGCACTAAAATAAACAAACAGAATATACTTCTCTGAAAAAGTTAAAGAAGTAAACGTTCCTTCCATTACTCATGTTTCTGAATGTTGACATACTTGGGTTTTAGAAGGTCTCACTATGGGGCCTAGGTTGATGTCCAACTCACAATTTTCCTGCCCTTATATTTTTTCATTTGGAGGAATAATGACATTTATCACCATGTCCATCCAAAAGTGTGTCTTATGCTGATATTCTTTCATTTACTTGTTCATAAATTTTGTCATGCTTGTTCTCTTAATTAATAAAGACTATTTTCTCTTAGAATTACAAATTTTCTTTCAAGTATTTTGACATCAAACATTAGAATAAAGTCTAGTCTGTAGATTTCTAGTTGATTTTGTTATTCATACTGATATAATCTTTTCAAAATAACAGTCAAGTAATAGGTGGCTTAAAGAAAAAAGAGTAAAATACCAGCATTTTGTGATTTTTTTAATGAATACTGAAAATACATGTTTTTAACTGTAGTGTTTGTTGACCCCTGAACTTGATTTTATCATATTAACTAATCAGTTTCTTTTGATATAAATAAAAGATCAGAAAGCAATTCTTTAAAAATTATGAGTTTATGAAGTAACTTTGTGAGATGTAGAACTTTATTTCTAAGCATAAGCTAGTTATTGGTTTCTTTGATTTAATAAATATGGGATTTCTAGGTACTTGTTTGATCAGCACAGGGAGTTTACATAGTATTACCAAAAGTGTAGAAATATGATAAGCAACAACAGAAAAGTAATTATGGATAATGAAATGCAGGAGATTTAAAGTAGTGAAAAGTTCTATCTCCTGTGCATTTAGACTTCACATAAGAGGCAAACTTTATTAACTTGGGTTTGGTGGATATGAGTTTATAGATTTGAACAAAAGTGTAAAAATTCCATACATTTCAGGAGACTTGACTTCATAAGATCAGACGAGACATGAGTAGACAAAGTTTTATTAGTTCCCCTAGTAAATTAGAACTGTGGATCACTATGTCAAATGGCAGATACTCAATTCCCAGTCATGAGTATAAAGAAATGTGTGAAGCAAACAGCTTGTTAAAATGTGAGGAGTGACATTGTTTAAAGTGGGAAGAACTAGGGAAGACACACAGACGAGGACTAAAGGATAAAGCTGCTAAAGGAAAGGTTCGGTGACCACCCCAGACAGCAACCAGCATGGCAGGATTGATGAGAAAGGAAATAGATATGCAGATTAGAGAAGTCCACGCCTGTCTCTCCCCAGTGCTCTTCACAGCACACTAGGCACAGATGATGAATCTCTAAAAGGACTAGAAAAGAAAACACTCAGAAAATCATAAACATATAAGACTAGTAAGTGAGGATACAGAATCCCCAGCTCACCAGAGAACCCACCAAACCCACCTTATTCCTCTCACACTGTCTTCATTTATCATACATATGAAACAGTGGTAAATTATCACATGGTTATTACAGGCCTCAGATTTTATAGTAAATTTAGCTAGGAATGTGTGGGTGATTAGAGACTGATGAAATCCAATATAATGTATTTTAATGTGCATACAGGAGTAACACATTGATGACGGGACTTAAGAAAGGTGGGCATGTCAGAATGAACAACAGTGTATAACTCTCCCATATTACCAACCTTCCCTGCCTTAGAATCATCTGGCACCTCTTTGAAAATGCAGAGCCTTGCTTTTGTTGCAAGTTTCCATTTTACTTGCTCTGATAAATATCCAGGTACTAGTGTTATTTAATAGTCTATCTAAATGTTTCTAATCCAGGTGTTAAAATTTCTGGATTGGATACTATAAAATACTTTGGCCCATGAAATGTTAATAAAGAATGCTTTTCTCTAAGCTAATAACTATTAGAAAGTCAGTTAGCAACAAGATTAAAAAAACATAGTATCTATAAAAACTCTTTCATATATATTTTACATTTTTATTAGATGCTTCATTAGCTCTCTCACTACTGTTTTGATATATTTCTTATATTTCCCATTTTTAAATATAGGAATATAATTGTTTTGTTTATCTTTTGTTTTATTTACTTTTTTAGTACAGGGGATTAAACCCAGGTATTTGCACCTGCTGTGCAAGTGATCTATCACTGAACACCCTCATTTTACCATTTTATTTTGAGACAGGTTCCTTCTGAATTATTTTTTGTGTTATTTTATTTTTTAATTTTAATTAATTACAGTTTATTCACTTTGTATCCCACCTGTAGCTCCCTCCCTCCTCCCCTCCCAATCATACCCTCCCTCCCCCTTCTCCACCCGTCCACTGATGGGAGAGGTCCTCCTTCCCTTCCTAGTCTACCAGGTCTCTTCAGGAGTGGCTGCATTGTCTTCCTTTGTGGCCTGGTAAGGCTTTTCCCTCTTCAGGGGGAAATGATTAAAGAGCAGGCCAATCAGTTCATGTCAGAGACAGTCCCTGTCCTCATTACTATGGAACCCACTTGGACACTGAACTGCCATGGGCAGGACCATTCATGGAGATAACCTTGAACCCCTTCTGAATTAATTAAGCTGGCATTGAATTCACTCTGCAGCTTGGGTCACGGGTGGTTGAACTGTAAACTTACTGTCTCAGTGTCTCAGATAGCTGGAAATCTATGCCTAGACTGCCAGGCCCAATGAGAACACAATTTTAACAAGTTCATAGAATAGTGAGTTTTACACAAACAATATACAAGTACTTTCTGCAACAAAGTATAGTTAGGGTCCACTTCAAAACCGTCCTGTTGTAGCTATGACTAAAAGTAAATTATTGAAAATATGTCATGCCTTTATCCTACATTTTTTTCTCCCAAATCATACATTAATGTTAACTACTTATGTCAGGAGATCAATACAAAGCATAACTTTGTTAGCCCAAGTACAGTCTACATCCACAAATGTTGTTTTTAACCAAATCTTAGTCATCCTATTTTACAAAGAAGGATTTGGGAATCAGATGCTGGGGTGAATGCCTGCTAGCTCAGAGAGGCAAAGAAAGCATCCCGCTCACCTTCCTCCTCAGCTGATATCCCAAAGAAAATCCCTTTCTCTCACACCATCTCCAACAATCTCCTTCCAACTGAATGCCCCTCCCTTCCAATTCCTGTGCTTCTCTCTATCCATCCTCCTGACTTCTTCTTACTCTCTATGTTTCTTTTTCTTAATAATCATATGTTCACTTCCTGCAAACTGGTTGCTTGTTCTGCCTTTTAACTGTATTTAATCCTGTTTACAACATTCAAACAGAAAGCCCTTGGATTAAAGGTATGTGGTAGGGCTGAGCCACGCCACAACTAGGAAAAAAAGAAAAAGGTTTTCCAGTAAAATAGCACAATCTCAGAGTTCACAGTGCGATCAAATATCCTGCAACACCCAAACTGAACTAATTAAAAGCATATTTTCCATGAAAAATAGAAACTATATTTTAACTACATTTGTATTATGTTGGATTTCCACTGAAGTAGGTGTTTTAGGAACTAGAACAGCAAATTGTCATGTTCTCTTTCAAACTCTCGACTACAGCCAATCATCTGGCTTTCACTGCATCAGATACTCTCCTGTCAGCTCATGCAGTCCCTGTGCGGGCCACATTACGACACTGAGATTAAGATATTTCAAACTTCAGTGACTATATGTTTCCACTGGGAGAGAGAAAACAGACTTTATAGTCTCTGCATACAGTGCAATCTTTAAAATAAAATTCCATAAATTAAGGCTCTTATAAACCTCTAGAAAGAAGTGCTGTTGGGAACAGCTGTTTTGTGGCATGGATCCCTACTCTAGGTAGAGTTTATAGGGAAATACCATTAAGCCTGGGCTGTCTTTAATTAGCATGGAGGGGCTTGTGAAAAGCTTATGCCTTGGCAAAGAGCTTATGCCTATTTAAAAAATCAGACAGAAGATCAATATGTAATCACCTCTTGAAATATACTAATCATGATACACTTCCCTAAAAAAATACCCCTGAATCTATTTCTTCTATAACACGTCCAACAGCCTAACAGGCAAAGGAGGCTACAAACCACACCAGGATCAACAAGGAAGTACAAAGACAGCCTCCTTCCTGGCAAATGTGATATACATTCCATGAGAACCTCTTCACTAGACACATATAGGAGTCATTTACTAGAAAAAGCTCTAATAAGAATTTAGGTTTTGAGCCCTAAATTGTTAAATGTACATGAAATTACATTTATGATTTGTTCCAACTGTTCATATCTTAAGTTAAAAGGGGCAGCTTAATAGATGGCATAAGAATTCAGAGGCACACAAGTACAGTGATTACTTCGTTTATTAAAATTCTGACTCTGAAGGTGATGCTATCAGGGTGTGGGAATATGAGGATACAGTTAGGCTGCAAAGTAGGGTCTTCCTAAGTGGATTTAGTGCCCTTTAAAAAAGAGGCTCTAGAGAGCTCATTATCCCTTTATATAATTTCTGATGAGGAAGAAGGCCTTTGTCAGAGGCTGAACATGTTAATATCTTGACTTTGGATTGCTCATCTTCCAGGCTATGTGACTGATTTATAATTATTACAAAGCACCCAGTCCATGTTGCTTTTCCAGAGTATCCTATAAAGACTATGACATGCCGGCTGTATACCAAGCAGCCTCTCTGCTGGGCCTTTGTACCTCCTCTTTTCCCTTCCAATGTTGTCCTCACCTTGGCCATTTTTCATGTTTTAACACAGTGCCTTTCTCTCGGTGAGATCTTCCTAAATCTCAGCATCTATATTCTAAATCAAACAGGGATATAATGTGTTATATTCCCTGCCTCTTTTACTATTTTTCTTTTAGCAGTTATACATTTTTAATGGTCATCATGTTCATTATCCACCCATTTTTCCCAAACTAGTCTTAATTTAGGTAAAGATTTTTCTTTGTTTTTCACTGTGACATCATCAAAATATACAACAGCACCAGACCTAAATTAAACTCAATATTACCATGCTCATAAAGTTTATATAACCTGCTTTTGCTAATTTCTTGATAATGAACTTGACACATTCTTCCTTTCTTTCATGAGGCATGCAGTATTGCCTTTTCTCTTCCTTCAGTTTTCAAATGTTTGTTTGTTTTTTATGACAGTCTTTGCAAAACTTTCTGTCTCCCAAGAAACCTTTTGGATACCAGGTCTTTTGACTGTATGATTCTTTATCCCTCTTCTCTTGCTTGAAGTTTACAAGTTCCCTTTTCAGGCATCTTCCTGTTTACTTGCTGTATTAAATATATGTCTAGATTTTTTTTTGTGTGTGTGAGTTATTTTTTACCTCAATACCTGTCTTGTTTCCTTCATGGTAATAATAATATTTCATTACTATTTTGGCTTCTTCAGTTATTTTTTTTAATTGTAAGCCTAACATGTCTGAGTGAATTAGAATAGTGACTGTGTCCACAAATAAGGCAAAATTTGTATTAACCTGAGAAGTAAAATAATGCCCATTCATACCTTAAAGTCCTCTGTATCATCCAAGTACAGCTGAAATTGTGCCATCATCATGCGACAACCCCGTGAAATTAGTCTTTGTCTATCTTATCACTGTTGTATGTCTAGTCTTGTATATAATAGTGCCTCAGAAATTATTTGTTAAATGCATTGCACTTTCACTAAGCTAAGAAAAAAAGACTTTTCAAATTGAGAGGAAAGGAGTTCTACATTCTTTATCTAGGTTTTGAAGATTCAGATAAACTTTTACAGAAACATAATTTCTTTCTCTTCCAACATACTAAGAACACTATAAAAATCAGGCTGTTTGTAAGACTGCCAATATGTTCTCACCTCACAATATTATTCAGAGCACTCTTTTACTCTTCAATGTGCCCAACTTTTCCTTGTATAAAATTTAAGTACATGTTCTCTGGCTTTTTGGAGGATTTCTTCATTCCCCACTTGATTCTGCTCCTTCTAAGGAAAGTTAATTGGTTCTAATACAAATTTACTGTGGACACATAAATAATGCTTTCTAGAGAGGAGTGCTTCCAAGCATGGAAATCTAGAGAAACCACAGTTTATTTATTCTCACCATTTGCTATTAAATGGTCTTTGTTTCCGCATAAAATATAACAATAAAAATTTCTTACCTCATATTTTAAAAATTAATTTTATAATACAAATAAAATTTGAGTACCGTCAGCACCAAAACATAATAGGTACTCAATACATTTTTTCATAATCATTAGAATCTGTTTATGCCATATTACATTTATTTACCCATAGAGCTATGAAAATTTTTAATTTTCTAAAAATCAAGGAAAATGTATTTTTCTAATCATTTTCCACAATGTGATATGTAAAAGCAGTGAATATGTGTTGAATTTACTGATTGCGTTGATTTTTTCAAAACGAATCTTTGTCTGACAGAATGTTTCTTCCTGAAACAGGAAAGCTATAATTAACTCCTATTGTGCCGATAATTCATGTGCTGAATTGCTACACAATACTTTTTTCTTCTATACACTGTGTATAATGTTTAAAATTAACCACACCCTCTTTGGTGGTGATCACGTTCTTTCGCATTCCATCTAGAATTCTTAAATATCATTTCACTGAGTTTCATGCTTGGAGTCCTGAATGTTAGTCCTCCCTGGGAGTATGTGCCTGATAGATTTTATTCAGAACAATGGATTTCTCCTGCTACAGGCTGGCTAAGCTAGGATCACCTGTGGTGATTATTAACATCACAGCTTGATGGCCTCCATGTTCGACCCACTCATCAAGCTTTGAAAGTCAAATTAGACTAACCACCCTGGATATTCTGGTGTGTACACAGCTTTCCCCCAAATGGAATGGAATCACATGAACATAATGAGGGGTAAAAGGTTTCTGCATTAACTCTCATTCTATTATGATATTCTCTGTGGGAGAAGTGTGAAGCATTGGAGTTTACTTTTACATGAAGGCCAAAACACCACATCAGCATATTTTTGTTCACCCGTAAAATGAATGGGAAATTTAAACATATAGAGAAAGCCTAACTAAACTGGTTAGGTCTTTTACATGTCTTCATGACACTAGAAAGTAAAAATGAAGAGTGTAGGGACTAGCTGGCAAGACAGATCGACATACAAGGTTCTTGTTGCATAAACCTAGAGACCTGAGTTCAATCCCTGGAACCATCTTAAGGAGTAAGGAGAGAATCAATACCAGAAAGTTATCATCTGACCTCTACATATGCATTGTGGCAAAATCACCTATACACGCTTGCAGGCAGGCACACACACACACACACACACACACACACATGAGACACACACAACAGTGAATAGTTTCTAGAATGTTCCATCCATGAGAGATAGAAAATTACCACTATAGACTAAATGTCACTGGCATAAAATCATGCACAGGTGCAGGGAGTTTCCAGACTTGGGATATGCATCTTGGGGCATGCATTGAGCTTACTGCTGAGTAGCGTAAGCATCATAGCATGTTGTGCTATTATTAGTATGTAAAATATACACAATATTAGTATGTAAAATATACACAAATATTTGATTAACCCCAAATAAAAATGTGTACTTCTGTGACTTACGACTTGAATCAGAATGTAGGTTATCTAGAGGTTATTCAGAATCTAGAAACATAGCCCTCAGATGAAGAAAGTATAGTTGTGTGAAATTGGATTTTCAGTTGTCCTAAATAAGTGGGCAGTGAGTATGTAAACACTGTAACCACAGGTTTTTCACTCATGACTCAGTTCCTGAAATAACTCTGAGATTTTATTATTTATGAATAAATGCCTAGCCATTACACAACTAGCTTATAACTTATTTTGCCCATTTATTTTGCTATATGGCTGGTTACTACTCCTCAGATTCATGTGCCTATCTTCCCCAGAGATCAGGGCAGATCTCCCACCTATGACTCTATCCCACAGTTTCTCTCTCTGCCAAAATTCCCATCTCCTATTTCCTGCCTCAGCTAACAGGACATCAGCTTTCTATTGACAGATGATGCTTCCATATGATACACAGGAGATTCTGTCCTAAATACTTGAAATATTTTGTCATTCATAATTAACATACATTTTCTAATTTTCATTAAGAACTCAGTCTTGGATTTTACAATTTATGATAAAATATAAAATCAGATAATCTTGGCCTCTGATCAAAACTGTTTTCATTGTTACTTCTTTTTTATTTTTCATTAATTACAATTTATTCACTTTGTATCCAAGCTGTAGCCCCCTCTCTCATTCCTTCTTATTCCCAAACTCCCTCCCTCATTTCCTTCCATTCCTCTCCCCCAGTCTTTTGATAGGGGCAGTCCTCCCTCCCTTCCATCTGAACATAGCTTATCAGGTCTCACCAGGACTGGTTGCATTGTCTTCCTCTGTGGTAAGGATGCTGCCCATCAAGGGTAGGGTGAACAAAGAACAGGCCACTAAGTTCATGTCAGAGACAGTCCCTATTCCCATTACTGTGGAACCCACTTGGATACAGAGCTGCCATGCATGACATCTTTGCAGGGCCTCTAGACTCTTCATGCATGGTCCTTAGTTGGAGTATCAGTCTCAGAAAGGACACCTGGGCCCAATTTTTTTGGTTCTGTTGCTCTCCTTGTGGAGTTCCTGTTCACTCCAGGTCTTTCTATTTCCTCCTTCTTTCATAACATTCCCTGCACTCTGCCCAAAGTTTGTCTATGAGTCACAGCATCTGCTTTGATACCCTGCTGGGTAGAGTCTTTCAGAGGCCCTCTGTGGTAGGCTCCTGTCCTGTTCCCTGTTTTCTCCCTCTTCTGATGCCAATTCCGTTTGCTTTTCTGAATGAGAATTGATCATCTTACCTAGGGTCCTCTATGTTGTTTAGCTTCTTTAGGTGTACAGATTTTAATATGTTTATCCCATATTATATGTCTAATATCCACTTATAAATGAATATATACATGCGTGTCTTTCTGCTTCTGGGATACATCACTCAGAATGATCTTTTCTAGTTCCCACCATTTTCCTGCAAATTTCATGGTATCCTTGTTTTTAATTGCTGAGTAGTATTCCATTTTGTAAATGTACAAAAATTTCTGCATCCATTCCTCCATTGAGGGACATCTGGGTTGTTTCTAGAGTCTGCCTTTTATGAATAAAGCTGCTACTAACATGGTTGAGCAAATACCAACAGCACAGGCTGTAAGATCAACAATCAATATACGGGACCTCATGAAACTGAAAAGCTTCTGTAAAGCAAAAAAGATGTGGAGAAAGGGAACCCCTCCTCCATTGCTGGTGGGAGTGCAAATTTGTACAGCCACTTTGGAAATCAGTCTGGCGCTTTCTCAGACAATTAGGAATAGTGCTACCTCAAGATCCAGCTATACCACTCCTAGGCATATATACAAAAGATGCTCAAGTATACAACAAAAGCATTTTTAATTTGTTTTTTTTTTAGTTCTTTTCAAGTTTTATATAATTTCATAATGAGCTACCTCAAGTTTCTCTACACCCTCTTCCCCTCCTTAACCACCCAACTTTAAGTTGTTTCTAGAAAATTATACAAACGAAATGCAACAACAAAACCTTTCCAACTGAAGAAAACAAAATAAAACTACAACCAAAAAGGAAAATAAAAAGAGAAACAAAACAAAACATCAAACTGTAACCAAATAAAAACGCAGAAAAAGAGAGAGAAAAAAAAAGGAGAAACAGGGAGAGGCAGAGATAAAGAGAGAGACCAAGAGAAAAACCTAGAGAATCACAAATTCCATGCTGATTCCCTAAGATACTCCTGACCATAAAGTCTGTCTTGGAATGGTTGATAGACCAATGTCACTCTGTTGGAGAAACTGCTTTTCAGTTGTTAACCTTTGCCCTTGTATCTGTTTTAACATATAATAAATTAGAATATAATAAGATAAAACAAAAGCTATCATATAGAATATAGAAGTTGGGTAAGAACCCTATATCTGACAGAGGGCTGATATCCAACATATATAAAGAACTATAGAAGTTAAAAAGCAATAAATCAAGTAATCCAATTAAAAAAATGGAATACAGAGCTAAAAAGAAAATCCTCTGTAGAGGAATATAGAGAAACACTTAAAGAGATGCTCAAAATCCTTAGCCATCAGGGAGATGCAAATCAAAACAACCCTGAGATTTCACCTTACACCCATCAGAATGGCTAAGATGAATACCTCAAGTGACAACACAAGATAGAAAGGTTGTGGAGAAAGGGGAACCCTCCTTCATTACTGGTAGGAATGTAAACTTGTACAACCACTTTGGAAGTCAATCTGGCCCTTTCACAGACAATTAGGAATAGTGCTTCCTCAAGATTCAGCTATACTACTAATAGGCATATACCCAAAATTTGCTCAAGTAAACAGCAAGGACATTTGCTCAAGCATGTTTGTAGCAACTTTATTTTTAATAGTCAGAACCTGGAAACAATCCAGATGTCCCTCAATTGAGGAATGGATACAGAAATTGTGATATTTTTACACAATGGAATACTACTCAGCAATCAAAAATGAGGAAATCATGAAATTTGCAGGAAAATACTGGGATCTAGAAAACATTATTCTGAGTGAGGTATCCAAGAAGGAGAAAGACATACCTGGTATATTCTCACTCATTTAGTCTTATAAGGTATGATAAACATAATGGAATCTATACACCTAAAGAAGATTAAACAAGAAAGAGGACCCAGGGTAAGATGATCAATCCTCACTTAGAAAAACAAATGGGAGGTGCATTGGACATAGGAGAAAACAACAGGACAGGAACCTACTGCAGAGGGACCCTGAAAGACTTCTGCCTAGCAGTGTATCAAAACAGATACTAAGACTCATAAACAAACCTTCAGCAGAGTGCAGGGATTCTTATGAAAGAAGGGGGAGTGAGTATGACATGGAAAGAATAGAAGCTCCACAAGGACCAAATATATCTGGGCACAGGGGTCTTTTCTGAGACTGACACTCCACCAAGGATCATGTATGGATATAACCTAGAACCTCTGCTTGGATGAAGCCCATGGTAGTTCAGTAACCAATTGGTTTCCCATAGTAAGGGGAACAGGGACTATTTATGACAGGAACTCAATGGTAGGCTCTTTGACCTTCCCATCCCCCAAGGGAGGAGCAGTCCTGCTAGGCCACAGAGAAGGACTTTGCAGCCAGTCCTGAAGATACCTGATAAAACAGGGTCAACTTCATACATAATAACAAGAAACCCAGAATTGCTAAAACAATCCTCTACAATAAAAGATCTTCTGGAGGTATCTCCATCCCTGATCTTAAGTTGTACTATAGAGCAACAGTTTTAAAAACTGCATGGTACTGGCATAGAAACAGAATGGTGGATCAATGGAACCAAACAGAGGACCCAGAAATAAACCCATATACTTTACGGACACCTGATCTTTGACAAAGAAGCCAAAAACATACAACAGAAAAATGATAGCATCTTCAACAAATGGTGCTGGTCCAACTGGATGTCTACATGTAGAAAAATAAAAATAGATCCATACTTATCACCCTGCACAAAACTGAAGTCCAAGTGGATCAAAGACCTCAACATAAAACCAGACACATTAAATCCGCTAGAAAAAAAAAAAAAAGTGGGGAATACCCTAGAACTCATTGGTACAGGAGAAAACTTCCTGAACAGAACACCAAAAGCACAGGTTCTAAGAGCAACAATCAATAAATGGGACCTCATGAAACTGAAAAGCTTCTGCAAAGCAAAGGACACTGTCATCAAAACAAAACGACTGCCTACAGATTGGGAAAGAATCTTCACCAACCCTTTATCTGACAGAGGACTCACATCCAGTATATATAAAGAACTAAAGAAGCTGAAAAGCAGCAAACCAAGTAATCCAATTAAAAAATGGGGAACAGAGCTAAACAGAGAATTCTCTGTAGAGGAATATCGAATGGCAGAGAAGCACTTAAAGAAATGTTCAACCTTGTTAGCCATTAGAGAAATGCAAATCAAAACAACCCTGAGATTTCACCTTACACCCATGATAATGGCCAAGATCAAAAAACTCAAGTGACAACACATGCTGGAGAGGTTGTGGAGAAAGGGAAACCCTTCTCCACTGCTGGTGAGAATGTAAACTTGTACAACCACTCTGGAAATCAATCTGGTGCTTTCTCAGAAAACTAGGAATAGCACTTCCCCAAGATCCAGGCATACCACTCCTAGGCATATATCCAAAAGAGGCTGAAGTACACAGAAAGGACATTTGTTCAACCATGTTTGTAGTAGCTTTATTTGTAATAGCCAGAAGCTGGAAACAACCCAGATGCCCCTCAACTGAAGAATGGATGCAGAATTTGTGGTACATCTATACAATGGAATATTACTCAGCAATGAAAAATAAGGAAATCATGAAATTTGCGGGTAAATGGTGGGACCTGGAAAGGATCATCCTGAGTGAGTTGTCCCAGAAGCAAAAAGACACACACGGTATATACTCACTCATATATATATACAACATAGGACAAACCCACTAAAATCTGTGCATCTAAAGAAACTAAGCAAGAGAGAGGACCCTAACTAAAACGGTCAATCCACATCCTGAAAGGCAAAGAGGATGGACATCAGAAGAAGAAGAAAATAGGAAACAACCTAGGAACCTTCTACAGAGGGCTTCTGAAAGCCAGAAGAAGAAAACAGGAAACAAACTAGGAACCTACCACAGAGGGCCTCTGAAAGCCTCTGCTCTGAAGACTATCAAAGCAGATGCTGAGACTTATGGCCAACAGTTGGGCAGAGTGAATGGAATTTTATGTAAGAAATGGGTAATAGTAAGAGCTGGAGAGGACAGGAACTCCACAAGGAGAGCAACAGAACAAGAAAATTTGAACACAGGGAATTTACCAGAGACTCATACTCCAACCAAGGATTATTCATGGAGATAACCTAGAACCCCTGCACAGATGTAGCCCATGGCAGTTCAGTGTCCAAGTGGGTTACATAGTAATGGAAGAGGGACTGCCTCTGACATAATCTGATTGGCCTGCTCTTTGATCACCTCCCCCTAAGGGTGGAGCAGCCTTACCAGGCCACAGAAGAGGACAATGCAGCCACTTTTGATGAGAACTGATAGACTAAGATCAGAAAGGAGAGGAGAACCTCCCCTATCAGTGAACTTGGGGAGTGGCATGCATGCAGAAAGGGGAGGGAGGGTGGGATCGGGAGGAGAGGAGGGAGGGGCTTATGAAGGGATACAAAATGAATAAAGTATAATTAATAAAAAAAAATTTAAAAAACCAGGGTCAAATAAAAGAGGAGGAGATCCTCCCTAATCAGTGGACTTGGAAAGGGGCAGGGAGGTGATGAGGGAGGGAGGGAGGGTTTGGGAGGGAATGAGGGAGAGAGATACAATTGGGATACAGAATTAATATAATGTAAATTAATAATAAAAAAACTAAAAAGAAAAAAATCACTAGTTTTTCTCACAAAAATATTCTGAGATAACTTTAACCAAACAAAAAAGAAGTTGAATAAGTGGGTAAGACAAAACAACAAAAGAGCTAGCCCAAGAGAAAACACAAAATTAGAGACACAGTCTTTCACACATTCAGGAATCCCATAAAAACACTGAATTGGAAGCCATAGTATATGGGCAGAGGACCTGGTACAGAACCATGGAGATCATTTCCATGCTGCTTTAGTCAATGTGCATTTACGTGAGCTTTGCTTATGTTTATTTAGAGGTGAAACTTTTTTTCCCATTTAGATGACATAGAACTGTGCTGTCTATGTCATCCACCATTTTTCTCTGCAAACCCTGGTGAAGAATGTAGAACATGGGCCATGATGGAGGAGTAGCATCATTCCATGTGATAGTTCCGTTTTAATGGCTGTGATAAAACACCATGACCAAGAGTTATTGTTCACAATAGTGAGGACTGCATGGTGTCAGGCAACAGACACCATAGTTGAAGCTGAAAGTTAATAGCTGAGAGCTTATATTTTGGATCCAAGGCACAAAATGTAGAATAAATTACAGATAGTAGAAGTCTTTAGACTTGTAAAGGCCACTTTCAGTGATGTACTTCATGCAACAGTTCCATAATGCTCAAACCTCCTAAACAGTACCATCAATAGTGACCAAGTGTACAAATGCCTGAGACCGTGTGCAGTATCCCTTATCCACACCATCACTCTGTCACACACTGAAATTTAGCTTCTGTTTTTCTCAGCCAGTAAGAGAAGTCATCTCCAGATAATGCATTCCTATCTCCAGATTTCTGATCTCAGATTCATCCCATATTTTGGTGTCCCACCCTGCCATTCATCTTCTTGGTCTATGGGGTATTAGGTTAACCTCATCTTTCTTATCAGTTTTTCTGTTTTCAGACCAAATCTCGGTTTCACTCTGTTGTACTTTCACTCTGTTGTGATTGGTGTCAGATGATAAAGACCCTACTCTTGAGCTTTGGATGTTGCTGTTTGATAAGAGTTCTTTATATATTCTGGAGATTAGCCCTCTGTCAGATATAGGGTTGGTGAAGATCCTTTCCCAATCTATAGGCTGCCATTTTGTTCTGATGACAGTGTCCTTTGCTTTGCAGAAGCTTTTCAGTTTCATGAGGTTCCATTTATTGATTGTTCATCTTAGAGCCTGTGCTGTTGGTGTTATGATCAGGAAGTTGTCTCCTGTTGAGTTTTGGTTGCATAAAAAACTGTTTGCTGTTTTGAGTTTACTTACTCACAAACAGATGTTAAAAGTGGACAATTTTACTTGATGGTTTTGTGTAGTTTTATCTTCTTATTGTATTTTAATTTATACTGTCAAAAATTATATTAATACATTTGTCCCTATGTGTGAAAAGTTAAGCCTTTCTTTGTATCATAATCTCAATTGCAAAATGAGATCTAAATATCTTTCTAGTTCAACATGCTCCCCAAGGAGAGGCTTCAGACTTTAGATTCTCCAATCTTTCGCTGATTGATCTTATTCTCTGAACCATATTAATGTAATCACCGAACAAATTGAAAAGAAATTTAGAGTAAATATTACTGTTTATATTCTACTGTCAAAAGTTTACCAGGTCTATCATATCAAGCATACAAATCAAATCATTTATCTGTCAATCATTCAAATGATTTTTAATTGCATTTCAAATGAAACTTGACATCTGTATACTTCCTCTCATTAGCTTGTTAACATGAGTGTCATTACCACCTCACCACTGGTTGAAATTTCAATTTCACATTCATACAAACCTTATAAACAACAAGACACAAATTTTTTTAAGTGTACATGCACTAGTTTGAGATAAATATGTGTACTTCAATAATGTGTCTGCTACCATAATATAAAATATTAAAACAAATAAGGTAGTAAAGGACTGTGACCTCAGCACTCAGAGGGCTCAGTGGGAGGATCACAAGTTCAAGGCTTGCGTGGAGACAGAATACAATTTTATCTCAACAAAAAAAAAAAAAAAAACAAAAGATATAGAGCAACATTTTCACAGACAGCTTCTTACCATTCTTGATAGCCATTCCAACCTCCACCCCTCTATTACCCCAAGAGAATGCTATTCTCTTCACTTTTGTCAAAGCACATCATATTTTTATTTTGGAATCACAAAAATTGAATTGTATCCCTCCTGATTTTTATATGAGGATAAGTTCATTCATGTCAGTTCCTGAGAGTCATCAATGAAAGAATATGGTAGAACCTTGTTTCATTTTATTGATAAATAATTTCCCATTGAACAAATTTGCTACTGTAACAGCAAAACTTATTATTTGTATTCACTTGCGTTAACTGCTGACATTAGCATTCATGGATTCTGGAGTGGAATGTACTTAATCTTATAATAAGCACATTTTCACTAGTTGTACTTAGTCAAATTTCAGCCTTGAGAATTTTTGTATCTTTACCAGCATTGAGAGTTTTGGGGTTTTTGTTTTGTTTTGTTTTGTTTTGTTTTTACAATTTTTAGTTTAATTTTTTAAATTCAGTATTTTATAGAGGTAGGCTCTTTCTTGTAATGTTACTCAGTTCCCCAGTGATGCTTGCACAATAGCATATTCTATAAATGTGATGATAGGCATGCACCAAGGAAACAAACTAAATTCAGTCGCTAAATGTGTTTTTGTGATGATATGAGTGTGGAAGCCAGATGACAAGTTTTCTCTTGCCACTTTATGGAATCCATGAATCAGTCTTGATTGTCAGGCCTACACTCAAGTACCTCTACCCTCTGACCCATATTACTAACACAAAGAAATGCTTCTGTTTCTTCAGCCATTTTGCAGGGCATGGAGTTATACCTGTAATTTTTATCTTTCTGGAGAGTAATAGTGTACTATTTTCATTTGTTTATTTTGTTCTTTTATTTCCATAACCATTTTACTGGATTGTTTAGTTTACTATTGTTCTGTTTGTTTTTGTTCTGAACACCATGAGTTTATGATGTGTTCACAAGACACTGCACTAAAGCAGTGAGAAATAAAGTTAGTGAAGTAAGTATCATGTTATTAAGATAATAAGTTAAGCCAATCAGTGTGTATATGTGAGGACGGCAAGCTGCAGATTTTGTGGACAGGCTGAAAGCACTACTTGGTATAAGCAGAACAAAAAATTTTTACAAATGCAAGGATAGGGACAATGGTCCCAATGGTAACAAAAGAAAAGGCCTGGTTGTGGTGAGCACTCTATGGGATAAAAGAGAATAAATACTTGTAAGATTGTTTCTGTTTGGTTTGTTGTTTTTGTGAACCAAGAGATTCAAGGAACAATAGTGAAAACTCATAATGAAGGGGAAGTCTTAGTATCATGGCTAATCCTGAGTGTCATTTGATGGGGCTTAGTATCATCATGGAAACAAATCCCTGGGGGCTGTGAGGATGGTGTAGTTTAGAAAAAATGATGTAAGAAGACCAATCTTACTGAATTCATGTCACAGACAGCTCCTGTTCCCCTTATTATGGAACCCTAATAAGGGTTTTGAAACTGAGTGGCCATGGGTTACACACCTCCCCCTGAGGGGGCGGGGCAGCCTTGCCAGGCCACAGAGGAAGACAAAGCAGCCAGTCT
Source organism: Psammomys obesus (assembly GCF_907164565.1). Taxonomy (NCBI): domain Eukaryota; kingdom Metazoa; phylum Chordata; class Mammalia; order Rodentia; family Muridae; genus Psammomys; species Psammomys obesus. The sequence continues at coordinate 29,943,519 of NW_026585797.1, read as the reverse complement.
TGATGAGACCTGATAGGCTAGGGTCAGATGGAAGAGGAGGAGGACCTCCCTTATCAGTGGACTGGGGGAGGGACAAGGGAGGAGAGGAGGGAGAGAGGATTGGGCAAGGATGAGGGAGGGGGCTACAGCTGGGATACAAAGTGAATAAATTGTAATGAACAAAAAACAACAGGAAAAAAAAGATAAGAAGACAAACCCTAAATATGGGTAGTATCATTCCCTGGGCTGGAGTCCTGGACTCGACCGAAGGAGAATGGAGCACAAGCACTCATCACTCTCTGCTTCCTGTGGACACAATGTGAATAGCCACCCCTGCCCCTGAAGGTTCAGTGACACCTTCACTTCAATGGTGGACCCGTCTTCCTTGCAACTGTAAGCCAAATAAACCTTTCTCTACTTATGTAGCTTTATTCATTCATTTTTGCTGCAGCAACAAGACCAATTACTAGTATATTTGGTAAATTAAATATAACACTTGAAAGCTTTATATTGGCTGTAAAAACTCTTAAATATGAAACCAATTAAATAAGTTGTCTTGACTATACAGACATATGTGAACAGTATGTATATAAAAATCATAGGAGCATGCAAATATGATACAGCTCATATCTCTTTTTTTTCAAATAAAGTGAGTGTTGTGAAAGTACTATATTTAGGAATTTATTCTGTCGGTATGAAAATGGCTGTATTCTTGAAGCTAACTCGAACTTTCTTACTAGGTCTTCTTGTTCTTTCTTTTCTTTCCTTTTCCTTCTCTTCTCTTTCCTTGCCTTCCCTTTTTTCGCACCTTTTCTTGTCTTCCCTTCCTCCCTTCTCTTTCCTTTTTTCTTTCTTTTTTTTCTCTGCAGTCTATTGTCAACCCCTTAGAATTTTGATCAACACCTGCTGAACACTGTGGAAGTTACTTTCCTATTTAGAATTTCTTTTATTGATACATGAACATCTGGTGAAGCCTTGCTTTACAAATCTCTAAATCCAGTACCAACTGCTGTCAATATTTTATTTATAGATTTGTATTATCACCCTTATTTTTTAAGATCATCATACTTTAATTTAATCAATCATAGTTACTTCTGATAAATCTTTAATAATCAAGATAAATTTATTGGAAAGCTAGTCTGTCTTTAACACTCTGATGGGCTTTGAGGTAAAGAATGACAGATAAGTTCATACATGCCTTAGAATAATTTATAACCTATTTTGGAAAAAAAAAACATTTAAAAGAGGTACTCAATACAAGCAGTTGAAAAGGGTTGACAGTTTCACAAAGGGAAAGAAATGATGACTAAAAGAGAGAATCAGCTTCAAGCCTTGAAACTTGAACAAGATATTGGGTTTAGGAAGATGAAAGTTAATTTATATATCACCAAAGACAAGGAAAATAGGAAGAAAACCTTTCCAGAACAGGGCAACTTATTATACTTAGTTTACTTTTATTTGACAACCGAAGTTGCTTAGGCTATATTTTGGAAGGTGGGTTGGAATATATGATGCTGAAATTCTCTAATTTAATTTGCTTGAAATTTTTATATGATTCCAATATTAATTGTTGTGAACATGATATATTAAAATAAAAAGAGCTGTGTTTCTGAAGTTCCAGATTTTGTTTTAGTTCCCTCTCCCTCTCTCCCTTCCCTTCTTCTCTCTCTCTGTCCCAACCCCCCTCTCACTATTAGTGTGTGTGTGTGTGTGTGTGTGTGTGTGTGTGTGTGTGAGTCCCATGCGTTCCTGCATTCATGTTTGTGAGTGCACCGTACATATCCATGGAGGTAAGAGATAACCTCAGGCATGACCCTTCCCTTCCAACTTGCTTAACACAGGATCTCTTGTGCTTTGCCAGTGGGTTTGCCAAGCTAGCAAGCCCAGGAGCTTCTGAAGTGTCTTTTGCTTTGGGCTCCTATCTCACTGTAGGCACACTGGTGCTATAAACTTAGAAGCTCAAGGCTGAGGAGCAATCCCTTTACACACTGACCCATTTCCTCAGTCCCCAAAGCTTTAGAGTTTGCTAAGAAATCTAATGCTAAATTTTAAATTGGAGGTTTGCTTGTATATTTTGAAACTGGGTTCCATGTAGCCTAGTGTGGCCTCAAAGTCAGAATGTGTTGAGGCTGGTCTTGAACTCTATATCGTTCTGTTTATACCTCCCACATGCTAAAATGAAAGTTGTACACCACCATGACTGACTTTTAGTTTTTATTACTTGGTAGGAATTAAGAATATAATATTAAACTACTGTGTTTAAACCCCAATTTTATTTTTATTATATTAACAAAATTTTAGTACAGAGAATGTTTACAATTTTAATGCAAAAGTGACAGGTTTTCCTTTTAGTATTTTCCTAAAATACTATAAAATTTTATACAAAATTGTATAAAAATTATACAATTTTCAAAAATACGGAATATAAACATTTCGTATTACTATATCAATTTGCCCTTTTATTATATGTATCAAATAGATAATACTGTAAATATGGTTTAAGTATTCCGATTTAAGGTATCTTTTAAACTATTCAACTCCTTGCTAATATCTCATGTAGACAATAGATTATCATTTAAATCTTATCAGAACACATATTTAAGTAAACAGTTAAATTTTGTTGATTAATACAAATATCCAAAGTATTCTACTGCTGTTAAGTAGCCACAGACAAGACCAGTGTAAGGGTTTTGTGGCCATCTGAAGGCCAAGGAATGCCTAAAAGATGACAGCATGCAACAGACTTCATGTAACAAATGTATTGGGGAGGGGAGAGGACAAAAGGCTGTAGAGACACATACAGAGAGAGGGAGAGAAACAGAGACAGAGGAGAGAGGGAGATAGACAAGGTTGGGGAGAGAGAGGGAGGGATAAGAAGAGAAAAGCCTCAAGATGGCATGGACGTTCTAGGGGAATATGAAGCATGTACAATATGCACTGATGGAAATGTGTCATATTATTGGTGGTGTGGCACATTGGCCTTCAGTAATGACTTGTCACATTGGCCTCTAGTGATGATAGCATTTGAAGGTAAGGTGGGAGAACTCCTGCTTCTGAAATGTGGGTGGTTCTAAAGGACGTCTGGAATATCAAAGACAAGACTTCCACGTTTCTGTGCTTCCTGTATGTTCTATGACTACTGGCACTCAGGATGCTAAGTATATCCTATTCAAGAGTAAGAAGATGCAGGAGAGCCATCAAGATGGCTTAGTGGGTAGAGGTACAAACCACCAACTCTGATCACCTGAGTTAAACTCATGTGATGGACTGATGGAGGAGGAGACGAGAGAATCAACACTTACAAGATGTCCACTGAACTCCACATGTCACACAAACATACACACACACTACAAAATCTACAAAAATAAAGACTTTGCAGAAATCAGGGACAGTAGCACACATTTATAATTCCAGCACTCAGGAACTGAAACAGGATGATCCTCACAAGTTCATAGCCAACCTATGCATCCTAGTGAGTTGTCGAACATCCAGAGCTACATAGTAAGATCCCATCTCAAAAGAAAACACACACAGAGAGAGAGAGAGAGAGAGAGAGAGAGAGAGAGAGAAGGGAAGGGAAGGAAAGCCCAACAACAACAAAGGTGAAAGAGAAAATGTTTATGCAATAAATATATAGTGTCCCATTGCAAATATCCATTCTATCTCCTAACTTTTGGAAAAGCAGTGTGAAGGCATAGACAAAGACCTTATCAAGAGTAGTTGGATGGCTCCCCAGGTACATTCAACAAGAAGCAGTAATAAACATGCCAGAACTCCCCATCATGATACAGGAAAGCACGGGAACTGCATTTTACCAGTATCACAAGATTTATCAGATTGATCAGCAGAAGGAATGATTCATTTTTCGCTCCTCTCACAGTGTAAATCCAGAATTAGAGTTCATTAATTTCCAGTGGAAACTATGTCTTTTTAGTAGTAGACTTTGCTTACCTTTTTACAAGCCTTAGATAAAAGATAAATTCTCTTGGGAACAAATTAAAAAATAAAAGATGGATGTTTCCTGAATATGAGAAAGAAATCAAGAAGAAAAATGATGCAAATCATGTAGAGACTTTTCAACAAAAATGGCCCAGCCTAAGAACAAATAATGAACTGAAACACTTTGAGATGTATTGTTAAATTAGATCAGCAGAGGTGATCTGTGCTCATCTTGAGCATGTGCTTTGTTTGGGAAATCTTACACAGAAGGCCTGGAGAGTTAGGCAGCCTTCCATGATGATTAACATACAATTTGGTAAAGTTAGCTCAGTTGTTTCATGAAACCTGGCCACAAAGGAAGAATAGCTTGGGTGTGGCAATGTTATAAGTGAATGAAGTAGCCAAATTCAGTGTGCTCAATAAAATATATACGCCAAACTCCACATCTCTTTCTGAAAAGAAAAAGGTTAGGGTCCTCATTTTAGCTGTCAAAAAAATTGTAATTACGTTTGCTATTAAGATAGATCTTTCCAACCTAGGAACCTGCTACAGAGGGCATCTGAAAGCCAGAAGAAGAAAACAGGAAACAACCTAGGAACCTGCCAAAGAGGGCCTCTGAAAGCCTCTGCCGTGCAGACTATCAAAGCAGATGTTGAGCCTGATGGCCAACTGTCCGGCAGAGTGAATGGAATTTTAGGTAAGAAGTGGGAAATAGCAAGAGCTGGAGAGGACAATAACTCCACAAGGAGAGCAACAGAACAAGAAAATTTGAACACAGGGAAGCTTCCAGAGACTCATACTCCAACCAAGGACTATTCATGAAGATAACCTAGAACCCCTGCACAGATGTAGCCCATAGCAGTTCAGTGTCCAAGTGGGTTACCTAGTAATGGGAAGAGGGACTGCCTCTGAAATAATCTGATTGGCCTGCTCTTTGATCACCTACCCCTGATGGGGGAGCAGCCTTACCAGGCCACAGTAGAGGACAATGCAGCCACTTCTGATGAGAACTGATAGACTAAGATCAGAAAAAAAGGAGAGGAGGACCTCCCCTATCAGTGGACTTGGGGAGGGGCATGCATGCAGAAAGGAGAGGGAGGGTGGAATCGGGAGGAGAGGAGGCAGGAACTTATGGGGGGGATACAAAATGAATAAAGTGTAATTAATAAAAGTTAAATAAAAAATTAAAAAAAGATAGGTCTTTCTTTGATATTCTACTCTCCATTCATTTCTATGGTCTCCTTTCCTTATGCTATGTCTTCATGATGAATACTTGGCATGTTACTCAGATCAAATATATTCTTCAAAGTTATTTACTAACTTAATGAAAACATACCCTTCCCCAAATAAGGCCAACCCTCCTCTTTTTATATTACCTATTCTGTTTAAGAAAATAAGAACCTGCCAAACCACTCACCTCTAAACCATGGAGTGTATAAAGTAACTTTTCCATTATCTACATTGACTTGGATTTTCAATTTTATTGAGTTTTGCATATTAGAATCTATAACCTTATCTTTTAAACTAAACTATTATTTAGTGTAACCCCAGTTCATTCTTCTTCTTCTTCTTCTTCTTCTTCTTCTTCTTCTTCTTCTTCTTCTTCTTCTTTTTCTTCTTCTTCTGCTTCTTTTTTTTACAAACTAGGAGCATAAAAAATATCCTAAATTTGAAGGTACTTACATTCTATATTAGTAACAGAAGGGACCCATATATGAACAAGCCTATAGACAAAAAAGCAAAGGAACAATCCCTCTCTAAACATAAGCACATATAAAATACATTAATACCAAAACACAAATATGGTTGTCTTAGTTAGGGTTTCTATTGCTGCGGTGAAACAACATGACCAATAAAAAAGCAATTTGGGAAGGAAAAGGTTTATTTAAAAGGATCTTCTGCTGCAACTGGGCTGTATTTTCACTAGTAGCCTCTCTTTGTGATGTCAAGTCTCAACTTCTTTGCATGATCTCTTCAGTCTGCTCCATCAACTGCCACTGAGGCTATACCTTCACTGATGACCTCTCCTGGCCTCTCACGGAGCTGCTCTCCATGACCCTTCATGCCTTCAAAGCCAGTATCATCTGGGTGACTCTTATATACTACCATATCTGACCTCACAAACCAGCTTTTCTGTGCTCTTACAAAAGATTTCACCCCATTGATGTCGGTCTCTTCTTAATCATTGCTCATTTCCTAGCTCCAACCAATCAGCATCAATTGTCCCAGTAATATAAAGTTTTAACTCCAGGAGTTCTGGAATCTTGTTAATCATAGTTGATTCTTCAGCCCAGCTAATCAGAACCACAGAATCATAAGGCAAAATAGTAAACGGCCCTGACAGAGTCATTAATAGTTCCTCTGAAACTTCATAAGCTAGGCCTTCATTTTTCACACTGCTCTCAACATTCTTATCTTTCAAGGTCCTACAGAACAGCCCACTGCAGTCTCAACAGTCAGTGTTTTTTTTAGTCCAAAAATTCAAAGTCCTTCAACAATCCTCCCCAAAATATGATCATGTCCATCACAGCAATATCCCACTATGCTGGTGCCAACTTCTGTTTTAGTTAGGCTTTCTATTGCTCTAGACAAAACACCTCAAACAAAAAGCAAGTTGAGGAAGAAGGGTAGAAGGGTTGTTTTGTTTTTGATTTATACTTCCATATTCCTGTTCATTATTGATGGATGTCTGGATAGGAATTCAAATTCAGCAGGGTCCTGAAGGCAGGTGCTGATGGAGAGGCTATGGAGGTTTGCTGCTTGCTCAGCCAGCTTGCTTATAGAACCCATGAATACCCCCCCCAACAATGGGCTGGGCCTTCTCCCACATTGATCACTAATTGAGAAAATGTCTTACTTCTGGATCACATGGAGACTTTCCTCAACTGAAGCTACTTCCTCTCTGATGACTCTAGCTTGTGTCAAGTTGGAACACAAAACTAGCCAATACAATGGATAACTGTAATATATAACTTTTCAGGTTCCAAAGTTCATCTGCAATTAAAGCTCATGGATAGTGAACATCCTTTGCTTTATTTGGGCTGGCTGTACTTTCCCTCCAATGATCTGGCCTCCTTTCCTTTTAATGCTTGGCCACATCGCCCTGTTGTAACATAATTTGAAGCAAGATGCTAATTATAGTCTCAGAAACTGCCCTAAGTCTCATCTTTATAATACGGAACTGTTTTACCTCAAATACAGTTCCTAGTTATTCCTATTTTGCTGTCTCAAACACTATAAATCAAAACACTCACAATCCACCATGATTTCAAATGGGCTTTGCAAAATCCTTTTTACCACTGAAAACCTTCTTTCAAAATATGTTGGTGTGGCAGAAGGAATGGGAAAAACAAATTCGAAATCTTTTTGCATATGAAGGGAGACAAAATATCTTTCTTGAGTAGGCATGGCATATCCTGCTAATTTTCAAATATATTTTTGATCATCTGCTGATTTGTTTTTCTCTACTCCTAGTTAAAATCAGCACCTTAGCTCTCTGTCCTCATCACTCACATTTCTCATCATGAGGTAAATAGCATAAGGGTTTTAGGATCCTGATATTCCTTAATATTCTATAACTCCAAAGATAAGAGTTCTTTGCATTGGAGACAAAAGCATAACTCTTGCTGAAGTTTGTGTTTAATAACATTTGGACTGGTGCTCCTCTGGACAGTCAGTCTTCTACTTTTTAATGTTGTTGCTTTCTTTCCTTTATTGCAATTGTGTGTGTGTGTTTGTCTTTGTGTGACAACTCATCTACTTTGCAAATGTGTACAGATTAAGAAAAAATCTTTCTTTGAAAAGGGTGAAGCAAATTATAGCTATTGATTATGACCCAGGCATGTATCTCACTTGCATATTTATCTTTTAAGGTTCACTTATCAATATATTATGTCTTTTATCAGCACCTATTCTAAAATTAAGATAACTGTGAAGTCACTGTATTTACTTTGATGAGATTTCTTCAATTTAATTTCTGTGAAAATATACCAGTTTAATAGTTTCTAACATCTGTTCATACACATTTGTCTCATTTATAGCAATTTATTAAAATTCATTTAGATACCTGGAAATTTCAAACTGTAGTATAAAAGACTGAGGATATTATCAGACAGGTCAACGTAATTTTTTTGTTGATTGAATGGATATTTTAGTCTTTTATTTGATTCCACAAATACTTGCTTAATAATAGTGTTAGTCTCATTACAATGCCAAAATAAACTTCTCAGGCTCAAAGGTCCAGATTTTGTGGCTGCACTATTAAAAATGAAATGCAGCTTCAGGAAAATTTGCCCTACTATTTAATGTTTTTTTTTTTTTTTTTTTTTGCATTTGTCTTAAATTCAATTTGGGATGTGGGTAAATAGTGAATGAAAAGAAGAAAAAAAAGACATAAGTAAATAAAAATGTATATTACCTACACAGGAATCAATAGTTATAAATAAGGAAATGTTTGCTACTACTTATTAAATCAATAATTTGTTACACAATAGAAAAAAGAAACTATACAGATATGAATATGTGATAGGTATACAAAATATAATATCTAACAAACTATATTTTAGTTTTTGGAAAATATTTCCATAATTCCACAGTACTACCTAAACGTACAAAAATTATTCTACCTCAGAAAATGGTCCACCATTCTGTAAGAGACAGGACACAGGTGCAGAGGCTGAAATGTAGTCATTTCTGCAACATATCACATAAGCCTGAAGAAAGACAAAATGAAATACAAAAATGGAAAAGCCATATCATCAAAGACCAGAAACTAAAACCTGATCTTGTGATCAGTGGAGAAGCATTGAAAGTATTTAAAGGACTCAGTCTGAAGTACAGACTCCAGGAACAAACAGCAAAGGTTATGGATAAGCAGATGGCTCGAGGTCAGCTTAAGAAAATATCCAAAAAAAAAAAAATCAGGACATCATGGCTTCACCAGCAACCCCCCAAATCAACAGACATGCTAATTCATCATAAACATGGGAAAACAATCTCAATTCTAGGCTTATCCAGACATTAGAGGCACATAAAGAGGGAATGAACAAAGCTCTCAAAGAAACACAGGCAAATACAGCCAAACAAATAAAGGCACAAGTAGAGGCACAATTTGTGGCATATAGAAAGGAAACAAACAAAACAATAGAGGCCATCATGGAAAGACAGGAAGCCACATTCAAACAGATGAAGAAAATGGTGCAAGACATGAAAAAAAGAATTAGAAACAGTAAAGAAAACACAAACAGAGAAAACCCTGGAGCTGGAGAACTTAGAGAAAATATCAGGAACCACAACAGAATCAACACAATCAGAATACAAGAGATGGAAGAGAGAATCTCTGGAGCTGAATATACAATTGCAGAAATTGATACATCCTTCAATGGAAAAAGTAAAATCGGAAAAGTTCCAAACACAAAACATCCAAGAAATCAAGGACACTATGAAAAGACAAAATCTAATAATAGGAATAGATGAAAAAGAATATTCCAGGCTCCAAGGTCCAGAAAATATTTTCAAGAAAATCATATAAGAAAATTTTCCCAACTTAAAGAAAGAGATGTCCATAAACATACAAGAGGTCTACAGAACACCAAGCAGACTAGACCAGAATAGAAACTCTTCATGTTACATAATAGTCAAAACACTAAATCTTGAGAAGAAAGAAAAGATATTAAAAGCAGCCAGGGAAAAAGGCCAAGTAACATATAATGGTAGACCTATCAGAATCATACCACATTTCTCAACAGAAACTATGAAAGCCAGAAGAGCCTGGGCAGATGTCAAGCTGACTCTAAGAGACCACAGATGCCATCCCAGACTACTATACCCAATAAAGCTTTCAATCAACAGAGATGGAGAAAGTATTTAAAGACCAAGTGACATGGCCAGGACAGTGCTTCTGAATGTTCATCTTCATTTCAGAGAAAAGAATGTTAAACATGTAGCATTGTACAATGGAGAGGGCAAGGTACCCAAACATTCAAATGGCAAAGAACTCTGTGGGGGGACATGTCAGTCATGGAGTAGGCAAGCTCTATTTTTGGAGGAATCTTAACTTCCATGCAGTGCCTGTATCCCATACTGGAAACAATTCCTAGGCACAGGCAAAGGGAAGACAGGTTCTCCTGCAGTTATGGCTAGGACTGATCGGATCTTCCTCAGAATTTTTTTCATTGTCTATAAAATCATCTTCCATAAGGAAATCATGAAATTTGCAGGTAAATGGTGGGACCTGGAAAGGATCATCCTGAGTGAGCTGTCCCAGAAGCAGAAAGACCCACATGGTATAGACTCACTCATATAGACATGTGATATAGGATAAACCTACTAAAATCTGTACATCTAAAGAAACTAATCAAGAGAGAGAACCTTGACTAAAATGCTCAATCCCCATCCCAAAAAGCAAAGAGAATGGACATCAGAAGAAGAAGAAAACAGGAAACAACCTAGAAACATGCCACAGAGGTCCTCTGAAAGGCTCCGCCCTGCAGACTATCAAAGCAGACGCTGAGACTTATGGCCAACTGTTGGGAAGAGTGCATGGACTCTTATGTAAGAAGTAGGAAATAGTAAGATCTGGAGAGGACAGGAACCCCACAAGGAGAGCAACAGAACCAGAAAATTTGAACACTGGGGTCTTCCCAGAGACTCATACTCCAACCAAGTACCAGGCATGGAGATAACCTTTAATCCCTGCACAGATGTAGCCCATGGCAGTTTAGTGTCCAAGTGGGTTACAGAGTAATGGGAAGAGGGACTGCCTCTGACATAAACTGATTGGCCTGCTCTTTGATCACCTCCCCCTGAGGGGGAAGCAGCCTTACCAGGCCACAGAAGATTTCAATGCAGCCATTCCTGATGTGATCTGATAGACTAAGATCAGAAAGAAGGAGAGGAGGACCTCCCCTATCAGTGGACTTGGAGAAGGACATGCATGCAGAGGGTGGAGGAAGGGAAGGATTGGGATGGGAGTAGGGAGGGAACCACAGGGGGATACAAAGTGAATAAAGTGTAATTAATAAAATTAAAATATAAATAAATAAGTAAAAATCATCTTCTGATCATCTGGACTGCTGAATATCCACCAGTATATTGGCATGTGTTTGTGTTTGTTTTGTGTTGGAGGAGAGGGAGGAAGAGAATGAAAGGAGAGAGAGGGGGGACAGATAGAGACAGAGAGAGAAAGAAAGAGAGAGAGATCTCAATCTTCTTAGCTATAAAAAGGCATGACCACAATATCTTTGAAGAACAGGAGGAAACTTCGCTCTGGAGAGTTCATCACCAGGGCTGAGTTTAAACTATTAAGGTCTATTATCCAATTTAAACTTTTTCCAAAAAGTTAATTAGTGGTACTTATAAGCAATGACATCTGTAAATGAAGTTCATAAGGCTACTATTGGGATGTCATGAGCAAAACCTATACTGCAGTCTCTAATCACTTTGGTTCCTATCTCTAGTTGGCTGTATATGAAAATACAACTTGATTGTTCTATTTTAAATGTTCATTTTCTTTAAAAGTCCATTTAATTTATATATTTCAGTAAAAAATTATGCTTATGAAATATAATGTTACTGTCTATGTTCTCTCCAAGTTTCAATTTTGTTCCAGTGCGCTTCCTGACACTGATGCTGTTTATTTAGAAATAATTTCATTTCTTTGTTATTATTTTAGATATTCTTAATTTTTATTTAGAAATCATTATCATGTGACATATTTAATCTTTTTCTAACTTAAATCAAGGTATCAGATACAATTTCACAATGAATTCTTATAAATATTCAGATACAAACATATATAAATATATCTTTAGATAATGTTAATTACATTGCACCTGAAGTTCTGCACCTACCTGATATCATGTTTGTAAAATCTTAAGGATTTCCACTTCATCCTTGAAAGCAAATTCTTTTTTTTTTTAATTTTTTTTCTTCACAATTTATTCATTATATATCCCAATTGAAGCCCCCTCTCTCAACTCTTCTTCCCTCCCTCCCTCTTCCCCTCATGCCCTTCTTCTAGTCCACTGAAAGGGGGAGTTCTCCACTATTGCCATCAGCCAATAGCTTGTTAAGTATCATCAGGACTGCTTGGATCCTCTTGCTCTGTGGCTTGGTAAGGCCGGCCAGGAGCAAGTGATCAGAGAGCAGTCAACTGAATTCATGATTCTTTAGGTTCAGGTTCTTAGCACAGGTAATAAGATGCAACACACCACCCTTCTTCTGAATTTCCTGATATATCTTTATGTTCCCCTTGATTTTAGCACATCATTTAAAGTAAAGTATTACCACTGAGAATGTCATAGTCTGAAAGTTAGTTCACATATCAACACAAATAATAAAAGTCAGAAATGGAAAAAAAAATTGTTTACTTTTAAATATTTAATTCAAATTATCATGTCCAGGGTAGGATTTTCTGAAGCTTGCCTTAAGTAAGAGCTTTGCTGAAGACCATCTCATATAAAAATAATGCAACTGCTCAAATATTTGGCTTAGAGGATATTAGGAAGCTGTGTTACCTGGAATTTTTAAATTTACTCTTATTTTGTGTGTGTATAAGAGAGAGAAATAGTGAGGAGCAAGCACATTAGGACTATGGCACAAATGTGGGGATGCTCTGTGGGTTCTAGAGTTGGGACTTGGGTCAGGTCATCAGATATGCACAGCAAGCCCCTTCACCCACTCTAGAGGGTCCTTACCTGGAAGTTAAGACATTAGTTAGGTGTGAATAAATTTACCATCACACACAATAAAAGGTTTGACAAGGGTCCTAAACCACCTAATAACGAGGTGCAAAAATAGTAAATAAATCCAGATTTTAAATGCAAAATACCAATACTTTAGTCCACATATAGATGTACTGGATTACCAACCTAGAAGCAATTTCTTTTTAGTTACATTTTAATTATTTTATGTAATAGCTGCTTGTGATATCTAGCTTTAATTGTTGACTTGACACAACCTAACTCAATGAGGAACTGTCAATGTTCAGTTGCCCGTGGGCTACTATGTGGGAGATTTTCTTAACTACATTAACTTATATGGGAAGGACCCAAAACCACCTACCACTGGGCGGAGCACCATTCTCCAGGCAGGAGGGTACTGCCAGACTCGGAATCATGAAACCAAGCTGTGCCCAGGCCAGTGAGCATGGGTGCATTGCTTTCTCTCTGCTCTCCACTGAAAATAGGACTTAGATAGCTGTTTCAAGTTCTGGCCACCTTGACGTCCCCCAAATAATGAAATGTAACCTGGAACCACAAACTAAAGCTAACTGTCTCCCCAATGCTGCTTTTTCTCAGAGTGCTTTGTTTCCACGATAAAAATGAAACCAGATCCCTATTCTAACAAACCAAACCTCAGGACTAATTCTGCCTTTAGCCCACTTACCTTGGAGAAAGCTGTAGCCTTATACACGCAAATACTTATCTGTGAAGTTTGCGTACTACCTCTTTTTTTTTTTTTTGCTTAAAAACTGAGCCGATTTTCCTCTGCAAAATCATGTCGCTATCATTATACTCCGTGGCTCATTCTTACCAGCATCTCACATTACTCCAGGAGTGCTGTGAGCTATTAATCTATATACTGCAGATGCCACTGCCACTTATGAGCGGCCAATAAAACTTCCAAGCAGTAGAACCCATCTTTTTAGACTACAGTTAATCAGCACCATTTTTACACTTACTTTTTAGGCAAAGAGACAAATCACAGGACAGAGGGCAAGCAACTAAGCATGACAGTTCGACTGGGCGTTTTTAACTCATGTGCCTAGAAACAGGAAACAATTTAATTTCTCTACAAACTTCTACTGACTCCACTCTGATGTGCAACCTATTTCCCCTTCCGCTGAAGGATCTTTGGGTCTGGCAAAAGGTCACTCCGATCCTATCTTATCATTTCTGTATCATTCAGGTATTGAAAGTGACATTTCAATCCTGAGACTTCATCTCTTCGTTTTTAAATTAAGTACCACAACGATCGTTTTTCCCAGCCAACCACTCATGTTGTTCACCAGAGAGACAAAAAGCTCATGGATCCTGCCACCCACCGAGCCCCTGAACCCCTGCTGCCTCTGCCGTCCAAGCCCAGCCATGCCTTTCTGTACACATCCTGGCAGAGTCTAGCACATTCTCATGGTGGCTTTCCTGTGAGAGACAGTAAAACTACGGAGTTAAAAAAAAGAAGAGAATGATAGAACCAGAAGCATCCAAATCATATCAGTGCCTCCTGCTCCAAGAGTTCTCATGAGTCATAAATCAAGAACAAAGCCTGCTATGAATATATTTTCCTGGAAAAGAATTTTTGTAAATAGTGAGGTAATGTCTTCTTTGCAATTTGGTTTGGATTTTTATTCATCTATAATGGAAAACATGTTCCATAACTCAATGACAACAAAGGAAATGTTAAGGCTTTCTTAGAATCAATATAGTGTTAGCTCTGAGGGAGAGCAGTACTTTTGAAGACATACCATATCTGTAGTCACTCACAAGAAATTAAACAACATTTATTAAAATGTATCCTTAAGAGCAAAATAGCAAAACAAGGAAAGTTTTGAAAAAAATCTGACAATCAAAATGGAATATTGTTAATTACTGTACTTTGTGCCAACAATTGGTATTCTTTTTTTAAATTTATTTATTTTTATATTAATCACAGGTTATTTAATTTGTATTCCAGCTGTAGCACCCTCCCTTATTCCCTCCCAATCCCACCCACTCTTCCTCATCTTCTCCCTGCCCCTTTCCAAGTCCACAAATAGGGGAGGACCTCCTCCCCTTCCATTTGACTCTAGCTTATCAAGTCTCTTCAGGCCTGGCTGCAATGTCCTCTTCTGTGGCCTAGCAAGGCTGCTCCTTCCTCAGTGGAGGGGGGAGGAGTCGAAGAGCTCGCCTTTGAGTTCATGTCAGAAATAGTCCCTGTTCCCCTTATTAGAGAACCCATTTGGACACTGAGCTACCATGGGCTATATCCGAGCAGGGGTTCTAGGTAATATCCATACGTGGTCCTTGGTTGGAAAAACAGTCTCATGAGAGACCCCTGTGCCCTGATATATTTGGTCCTTGTGGTGCTCCTGTATTCTCCAGGTCTTACTATCTCCCCCTTCTTTCATATGATTCCCTGCACTGTGCCAAAGGTTTGGTTATGCGTCTTAATATAGGTTTTGATACACTGCTAGGTAGAGGTGTATCAGAGGCCCTCTGTGGTAGGTTCCTGTCCTGTTACTTGTTTTCCCCTACATCCAATGTCCATTCCATTTGTCTTTCTAAGTGAGGATTGGTCATTTTACCCCAAGTCCTCTTTCTTGTTTATCTTCTTTAGGTGTATAGAATTCAGTATATTTATATTATCTTATAGGTCTATATAAATGAGTATATACCATGTGTGTCTTTCTGCTTTGGGGATACCTCACTCAGGATGATTGTTTCTAGGTCCCTCAAGATCCAGCATTAACACTCCTAGACATATCCAAAAGATCTCAAGTACACAATAAGGACATTTGCTCAACCATGTTTATAGCAGCTTTATTCTTAATAGCCAGAACCTGGAAACAATGCAGATGTCCCTCAGTTGAGGAATGGATACAGAAATTGTGGTACTTTTACACAATGGAATACTACTCAGCAATTAAAAATGAGGAAATCATGAAATTTGCAGGTAAATGGTGGGACCTAGAAACGATTGGTATTCTATTACTGTATTCTGTACGGAAGAGTTACCACTCCTAACTGCCTTCCCTCAGTGAGGCTCAAGGGAATGGCAAAGCCTACTTCTCTGAATAACATAATTTTTTTCTTCCCTTTACTCCCTCCAACTGATTTCATGCACCTTCCTTCTTGCTTTTCTCAAATTCATGCCCTCTTTTTCTTTAATTGTTAATTTATAAGTGTATTGCATTTGTATATATATTTCTAAATATATAAATATTACCCACCCAATCTCTATAATGTTATTGGGTATATATGATCTCAGAGATGACCACTTGGTATTAGATAACTAATAGATGTGGGGATTTCCTTGGGAGAACCTTTCTAATGCTCTCCTAAAATGTCAGAGAGGCTACATCATATAGTCTCAACAAAATGTCCACTCAAACAAGACCTAAATGGACATGCTGACATAGAAGAGGGAAAGCTCATGGAACTTCAATTCTAGACAAATTACATAACATTTTTTTTATAGCCTTAACTCCTGATCATATTTTTTTCCCCAGCTGGTTTACAGTTCTATACTCTCTAGGTTAGGTACTGGGTGTTGTCTTTCAATAAAGAGATAAAAACAATTTTCAGTAATATTTCGAATCTTCTCAGCCTAAAGATGATTTTTATGATGATAATGGCATGGCCATTTCATGGTTTTTATTTCAGGCTTAGAACTTTATTTGAATTAGAGCATTACTTTCATTATGTGTTTAACAAATTTTTTTCTTGCATGTTTTTATTCTTTTTTTGAGAGCTCTGATCTCCAGGATTTCCTACTTATATACTAGCTGTCAACTCTCTATATTTTTGGCTTAGTACTTAAAGTTAGTTTCTACACTTGATAAATCAGGCAACACATTGGGGCTCAAAGTTAGTCATTAAGTAGGGAGCCAAGTTTCAGGGTTGCTAATGTCATTTTAGTGACATACTAAAATGGATTTGAGTCACCAGTGATTCTAATTGTTTTTTTTTTCTTTCTTCCTTGTTTCCCATCCTATTCCTGCTTTCAAACATCTCCCACAACTATTGTATTGGTCATATGTAGTTTGTTTTACTAAATCTTCTTTTTCTAACATGAAAATTTTGTGTGTTGAGGTTTGTCTGTTTTTGCTTTCATGGTAATGTACATCTTAGATAATGCCTATTTCCAATGGTTTGGAAGCCCAGATGTTCTCTAGCTCTGGAAATCTAACTGTAGATACATCAGACTGCCATTCCTCTCTGAGGCACTTTCACATTTTCATTGTTCCCTTGATTTCTTTAAGCCATGTGGATTCAGCCACCCAGTCCTTCCTTGGTGTCTTGAGAACCAAAGAGACAGAGCATCTCTTGAAAGCTGCAATTGGAAATGCCAGCATACAGAAATATGGGGACAGCCTCATTCCTGAACCTTAATTATCTTGCTTCTCATCTAGAGCAATTGAGCTGACCTTCAAGCCTTTACACAATGTGGGATTCATTCTTCATTTTCTCACTTTTTGTTTTGTTTGTTTGTCTCTTTCAACATTAAAAAAATGGAAAAAGTACTTTTTGGACCTGAACTTTTTTTCATTTCCATCATAAAATCATTCTTGGCAACATATACCCATATACCTTCTTAGCATGTCTCTTCTTAATCCCACCTCATACATCTTAATTTTCAACCATGAATAAACTGCTTGATAGCTCTAATCTCAGGCTAAAATGAACCCATGTTTGTCACCTGGATGTCAGCATCAGAGTTTCAAGAATACCTCATCCTGTCCTCTACCTTTCTCATGCTCAGTACTCGTATTAGCTTCATTCACTCAGCCAAGTAGCTTCTCTGCACCTTAAATCATTTCTTTGTTCCAATGCATGCCATTTTCAGATGATTTAAAATCACATTTTTGATGAATCATAATGCAGCAAATTTTGTATAAGCATACAAAACAGTAATTTCCTCATCACAGTCTAAAATTTTCATGTGTCTGAAAAATATAAATCTTCTCTGGGACTGTTTCTTCTTAATTTAAAATCATGTCAAAGACAAAACTTTCAATGCTAATTTCATTTCACAAAAAAATAAGAAAAGAAATGAACATGAGGATTTTAAACTGTAGAATACCTGCCATTGCCCTGTTTTGCTAGGGTAGTACCAAGCATTATAGCCACAGTGAAAATACTGATGAAGAGACAGGCCAAGATGGGTTACACATGGTAACTGTTCACGTTCCTTCATTCACATAGAAAATGGTTTCTTAGAGAAATTTAAAATCTGGATGTTTGCATAATAATAAGTGACTGTTACTAAAAAGTCATAATTTTAAACATCAAGCTGGCCTGAGGGACAGATAACTTTCAATGGGGTTAAGTCCTAGATAAAAATTACAGTCAATTAGAAATAATCCCTTCTTTTATGCCTGGGAATAAATCTGTACTAAGAATAGCCTACAGAGGAACTTGTCCATAGATTTATTTCATTTCTTTTTTTTTAATTTTTCTTTTTCTTTTTAGTTACACTTTGTTAACTCTGTGTCCCAGCTGTATCCCGCTCCCTCATTCCCTCCCCCTCCCCAACTCCCTCCCTGGTCTCCTCCTTGCCCCTTTCCAAGTCCACTGATAGGGGATGACCTCCTCCCCTTTCACTTGACCCTGTTTTATCAGGTATCTTCAAGGCTGGCTGCAAAGTCTTCCTCTGTGGCCTAACAGGACTGCTCCTCCCCGGGGAGGGGGGAGGTCAAAGAGCCTGCCCTTGAGATCCTGTTAGAAATAGTCCTTGTTCCCATTACTTTGAAAAACTACTTGGTTACTGAGTTACCACGGGCCACATCCCAGCAGAAGTTCTATGTTATATCCCTAGATGGTCCTTGGTTGAGTGTCAGTCTCAGAAAAGACCCTGTGCCTGGATATATTTGGTCCTTGTAGAGCTTCTATCCTTTCCATATCATACTAACTCCCCTTCTTTCATATGATTCCCTGCACTCTGCCAAGGTTTGGTTATGAGTCTTAGTGTCTGCTTTGAAACACTGCTAGGTAGAGTCTTTCAGATGCCTTTTGCAGTAGACTCCTGTCATACATTCAATGCACATCCCATTTGTCTTTCTAAATGAGGATTGATCATCTTCACCCATGTCCACTTTCTTGATTATCTTCTTCAGGTGTGTAGATTTCATTATGTTTATCATATCTTGTAGGTCTATATAAGCGAGTATATACCAAGTTTGTCTTTCTCCTTCTGGGATACTTCACTCAGAATGATCTTTTCTAGATCCCACCATTTGCCAGCAAATTTCATGATTTCCTCCTTATTCATTGCTGAGTAGTATTCCATTGTGTAAAAATACCACAATTTCTGTATCCATTCCTCTGTTGATGGACATCTGGGTTGTTGCCAAGTTCTGGCTATTACAAATAAAGCTGCTACAAATATGGTTGAACAAATGTCCTTGTGTACTTGAGAAAATTTTGGGTATATACCTAGGAGTAGTATAGCTGGGTCTTAGGGTAGCACTACTCCTAATTGTCTGAGAAAGTGCCAGATTGACTTCCAAAGTGGTTGCACCAGTTTACATTCCCACCAGCAAAGGAGGAGGGTTCCCCTTTCACCACAACCTCTCCAGCATGTGTTGTCACTTGAGTTTTTCATCTTGGCCATTCTGATGGGTGTAAGGTGAAATCTCAGGGTTGTTTTGATTTGCATTTCCCTAATGGCTAATGAGGTTGAGCATTTCTTTAAGTGTTTCTCTGCCATTTGATGTTCCTCTTTCAAGAATTCTCTGTTTAGCTCTGTTCCCCATTTTTTAATGGGATTACTTGGTTTGTTGCTTTTCTGCTTCTTTAGTTCTTTATATATACTGGATATTAGCCCTCTGTCAGATAAAGGGTTGGTGAAGATTCTTTCCCAATCTGTAGGCAGTCGTTTTGTTTTGATGACTGTGTCTTTTGCTTTACAGAAGCTTTTCAGTTTCATGAGGTCCCATTTATTGATTGTTGCTCTTAGAGCCTGTGCTGTTGGTGTTCTGTTCAGGAAGTTGTCTCCTGTGCCAATGAGTTCTAGGCTGTTCCCCACTTTTTTTTCCAACTGATTTAGAGTATCTGGTGTTATGTTGAGGTCCTTGATCCACTTTGACTTTAGTTTTGTGCAGGGTGATAAATATGGATCTATTTTCATTTTTCTGCATGTAGACATCCAGTTGGACCAGCACCATTTGTTGAATATACTGTCTTTTTTCCATTGAATGGTTTTGGCTTCTTTGTCAAATACCGAGTATTCATAGGTGTGTGGGTTTATTTCTGGGTCTTCTATGTGGTTCCATTGATCCTCCTTTCTGTTTCTATGCCAATACCATGCAGTTTTTATTACTGTTGCTCTGTAGTACAGCTTGAGATCAGGGATGGAGATATCTCCAGATGATCTGGTATTGTACAGGATCGTTTTGGAGATTCTGGGTTTTTTGTTTCTCCATATGAAGCTGACAATCTTTTTTTTCAAGGTCTGTGAAGAATTGAGTTGGTATTTTGATGGGAATTGCATTGAATCTATAGATTGCTTTTGGCAGGATGGCCATTTTCACAATGTTAATCCTACCAATTCATGAGCACGGGAGATCTTTCCATCTTCTGAGATCTTCTTCGATTTCTTTCCTCAGAGACTTGAAGATTTTCTCAAACAGGTCTTTCACTTGCTTAGTTAGAGTCACACCAAGGTACTGTATGTTATTAGTGGCTATTGTGAAGGGTGTTGTTTCCCTAATTTCTTTCTCAGCTTTTTTGTCTTTGGTGTCCAGGAGGGCTTCTGATTTTTTTTTAAGTTGATTTTGTATCCTGCCACTATGCTGAAGGTGTTTATCAGCTGAAGGAGTTCTCTGGTTGAAATTTTGGGGTCGCTCATGTATACTATCATATCATCCGCAAATAGTGACACTTTGACCTTTTCCTTTCTGATTTGTATCCCCTTGATCTTCTTTCGTTGTCTTATTGCTCTGGCTAGGACTTCAAGTACTATGTTGAAGAGATTTGGAGACAGTGGGCAGCCTTGCCTTGTCCCTGATTTCAGTGGGATTGATTTAAGTTTCTCTCCATTGAATTTGATGTTGGCTATATGCTTGCTGTATATTGCCTTTACTATCTTTAGGTATGTGCCTTATATCCCTGATCTCTCCAAGACTTTAAACATGAATGGGTGTTGGACTTTGTCAAATGCTTTTTCAGCATCTAAGGAGATGATCATGTGGTTTTTCTCCTTCATTTTGTTTATGTGGTGGATTACATTCATGGATTTCCATATGTTTAACAACCCTTACATGCCTGGGATGAAGCCTACTTGGTCATGGTGGATGATATCTTTGATGTGTTCTTGGATTCGGTTTACAAGTATTTTATTGAGTATTTTTGCATCAATGTTCATAAGAGAGATAGGTCTGAAGTTCTCTTTTTTGTTTGGATCTTTGTGTGGTTTAGGTTTCAAGGTGACTGTGGCTTCACAGAATGAGTTTGGTAGTGTTCCTTCTGTTTCTATTTTGTGGAATAGTTTGAGGAGAATTGGTGTTAGCACTTCTTTGAAGGTCTTGTAGAATTCTGCGCTAAAGCCATCTGGTCCAGGGCTTTTTTTGGAGGGGAGACTGTTAATGACTGCTTCAATTTCCTTGGTAGATATAGGGCTATTCAGTCTTTCTACTTGATCTTGGCTTAATTTTGGTAGATGGAATCTGTCAAGAAAATTGTCCATTTCATTTAGATTTTCAAATTTTGTGCCATATAGGTTTTTGTAGTATGACCTAATAATTGTTTGGAGTTCCACAGTGTCTGTAGTTATGTCCACATTTTCATTTCTGATTTTGCTGATTTGGATAGATTCTCTCTGCTTTTTAGTTAGTTTGGCTAAGGGTTTGTCTATCTTGTTGATTTTCTCAAAGAACCAGCTTTTTGTTTCATTGATTCTTTGGATAGTTTTATTTGTTTCTAATTGATTGATTTCAGCCCTGAGTTTGATTATTTCCAGCGGTCTGCTCCTCTTGGGTGTATCTGCTTCTTTTTTTCCTAGGGTTTTCAGTTGGGCCATTAAGTTGTTTGTATGTGATGTTACGAATTTCTTCATGCAGGCACTTAGTGCTATAAATTTTCCTCTGAGCACTGCTTTCAATGTGTCCCATAAATTTGGGTATGTTGTGCCTTCATTTTCATTGAATTCTAAGAAGTCTTTAATTTCTTTCTTTATTTCTTCCTTGACCCAGCTGTCATTAAGTACTAATTTGTTCAGTTTCCATGTGCCTGTCGGCTTTTTGTTGTTTCTGTTGTTGTTGAGGTCCAGCTTTAGTCCATGGTGGTCAGATATTATACAAGGGATTATTTCAATCCTTTTCTATCTGTTGAGGCTTGCTTTATGACCAACTATATGGTCTATTTTGGAGAAGGTTCCGTGCAGTGCTGAAAAGAAGGTGTACTCTTTTGAGTTTGGGTGAAAAGATCTGTAGACGTCTATTAGGTCCATTTGATTTAGGGATTCTGTGAGTGCTTTTATTTCCCTACTTGGTGTCTGTCTAGTTGATCTGTCCCTTGATGAAGTCTCCCACTATTAAGTTATTAGGATCAATGTATGATTTAAGCCTTAATAATGTTTCATTTACGAATGTAGGTGCTCTTGTATTTGGGGCATAGATATTCAAGATTGTGATGTCCTCTTGGTGGATTTTTTCTTTGATGAGAATATAGTGGCCCTCCTTATCTTTTTTGATTAACTTTGGATGAAAGTCTATTTTATTAGATATTAGGATGGTTACTCCAGCTTGTTTTCTGGAACCATTTGCTTGAAAAACATTTTTCCAGCCCTTTACTCTGAGGTGGTGTTTATCTTTGTTGCATAGGTGTGTTTCTTGGATGCAACAGAATGTTGGATCCTGTTTCCGCAACCGTTCTGTTAGCCTGTGTCTTTTTATTGGTGAGTTGAGTCCATTGATATTGATAGATAGTAGTGACCAATGCATGTTAGTTCCTTTTGTAATGGGGTCGGTGATCTTACCCTGTTTCATTGCTTTTTTCCTTTCATTTTTGTTGGGATATTATCTGTATGTCCTGTTTTCTTGGGTGAAGTTGTTTTCGTTCGATTGGAGTTTTCCTTCTAGTATCTTCTGTAGGGTTGGTTTGCTGTGTAGATATTGCATAAATTTAGTTTTGTCATGGAATATTTTTTTCCATCTATGTTGATTGAAAGCTTTGCAGGGTATAGTAGTCTCGGTTGACATTTGTGATCTCTTAGAGGCTCCATGATATTTGCCCAGGCCCTTCTGGCTTTCATAGTTTCTGATGAGAAGTCCGGTGTAATTCTGATAGGTCTAACTTCATATGATACTTGGCCTTTTTTCCTGGCTGCTTTTAATAGCTTTTCTTTGTTCTGTAGATTTAGTGTTTTGACTATGATGTGACATGATGTGTTTCTTTTCTGGTCTAGTCTATTTGGAGTTCTGTAGGCCTCCTGTATATTTATAGACATCTCTTTCTTTAAGTTGGGAAAATTTTCTTCTATGATTTTCTTGAAAATATTTTCTGGACCTTGGAGCCTGGAGTCTTCTTTTTCATCAATTCCTATTATTCTTAGATTTTGTCTTTTCATAGCGTCCTTGATTTCTTGGATATTTTGCGATTGGAACTTTTCTGATTTTACTTTTTCTTTGAGAGAAGTATCAATTTCTGCAAGTGTGTCTTCAGCTCCAGAGATTCTCTCTTCTATCTCTTGTATTCTGCTGGTGATGCTTACTTTTGTGGTTCCTGATCTTTTCTCCAAGTTCTCCAGCTCAAGGGTTTTCTCGTTTTGTGTTTTCTTTATTGATTCTAATTCTGTTTTCATGCCTTGCACCATTTCTTTCATGTGTTTGAATTTGGATTCCTGTCTCTCTACGATGGTCTCTATTTCCTTGTTCATTTCCTTTTTATATGCCACTAATTTTATCTCTACTTGTGCCTCTATTTGTTTGGCTATGTTTGCCTGTGTTTCTTTAAGGCTTTTGTCTATTTCTTCTTTCTTTACCTCCAATTGACTGGCCAACTCTTTGAAAGATTTGTTCATTTTCTCCTTATGAGCCTCAAATAATTGGGTAAGCATGGCTTTAAGGTCATTTTCCTGTGCTTCTGATGAATTGGAGTAGCCATCAATTTTGGGTTTTCCTGGTGAAGTCATGATGTCCTGATTTATGTTGGAAGTGTTCTTTTGCCTACCCCTGGCCATTGGCTTATCTGAAACCTTCCTTGTTTGTTTTTGGATTCTGCAGATCAGACTGGTACTGTCTCTCTCTGGCGTCTGGAGAGTTCTTCAGCAAGCTGAGAGAGGTCCCGTGTCCTTAGCGTGTGCTGAGGACTAGCTGTACCTGTGGGAGAAAAGTACACAGGTGCAAACGGGGCAAATGCAAGCGTGTGTGTGTGTGTGTGTGTGTGTGTGTGTAAGTGTGCGTGGGCGTGTGTCTCAAGGGACAGAGTGATGGCTAATGTTGAACCCTTGAGTGTGTGGGAGGGGCTCTGCCTTGTATATGTCGAAGGGGCTAGTTATGATCGCAGCACAATTTCTGGCATTAACTGCCTTAACTTCTCAATTAGATCCACAGAGCAGGAACTTCAATGTCCCATGTACCCCTCTGTTTCCCAAAGTGGGTATATGGGTGGGAGGGGGTTCGATGCCTGGCTTCTGTTTTAGAAGGATTCAGGATCTGGGGATCTGCAGATTCTCAAGGGTGCACTCACTTACAAGCAGGTGACTTGGCAGAGATCAGGGTATTCGGGCTCTCTGCTCTCTGGTTTGGCCCTGCTTCTTTTATGTGCTCGGCCAGCTCCGTGCTGCTGTCACTGCCAGGTTATGAGGTCTTACTGCAGCTGGAGATTTCAAGGTGGTCACGTCAATAGGGATCAGGGTAATCAGGCTTTCTGTTCTCTGGTTTGGCCCTGGTTAGTCTTAAACTGGAGGGCTGATGTGCCCTGCCAGCTCAGTGCTGCTCCGCCGCCAGGTTAGAAAGTCCCATTGTAACTGGAGACTGGGTTGCTAGTCCAGATGCTTTCTGGGAAGTCCTGGGGTCTCTTCACTGTGCTCTCCAGCGCCTGGTGTGTCTAGCTAGTGTGGTGTTTCTGCCTGGTTTGGGTGAGTATATAGCATATTCTCTGTCACTGTGGGATTGGGCGGGCCATACTGTCAGTGATTGCGATCCTGTGGAGCTAGTATGGCGTCTAGCAGACTTGGGCCCTGGGAGAATGGTGCAGCCGCCAGGCGGATCTGGGACTCTGAGACGGGTACTGCTGGCACTTGCCGCTAAAGGGCTTGGAGCTCCACCTTAGCTGCTGAGACCCCAGGCAGTTACATCTGGGCAGAGAAAGATGATTCCGCTGTGCTGAGGAGGAAGGAAGTCTGGGGGAGGGGAGTGCCGGGAGATCAAAGGATCATTTCTCACCTTCCCCAAACAAGTCTCCAGGTGACTGGAGACCAAAGGTTTTGCCTCCTGTGATGTTCCCTGTTGTTTAGGAAGCCTCACCATTGTTTTCCTGGGTTAGAGGTCCTTCCACTCACCAACTCAGATGGTTAGCACTTCCACAGCTCAGAAACTGTGTGTGCCAGTCGCCATCTTGGCTCCGCCCCCCCTATTTCATTTCTTTAAATTCTAGTTTGAGGTTTTAAGAATGAACTCCTGATCATAATGTTTCTTATTGCTATTTGCTTAGCTCTTGTCCCCCAAAGGCATGTGTGTGTATTTGAAAGCACAAGCCATGTGAAAAGTTGCATTTGTTCCTAGCAGTTAACCTTGCTTTTGTGTAACACTCAGTGATCCCAATTATGTAACAAATGACAGGTAGAACACCCCAGGTGCTAAATTTGCAACCTTAACAGTGACCAATTATGATTCGTTTATTCGTGTAAGAAGTGTTTATGTAGCAACTACTCTGAAATAAAAGCTGTTTGCATTAGCAATTCAAAACAACTTTCCTCTCCTTGAACCATTACTGTCTGCTCTGAAGGTAAAGGTACAGGATGTGCCAAAGTCGGCTTAATCATTTTCATCAAATTCTACATTTAAGACTAGAGCGTGAGAGTATTGCCTTTCAGTAATAAACTCTTCAATTTGAAATCATTTTGTGCTACAAAAGTCGGGGAGTCATAGAGAGAGTTCCTCTAACCGCTTCACTCCATTTCCCTAAAGTTACACTAAATCCATCAGCATCCACTATTCTCTTATTGAATTAATACAATAGCAGTAGCATAATACTCCTAAACAAATCACAGAATTTCTTCAGATAGCATCATGTCTTCCCCACATTTTTTCTGTTTCTGTTTCAATTGGGAATGCCACCTTAACATTCAAACACAGTGTTTGTAGTCTCCTCTGGTATGAGACAGTGTATCAATGTTTCATTGTTTTCTGGACCTTTGCAATTTAGTCATTATGCTTTCAAAGGGTTTAGCAATTTTGGTTTATGCAAAAAAGTCTCTTGATTACACACCATACAGAAAAGATGCTAATATATCAGAAATATACTATGTCAACATTACAAATCTTGGTAATGTCAACTTTAATCCTGATGAAGGGAGAGTCTAACGTATACTGTTTCCTTTCCATTCTTGATTCTGTCAAAGTGAGTCACTAACTCCAGGAAATGCTCAAGGGGAATTGAATTAAGCTGCATTTTCTGCAAGAGGAATTATCATTTTATTTCAATGTTATATTTCCATGTACTATGAGAAAGTAACTTGGAAAATATTGAAAAGTAATGTTATTGTTTTAAAAAAATATGTTTAGCATGTATTTTCAACATAGACAGAGAACTGCTAAAATGTGTCCTTTTCTTTAATAAGCATAAGTTTAGCATTAATATTCTTAGCCAGCATAGGTTGGCTTTTATTCTCCTTGACATTGAACATTCAGAGCATCTATTTAATTTTACAAATGAGCAGATAACTAATTAAAGACACAACTGACAGTTACTCTGCTCTTGCTGTTTTAGTTATCACATGTCTATAATCACTTTTATGATGTATCCCCTCAGCTGTCTTTTCTTCTGATGAAACACAATATATTTAGTGGGATATACTCTCATTTAGGAAATTGCTTACTTGAAAAAAGAACAAACTTTTCAAAAAGTTGGAATTGAGCGATCCAAGCAAGGGCTGTGATTGTAAATTACAGGCCACAGAAGAAGACTACGAAAGACAGTCCTGATGAGACCTGATAGGCTAGGGTCAGATGGAAGGGGAGGAGATCCTCCCCTATTAGTAGACTGGGGAAGAGGTATGAAAGGAGAGGAGGGAGAGAGGAGGTGGGATTGGGAGGGGACTAGGGTGAAGGCTACAGCTGGGATACAAAGTGAATAAATTATAATTAATAGTGAACTATTCAAGAGGGAGGACTCTGGCTAAAATGTTCAATCCCCATCCAGAAAGGCAAAGAGAATGGACATCAGAAAAAGGAGAAAAAAAGGGAACAAGTAAGGAGCCTGCCACAGAGGGCCTCTGAAAGGCTCTGCCCTGCAGACTATCAAGGCAGATGTTGAGACTTAGGGCCAACTGTTGGGCAGAGTGCATGGGATCTTATTAAAGAAGTGGGAAATAGTAAGATGTGGAGAGGACAGGAACTCCACAAGGAGAGCAACAGAACAAGAAAATTTGAACACAGGGATCTTTCCAGAGACTCATACTCCAACCAAGGACCATGCATGGAGATAACCTAGAACCCCTGCACAGATATAGCCCATGACAGTTCAGTTTCCAAGTGGGTTCCATAGTAATGGGAACAGGGACTGTCTCTGACATGAACTGATTGGCCTGCTCTTTGATCACTTCACCCTGAGGGGGGGGCAGCCTTACCAGGCCACAGAGGAAGACAATGCAGCCACTCCTGATGAGACATAACAGACTAGGATCAGAAGGAAGGAAAAGAAACCTTCCCCTACCAGTGGACTTGGGAAGAGACATGCATGTAGAAGCAGGAGGAGGGGAAGGATTGGAAGGGCAGGAGGGAGGACTAAAGGGGGAATACAAAATAAATAAAGTGTAATTAATAAAAAAAATAATAAAAAAACACAGAGAATATAAGAAAAGAACAGAATTCTATGTTGAGAACTTTAGCCATTTTTTAAAAATAACTTGACCAATTGTTTTCTCAAAAAAAAAAAAAGAGTAGTAAAGAAGGCATTTGGAGCAAGATAATGTCACACAGCTGATCCAGGAGTCTGAGCCATTTTGAGGCACTTGAAAGACCTCATTCTGCAGCCCCACATCGTTGCAGAGTATTAGTCTAAAACATCTCACTTCCCAGGCAGGGCCCACAAATGAAAAGGTTTGGACTAGGTGTTCTAAAATCATTTTCTTTTCCTTTAATCTTCACCGTGGAAATTTTAAACAAACAAACAAGCAGAAAACAAACAACAAAGAAAAAGTTTAAGTTTACAAATGCTTTTAGAAGCTAAAAGTTGTAGCAATGCTGGTGTCAGCGTACAAGGTCATGGTCAGTAAGGGTGACTAGTGACTGTCCCCTGCAAAGAGTTCCAGATCTCAGAGTTGCTTTCATACTGCAGGTCAGGCATGGTGATACACTGTAGCATTAAAGACTGCTTTCTAGTTGACTCTCACAAACTTCATTGAAAGTATTCAAATTTCTAATCTTCATCTGAACACGTTTATGCATAGACATCTTCAAGGTAAGAAGGTTGGAGATAAGAATATGTGTTTTTCTGTTTCATTTCTCTTCTGGATATGATGTCACAATTCATCCTGAGCACTATGAATAAGTGTAAGGTATATTAAAGAATTAGAAAACAATTACCATGTGTTTATATGTTCACCTCAAAAAAATTTTTTTTTATTTCTGAAATACTGATATATTTTTTTTAATTTTATGTTTTCTTTCTCATCTAAAACTTTGATTTTTTCATGCTAACACAACATGGAGAGTTTCAAAGAAAAGCAATTGACAAATTGCGAAGTCTAAATATTTGGAAGCAAAACCTAAGAATTTAAGGCTTCTTTGTTGCTTTTCATCTTAATTATACATGAACAAGTGGGCCAAACAATTCAGGTTCCCTCTGCATTTGGCAATATGAAGACATGACATTTTTTTTAAGGGGCACAGATCTACAAGTCCTCCAAAGCAAGATAGGTTTTTTATCTTTGTCCAAGGAAGAGAACAAATAAACATTCACTCTTAACAGTTTATTTCAAAAGAAAAAAACCTAAAATATATATAATTTAAATGATTATTTTTCTGATCTAAACTGACAGTACATCCTCCAAGAGCCAAAGAACAGCTAACAAAATCCCTAATACCAGACATGAGAAGCCTTCCTTTGAGTTGTTGGTCTGGATTATTCAGTAGACTCCCAAAACATACAACCCATTACATTTTATCCTTGCTTGCCCTTTTAGATATGAGAAGTAAGTCCTTTTTTTAAGACACCATGTTCTTCAGAGGTGCCTATGTTGGACGTAACATGAACACCCCCTACAAGAGTACTAGCTTTCATAGCATCAGAAGGTGCCATTCAAACTTCCAATGGAGGGAAGTAACCAACACTTTTACCCTAAGAATGCAGTGGCGGCATGCCTTAGTGTTAACCAACAGCTCTCTTAGACTTTAATACCCACTCAACAGGAGAGAAATCATGCCTGGCACTAGAAACATAGTCAATTAGTTAGTGTTAGTGAAGTCATTGATATTGGAGGACAACCCATAACCACCACTTTATTAAAGCAGTGTAATCCCTAACTACATTATAAATATTTTTCCTATGCCCCCAGATATAGAATCAATATATTGTATATTGTATGGATATATTGTATGTCAGTAATAAGTATGATGGCCTATAGCATAGGCAGGAAATAGGAGACGCGACATCTGAGAGAAAGAGAAGATTCCAGGAGAGAGACAGGTGCAGGAGATTCATCCAGCAAGATGTGAAGAAGACAAATGCAATGGTACCTAAGCACAGATAACAAGCCATGTGGCAAAATGTAAATTAGTTTAATGGGAAACTTTAAGTTATGAGCTAGTCATCTGAAGGACCAGATTGCCATTGTCAGTTGAACAGCTGCTCATGCCCAGAGTTCCTAGAAAACTATGATATATGATATAAAGATGTGGCTGGTGAACACTGTGAATAGGTGGCCCAGTGACTGCATATCTGTTGAGCCTGAGTATGTGAAAGTCACCAAGCCTAGTGAATTCTGCCGACTGTTGCATGTATGTATGAATGCGCGCTCTATCCCAGCCTCATTTGGTCTGATCTGATACAGCCTGTGTGAGAGATACTCAATTGCTTAGAAACCATCATCCTTAGAGTGGTGCCTGTCACTCATTCACCTGCTCATACCTTCCAGCCTGACACCCCCTGTGTTGAGAGCTACTGCAGGAGGCTGGGCTGTGTGTCCTGGTCCATAGCTAGCCTGGGGTGAAAACACTCCTGCCTGGAAGCTCACACTTCCTGCCTGGAAGCTCACACTTCCTGCCTGGAAGCTCACACATTTTGTCTGGAAACACTTAGAAAGCGCTGAAGAGGAGGCCATGCTTGTGCAACCCCCACCCTCTAAGCTTCAGTGCCATTGGATTTAGCTGCAGAGGACCTGCACACCAGTGAGGTTCCCCCCACTCGTGTCCAGGTCTCCAAGTTCAGCCTGAGTCCTTGGCCTGCGATGTCCTTACTCTCTGATCAGGTGGCCTCTTGACCAGGTGGCTGGGTCTGGTTTTCTAGTGAAGCAGGGTTGTGTGGGTGAGTCAGCACTCAGGATATGTTTCTATGCTGACTTCATAGCCTATTTAAAAATAACATTTACAGATTCTCTTGTTACTTTTTCCAACAGTTTCTTAAAACATTTTGTGTTTACAGTAAAAAGTTCTCAGACACACAGACAAAGTTATGAGCTAGTCAGAGAAGAGCCTAGTTTATGGCCTAGATGTTATAAATAGTATTTTGAGTTTCATGAGTCATTATTCCAGAAGTCTGGGGTCAGTAGGACCCCCCAACAACACACACAACATATTGGCATCCATTCTGGGGCACCATTAGGTTGTGGGGTGCTTTTCCTCCCTGGATTAATAACTATTAACTTGTATTACTTAATTATTCTTATGTATAGTTATCACCCCCTTATCAAAAAATGTCTCTTTGCAACAGACTGAAATCAATACCAAAATCCACAAACAATCAAAATGCAGGGTTATGCAGTGCAGTCCAATGCATCTATCTACAAAACACTAACAAAGGCTCAGAGGACACTGTGGAAGAAGAAACAGAAAGATTAATAGATAGAAAGAGCTAAAGAGGCCTCAGTCCTACACAAAGAAATACAGTCAACTAACTAATGCTGAGAGTGGGAGAAATAATCTTCTCTAAGGAAAACTGGTTACCCAATACCAAATAATCAGCCCTAGAAACATACACACAAGAAACAAACTGAGCAAGTTATATTTAAGTTCATGCGTGTATAAACATATATATGTGCATGTAACAACAAATAATAAAAAAAAGAGTCTTAAATTTGAAAAAAAAGCAATGAGCTATATAGACAGAGGAAAGGGAAGTGAAAATGATGTAATTATATTATAATATCAAAAACAAAATTTAAAATGATGAATGTATATTAAAACTATTGGACTGATAAGTAAATTATATGCCTATAATTGATACTTAAACTCATAAAAGCAGGTGAAAGACTGTGTGTGTGTGTGTGTGTGTGTGTGTGTGTGTGTGTGTGTGTGTCTGTTTGTGTGTGTGCCAACCAGTAAAGGGTTAACATCAAGATTGTCTGAAAATAAAAGTCAACAACCAAAAACAAGTCAGACACTGGGTAAGTAAAATCAAGATGACTACATCTTACTGTGGTCTGTGAATGCTGCAACAGGCTCAGACTGTATTAATTATGAAAGGTTGGGGAAGGCAAATGAGTACATTATATACCTCTGCTTTCTGTATGTCAAAATTTATAGTGCAAAACAAAATATTGTTAAAATAGTATTCTTCCTGTGCAATTAAATCACATAAATATAAACCCTGACAAAATATCATTCTTTAAAAAAGTAATTGCTCCATGCATCCTGGAACACCACGTATGTTTTCCTTTCTTAAGAAATCTGACATCTGATCCTGGCGGAAGACATGGAAGAGCACTAGTTTAACATGTACTAATCTTACACGTGCATGGCCCTGAAACATTCAGTACCCAGTATCATTGCAAAAGGAAAGAAGGAAGGAGAGAAGAGACAGAGACGGGGGAAGAAAGAAACAGACAGGGAGAGCGAGACACAGAAAGACAGAGACAGAGAGAGAATAAGAGAAAGAACAACAAAAAACAATGATTTTTTTTTTAAATTTCTTGCCCCCACCCACTAGTTCTTAGGTCATCCCATCCTTGTGTATTCACATGGCCTTGGATTTTCATGACCTGAGGCAAATACATCTCATCCTATTTCTGGATGTAATGAATAATCCTGTAGCTCATTTGATTACCTACAATAGTCTCTAAAGTAACATTTTATTGTTTTTGGAAAAATAGTAAAACAAAACAGCTTCCAACAGTGCAACAGGTACAATGTCTCATCACTGACACTTTAATTAGAAACACTCTTTCTTGTCTCCTCAGAAACTTCTAAACACCATTTTTATTGTCCTATTTTTTAAAAACTTGAGCAATCACAAGTGTTTGGCCATTTTCAATATGTTTATTAATTTAATCCCTGCAATAATGCCTCAAGTAAATGCGATTTTATGTGACTATACATATTTTACTCTATTTTTATATGCAGAACTCTGAAATTTCAAGCCTAATAAGAAAATATTATTTAATGTCCATTCAGTTGTAAAACAGCCATATTATACAACATGGTCTTAGCCTTTAACACATGAATACATTCTCCTAGTCTCTGGATTCTTAAAGATATATAATCTACCTATGAAAGTCATGGAATATAACTTTTCTTTGACTCCAAACACTTAGAGAATTATAGGGTCTAGTATGGGATTAACACCCTTGGCGGAGGTGATGCTTAAAATTAAAGTTCCATATTTCATTGTTCTACATAGCTACTGAAGCTAC
This sequence comes from Psammomys obesus, assembly GCF_907164565.1. Lineage (NCBI taxonomy): Eukaryota > Metazoa > Chordata > Mammalia > Rodentia > Muridae > Psammomys > Psammomys obesus. The sequence continues at coordinate 29,910,891 of NW_026585797.1, read as the reverse complement.
GAAGACATTCTCATTAGTTCTTTTCAAAAACATTGTAAATTTTGTTAATGCCAGTATCCTGCCATGAATGCCAATGTGTTATTTGATATTTTACATGCTGGTTTTTTTTTTCATTCTGAAAATAAAATGCCAATGAATTAGAACTTGTTTTACATATTATTACCCTCATATAAATTTCTTTCTTGAAAAAACATTCTGTGTCCTGTGTATTTATAAGCATGAATTGGTGAATTATTTGTCTTGTTACATTTATAAAAGAAGGATATGAAGCTGAGGACATCAGCACACATAGTAGTTAAGCTGAACCATGAAACAGTGAAAGTCGATTTACTTTGTTTCTAACGACAACATCCAGTTGATAGATGGTGTTTAAGGATATTGTTTTAACCCACACTTTTAACATGATTTTAACCTGGTCATTCTGTAAATGCTAAAGATTCCATGTAAAATACATCAGCCATCTCTTGTCTTTGGGTTAATTCTCAATTTCTCTAAAGACCCTGAGGTAACTCAAGTTGATCTTCTCAAATCTAAGCCACAGTCTTAACTTAAACACTAAAGACCTATATCAAACACTGTTTCTGATCCACACTGAAAACGTTCAGATTTTGGGGATAGGTGATAATGTATATGGGAAGTTCACCAAAAGACAAACCGAATCGCTTTTCCTCATTGACGAGGCATAGTAAGACCAGATGCTTAGAACTGTGTCTGTAAAAATAGTGGGTCAGGGCAAAAGGCTACTAAATCACTAATAATAATATGAAGAACAGCTACACAGAAAGTAATACTGAAATTAGCTTTCATTCCAAGTCTTTGCCAAGGATAAGAAGTTTCACTGTGGGGAAAATGGGCTTACAGAGTGATGACATAGTGCACATATCCATTGTTCCCTAAGGACTGCTTCATGGCAGAAAGCAGCTGAGGGAGTTTCATGATGCCCGAGTTCCAAAGAATAATGAAAAATGAGTTAATAAGGCAGTGAGTCTAGGATAAGGGAGCTCTATGTTAGAAATGGAAAGCAAGTGTCAATTCTCCAAACTGCCCTTTAAGAGACTTCCACATTTGTCAATGGTAAACGGTCAAACACAGAATGCCAAAGACAGAAGCTCAAGAGAAGCCATTTAGTCCTGAAAAATACACAACTTTTACATATATTCATTCTCCTCCACTTTCAAATCAAAACAGCCAAACCTTTGGAATGGAAAAAGAATGAGGACATGGAGAAGTCCATCTGGTTTTTTCTGCTTCCAGAAGGGGAGCCTTGCAAAAGCCTCAGCTGCAGAAACCAAAAGCAATGGATTAAAAGCTACCACTGCTCTGAGGCTGCTTTTGGTAAATAAAGGTTATCAAAACTTGCAGGATTGCTTAAAAACAACCAGAGATGACACAGGGCTGTGTTTCTTCTAGTTACTGAATAATTAACCAAGTGTTCAAGGGGAGTTTGAAACTCTCATAGGAAACAAAACACTGTTATGTCATCCACATAACATAGACAATCATTATGTGACCCTCTGCTGAGGAAAGACATGCATCAGTATATATCATATTTCAATTCTGCCATAACTATACCTTTTTGTTTTCTTTCTTTCTATTATTTTTTTATATTTTATATTAATTACAGTTTATTTATTTTGTATTCCAGCTGTAGCACCCTCCCTCATTCCCTACCAGTCCCACCTTCCCTCTCTCATCTCCTCCCTGCCCCTCTCTATGTTCACTGATAGGGGAGATCCTCCTCCCTTTCCATCTGACCCTAGCTTATCAGGTCTCATCAGGGCTGGCTGCATTGTCCTCCTCTGTGGCCTAGCAAGGCTGTTCCTCCCTCAGGGGGAGGGGGAGAGGTCAAAGAGTCCGCCACTGAGTTCATGTCTGAGACAGTCCCTGTTCCTCTTACTTTGGATACCAAGCTGCCAGGGGCTACTTCTGAACAGGGTTTCTAGATTATATCCATACATGGTCCTTGGTTGGAGAATCAGTCTCAGAAAAGACCCCTGTGCCCAGATATATTTGGTCCTTGTGGAGCTTCTGTCCTCTCCAGGTCTTATCAACTCCCCCTTCTTTCAAATGATTCCCTGCACTCTGCCCAATTCTCACTTAAAGTGGATACTAGACCTAAAAGATAGGATAAACATAGTAAAATCTGTACACCTAAAGAAGCTAAACAAGAAGGAGAACCTGGGATAAGATGATCAATCCTCACTTAGAAAGACAAATGGGATAGACATTGGAAATAGGAGAAAACAAGAAACAGGACAGGAGCCTACCATAGAGGGCCTCTAAAAGACTCTATCTAGCATTGTATCAAAGGAGATGCTGAGATTATACCTTTTTTAACAATTTATTTATTTCTGCAGTAAGGATGTCTCTGACATGAACTCAGTGGAGGGCTCTTTGATCATCTCCCACTGGGGAGAGCAGCCTTGCCAGGCCACTGAGGAAGATGATGCAGCCAGCCTTCATGATAAGCTAGGGTCAGATAAAAGGGAAGGAGGTCCTTTCTATCAGGAGACTAGGGAAAGAGAATAGGGGGAGAAGAGGGAGGGTGCATGGGACTGGTAAGATACACGGGAGGGAGCTGCAGCGGGGATACAAAGTGAATATACTGTAATAAATAAAATTAAATTTAAAAAAATTTAAAAATATTTATTTATGTTTGTATTTATTTATTATTTATTTATTTACACAGTGCTGCACACCAGAACAAGGCACTGGATCTCACTATGGTTGCTGGGAATTGAACTGAGAACCTTTGAAAGAACAGTGCTCTTAATCTCTGAGGCATCTATCTCTACATAGCAGTAGGCTTGTTTGGCATAGTGAGTAAAATAGAGGACTCAGATGAATCCATATTTAAGAATAGCAAATAATGCTTACTTTTAGTTTAAGTATGTCCCAAACATTGCATAGTACATGCTTTTACCAAAGAAATTCAAATGTAAATGTAAAAAGTTTAACCAGTGTATTTTGATCTCAAAAACTCTTATAGTACCTAGACAAAGGAAAAACAAAAACCACAAATTCCTGGGGATCAACTGTCATGAATGATTTAGTGGGCAGGGTTATATTGGGCTGTTAGGAGACAAAGATGTAAAAGAAAGAAAAGGGCAAGATATGAAAAATAATAAAGGAAGGTTCTACATTTATATGATGCAAAAGGGACCAAGTGTTTGCCCATGCTTCCTTCACTTGGGAGATGGAGCTAAGAGGATGAGGAATTCAAGGTCATTCTTGGCTGCATCATAAATCAGAGATCATCCTCGCTTCCCAAGACCTTGCCTCAGATAAAACAAAATAAGAGGTTGATATGACACTAAATTTGCTTTAAAAGGAGGAAGGCTAGCAAACAACAGCAGAAAGATACTAAGACAATCCTACATTCTCTAAAAAGTAGTTTTGCTTATAGAAACCACAGAAACAGCAGGAATCTATGAGGGATGAGTGGGCCCATCATTGTACTGACTCTTGCTGCTTTTCAGGGTGTTCTTAATCTTGTTGGTCAGTTTTTGAAATTTTGTAGGACAAAGCTCATTTTGTGACTCACCCTAAACTGGTTTATGTTTTCTCCCCTTTGCAGTCTTTTATAGACATTGATTTCCCACGATTTTTGAGCTCAATTAAATTTTGTTCCAATGCGCATCTCTCATCTAATCTTTATTGAACTTTATAAAATCTCAGGTGCACTGTCATCTTGTAAATTATATGTTTCTATTAAATAAGTAAAAGATACCAGAAAACAAGCTTACGTTCAAAAATGAAATTTAATGCTTAAATTGTTTGTTACTTTGATTTACATTTGGGCATATATTTCCTTATTAGTGCACCTGGGAATCAACACTGTGGAGACAGCCATCCAACCATATGATCAACTGAATATGTATAAGGCAGACTGTGTTTGTAAATATGTAGATTGAAGGAATAAACACCTTCAACAGCAGTAAGAAATCTGTAAGTGATTATACACGGAGAGGAAGGCAAGTATCATGTCTCTTAGTAAACACCTTAAGGTTCTTGATAATTTCACTGCTCTAACTAAAGTCTGAAGTAGGAACTGATAGAGCAGACAGAGGATTTGAACAATAAAATGGAGCCTTGCACATGGAACATAGATACACAGATTTTTCAAATGTTATAAAGTGACCCAAGTACTGTGGATAAATCTCAGGCTCATATATTTCAGAGTTGCATGTGTGAAATCTTTTGACATGTACCCAGCACGTTTTCCTTTTCTTTCTATTGGAAATTTAAAACGTATGAGGTCATTAGATTAAGTGTACGTTCACTATATTTTCAGTGACAAATAATAGCTGAGTATACTTTTGTTTATTCAAAGATAACATTATTATCATGTAGAAAATCCTGGGTTGAAAGGGTTTCATTATATTCTTAACTCTTCATTTTTCAAGAATAATGAATAACAAGCTAGAGATATTCAAGCTCATGTCTCCTTCTATGTGATGACCAATCTCATCTTTACCAGTAAGTTTCTACTGCCAGCCCAACTGACTCTTTACTGGGTACTTGGTAACACTGCACTCAATACAGTGGCTTATCACCTCACTGTTTAGTGTATCCATTTGCTAAAGGAAATATCAGGAACTGATTTCTTTGCTTTATTATGACAGAGTAGCAACAAGGAAAGAGTTCATAAAAATGAATAAATAATAAAATGAACAATGCTTTCTTATTCAAAATACAGAACACATTGTACATGTCGGTTGAGAAGGTGACACCATCATGCCCTGATATGACATTTGATTATTCTGCTTGTTAGAGTTGGCAGATTAAGTTTTCACTAAAGGATTCATCAAGAAATTATGTTTAGGGGCTAGACAGATGGCTCAGCAATTAAGCAGGAGCCACTCTTACAGAGGATTTCCGTTCCCAGATTCCATGGTTCACAATTACCTCTAACTAAAACTTCAGGGCATCCAGGACAATTTTCTGGCCTCTACAGGCACCTGTACTCACATGTACATATCTATACACAGGCAAGCATACATGTAATTAAAAAGTGAAAATTAATCTTTTAAGGGCATAAATTACATGGAAATTAAAGAAAGATTTTAAAAAGCAGTGACTTTTTACTGTATTTATTATTATTATTATTAATTACACTTTATTCATTTTGTATCCCCCATAAGCCCCTCCCCCCTCCCCTCCCGATCACACCCTTCCTCCCCTTTCTGCATGCATGCCCCTCCCCAAGTCCACTGATAGGAGAGGTCCTCCTCTCCTTCCTTCTGATCTTAGTCTATCAGATCACACCAGGAATAGCTGCATTGTCTTCTTCTGTGGCCTCCATCCTGAAAGTGTTGTATATCTAGAAAGCTAGGAAAGGGTTGCATTTACAGAAGGAATCAATCCAAGTTGCACTGTATGTAGTTAATATGTATTAATAAAAACAAAAATATAATAAGTACCATTATTGGCATAATTGTTTTTATAAATTCATATGATACTAATCTAAATCTACTAATTTTATAGTAATAAATTTTCTAATTTTGACTACTTCAGAATTCCTATAGTAAAGGTAATTAGATTAGCAGTTAAAAATAATGAAGAACTTAAAAGGCACAGAAACAACGTAGAAAATAAAGTTTTCAAACAAAATAAGGGTTGACATTAAGAAGCCTTGAAAACATAATACGGTTAGGCTAATTTGGCATTTTTTTACTATCAGCTATATTTCAAGCCCCAAACAATAATATTAAAATATCAGTCCCCTGGGGAACTAATAACTTATGAAAGGATACCAAAACTATATTCTGTGCATTAGTGTGAACTTATCAGTTACTTATTGTAGTATTTCTGCTTTTCAGATATTTTTAAAGAACTTTTTAATTTATTTTTTATTAAATTAATTTTATACAATATATTCTGATCATTATCTCCTCTCCTCTACTCCTTCCAGATCCTCCCTAACTCTCCACCCACCCAAGTCCACATCCTTTCTTTCTCTCTTTCATTAGAAAACAAAAAAGCATGTAAAAATAAATAATAATAGACTAAGATAAAAGCTTCTATGGTTTACCATGGCAGAGGCTTCTGAATCTGGTCAGTTTCAGGGACTTCCTAAAGTATTTTGAGTTGTTTACATTCCTGCACTATAGATGTTTCAATCCTCATAGAAAACACAACACAACATGTTCTCCCTGCCAGCTGCTATGTCTTTTCTAAACTTGATTTGTTGTGTTCCTTTGGAACTAAAAGCCAAAAACAAAAAACCAAAACAAAACAAAACATTTATTTTCTCCCTTAATTTTCAATATATTTTAACATAGCAACAGGAAAAAGTAATTGAAATAGTATTCAACCTGTTTAACCTGGAAAAACCCTCTTATGTTAGGCATATTTTCAGTACATGAAATATCCAGTTAGAACTCTTAAAATCCAACTTCAATAAGTGTCATAAGATCGACTTTTTTTTTTCAATAGAATAAAAATCCTGGTGTTTCTCCCTCCCTCTCTCTCTTTCTTCCTTTGTGTGTGTGTAAAATATTGTGTATGTTTAGGTACTCATGTGTATGGTGTGTGTATATCATTCTCTTTATTGTTCTATTAAATAGGTTCATTGAAATAAAACATATTCTCTCAGCAAACTACAGATTTCATGACAGTTTAACAGTGGAATCAAACTTTAATCTAGACACCTGGTTGAAATAGTGAAGAAAGAAGTTATGAAAGGATTTACTTCCTTGAACACAACTGATGTCCATGAGGAGAAAAAAAAAATGGAGGTAAATAAAAAAAATAGAGGGTTTAAGTAAATACATTGAATTCAAGAGCTGTGCTCTAGCTATTGTCATTATGAGGGTAGAGCCATTGCCTTTTGTCAGAATCTTCATGAAATCATGCCAGATCAAGAAGTGAAAAGGCTGAAACAGAAGGAAAATCTAAATGATGTAAGATAAGGACATGCAAGACACCAGAAAAAAAAAAAGTTTGAAGGTTTGACAGTAATTGGATATACCATCCTCTATAAAGAATAAAAATGTATAAAAAATTAGAATTTTAATTTTGAACAAAATTGAAATTTTAAAAACATATTTGCCAATGTGTCTGGTTGTTATACAGACTTGCTTGGAGAGCCATTTAAATTAATAAAGAAGATTTGATAACATACTGACTACACTATAGAAATTCTACTCAGACCCCCAAATATACCTCTCTGCAAATGCTTCCTAGAAGAATCACACAAAAATGTTAATGGTTCCATTCGCCCCATTCAGTTTCTCAGATAGGATCCTGCTTGGTCCTATTCTGGTCACATGCCCACTTTTGGGCCTGTCATTGTACCACCAGGGTCCTGCCATATCCTCACAACCCATGGCTTCACACAGGCTTTCTTCCCATCAGAAGGGAATGAAAACAACATTATCTTTCTCAGCCACGTTCTCTCCTTTTTTTGGTCTCATCATTTAGATTTAAGCTAATCTTTACATCTAATTAAGCTTGAGATAAAACTTTTCAAAGGTGAGCCCTGGGGTATTCACGAACACATTTTATATGGTTCAGGTTTAAGAAGAAAGATTCCTTTATGATAAATCTGCAGCAGCATCCATAGTTTATTAAGTTTCTAGGACATATTTAGAATTCTTTGCAAGACAGTTTCCAAGATCCTTATATTTTCATCTTCCTTGATAAGAAATAGAGATAAATTTGAAAAGATAAGACAATCCTGTTCACACACAGAGTTCTGTGCATTTAAGAGCTGTCTGACTGCAGCAAATTCCTCAATATTAAGATAACGGATGGAAATGTAAAAGAGACTGCTATTATTACAAAAGACCTTGAATCTGTGGGGGGAAACAATCATATAGCACTAGACAACTTCAGTCTTTTATTACAATTAAAAGCTACTAAGGAAAAACTCTATCACTGGTCATAGTACACTGGGGACGTGTGTCATGGCAGTTGAGGATCACTACCTTGTAAGAATTTAGGGTCACCTTTGGGAGGTTGGAGAGATTTGCAAAATGAGTGATGATTCAAGTTGAGTACCTAGAGAATAGAATGGGCATCTGGATCAGCTAATAAGGAATGCTATCCCTCAGATAGGAGATTCTTTTATTTGCAAACAATTAGTCATTAAATCCCTGACTGTAAAAATAGAAAGCCTTGGGCAGAGTGCAGGGAATCTTAGGAAAGAAGGAGAAGATAATAAGACATAGAAAGGACAGGAGCTCTACAAGGAGAGCAACATAACCAAAATATCTGGGCACAAGGGTCTTTTTTGAGATTGATACTCAAACTAAGGACCATTCACGGAGATAACCTAGAACCCCTGCTCCGATGTAGCCCATGGCAGCTCAATATCCAAGTGGAATCCCTAGTAAGGGGAACAGGGACTGTCTCTGACATGAACTCAGTGGCTAGCTCTTTGACTGCCTCCTCCTGATAGGGAAGCACCCTTGCCAGGCCACAGAGGAGGACAATAGAGACAGTCCTGATGAGACCTGATAAGGTAAGGTCAGATGGAAGGGGAGGAGGACCGCCCCTATCCGTGGACTTGGAGAGGACATAGGAGGAGATGAGGGAGGGAGGATGTGATGGGGGGGATGAGAAAGGGGGCTACAGCTGGGATGCAAAGTGAATAAATTCTATTTAATATAAAATAAAAATTGAATTAAAAAATAGAAAGGCTACTGTTACTTAAGAAAAAATATATAACTTGCTTTAAGAACTTAGTAGACTCTTACAGTCCTCAAATAACCTAGCCTGATCCACCATAAGTATTTATTTGAATAAATGTATGATGCTTAAAATAATGTCATATAAAAAGAATGTTCATGGCAGTAACATCTGTAACAGTTACACTAAAAGCAATGCATTTCACATGCATTATACATTAACTTATAACAAACATCTTACAAAGCTAAGATAAATTTAATAAATTTTTGAGTTGCTACATTTCAATATAAGTATTTCTTATAAATAAAAATATCCGATATAAAATGAAAAATTAGAAAACTTTAGTCTAATATCAAAATCTATCAGAAAGGTATGATATTTACTTTTTCTCAATGATCAGATAATTATAAAATCTTAACCATCGTGTCATGCATTACAATAGACATAATTTGAATACTGAATTAGTTATTTGACTCCTTGATGTGTAACAAAAGAAATTTAAGGAAACAAAGGCTTATCTTGGCTTACAATTCCAGTACATCCTGTGAGAGAAATATGATGGCAGAAATGAAAAGCAGCTTGTCACAACGCATTCATAATCAGGAAGCAGTGACAAATGCTGCTCTCATGCAACTTTCCTTTTCCTTCCATCTCTGTCCTCAGCCACCTGAATAGTATCACTCACATTTAAGGAGGATATTCAGGTTTCAACTGAACTAATGTAGGCAATACCTTGTAAATGTATCAAGAGATTTGTTTCCATGGTGATCTTAAATCCCAAGAAGCTAAATCCCATCAAGTCACGATTAATCATCTCAAATAGCAAATAGTAACTTCTATGATACAAGTGCTAAGTTTTCCATGTCAAGCCACTTAAATCTAACAACTATTCTGTGGGCAGGTGTCAGTGTTTCCCCATCTCCAGAGTTAGTCATGAGTTGAGTCATTGGCCCTGCAACTCCAAGCTGGCAAGTGAGAGAGTCAGGATTCACATGCTTATGTTTCACATCCAGAACCAGTTTCAACCCCAGTCTATCTACTGCTATCACTTGAAACTGCAGAGTTCACGCCTATTTTCCCCACCCCCTTTAAATTCTTAATCAAAACAACAAAAAAAAATAGTGTGGTTTTACATAAAGATATTTTCCTTGAAGTTGACATAAGCTTTATGAATCTCTCTACACAGACAGGCACATAGTCCATTTATTAGTTGCTTCAGCAAAAAGCTAAGTGCAGTCTGTGCTCAGCAGAGCTTTTGGGAGATAAGCATGATCATTGCTACAATGCAGCTTAATATTCACAGAGTATTACATCCTGAGAGGTGCAGCAGGGACAGAGGAAGTTTAAGAATGTTTAAGACAATTTGTTTTCTGCTTGTGAGATTACAGAAATTACCATCAGCTGTGAAGTATGACTCATATTTGAACACTCCGCACTATTTTTTCTATCTCCCAAAGAAAACCACTTAGCAGAACAGAATTAAAGCCCACAACTCTCTAAAATACTCCCTGACTTTCTCACTCCAACTCATTTGCTGTCTGACATTAGACTTGAGGATGGTTGTTAGTTTTCTACATAACACAAAAACAAGTGTTCTTCAAGGAAATAGACTGTCCTATTTTTTGTGGCACACAAGCATGTGGCATAGAGCTGGGCCACTGTCCTTGTTGGTGGCAGGTGGACACCAAAGAGAAATACCTTTTATAGTTGCTCTCTTCTGCCTTTTTCATCTATCTGGACCACAGAGGGAGAAACAATTGATCAATACCTTTTCTCATTGTAAAACTCACACTTTATCTTCTGTTTTTGACTGATGGCTGAAGAGAATAATTTTATTCAGGCCCATTCAATGGAAGATAGATATGTTACCAGAATACAAAGCAAAGGGGAACCAAAATCTATTTCTAATTATAACTGATACAGTGGGTGACTTTTCCCTCATTTCACTTAACACCTTCTGGGTGTTTAATTATTTACTATGAGCCTTTACATCACCCCCCAAGCTGCATGCTCTTGATGTGCAAAGCGGAAATTTTTATTCTTGGCAATTCTTTCTTCAACTCTCATTTTAGTGGAACAAATGAGAGAAACATGAATAAATGCAATATGTAGCCATGTTTATGATGGTCCCAATTTCTGCTTCTCGTCTTGCATCTGTGTAAGAGAATTGATTACACCACAGATTTTATATTGGCTGGCTTCATCTCTCCCCTAGGAATGCGTGTTACATCAAGACAGGAATCTTATATTGCAAAATTTTACCTCATTCAAATGTTCAACAGAACATTTTGCATATTGCAAGCATAATATAGGAGAATGCAACCCAGTATAAAAATGGATTTAAATAACAATCTGTAAAACTGCTCCCTAAAAAAATGCTCTAAAACTTTCTGGCATGTGCCTGTAACTCTCCTCTGGCATGCACTTTTAACTTTCTGTGATTTCTAACTTTGGCAGAAATGTCACTCCCTATTTTAAATTACCTGTTCTCAGATGCAGAGCAATTTTACTTCTATAAAAATCTACCAGAAATCATAAAAATAATAATCTCCTCTAAAGAGAAAAAGACTAATCGACATTTAAAAATAGCAAAACTTTAAGAGAAAGGGGATCAGGAGAGCAGGGCCCAGAGATTAAGCCAAATAAAATCACACTTAAATCCATATAGTTGTTTGCAAACTAATCAACTTTGAGAATATGAATTAAACCTTCCAATTCTGCTTCTAAATCTAAAAGAGAAAATTATAATTTATTTTCATCAAGTCATCCTGAAGGTTAATTAGACACAAAAGGTAAACACTATAGGACTTGCAAATAATAGGTTTCAGTCATGTTGATTGTTTTAATTGATTGTAGTTTTGATCAGCATTAAAGATTACAACAGGAAAGATGCAGTTGGGACTGGAAAATATATATAAAAAAGTGAGTGTGTGATCAATATATTGACACAATACTAATAGTAAAGCTACCAATACCCGTTAGTAATTACTATTTGAAATAATAATCAATGTGTGTAATGTAAGTAGAAGGTACAACATAGAGGTCAAGGCATGTGACAGGTGGGAAAGAGATATTTATTCTGCCTTCTATCCAAGATGAAAAAAAAAAAGACATACAGATCTCTCCCTCTGAATAGACTCTAGTGTAAATATTGTACATTTCAGATAACCTTATTAAACAAAATTGAAATACACAAAACACGTTTGACTTAAAATAGAACACTGACCTTTAACTTAACCTTTTCCTTTTTGGAAGACCATTAGTATTTGAAGAAATCCGAACCTGCTCCTTGCATCGTTCATCGATACCTTTATTTTTATGACTGTAGTAAGGATACAGCCATCTGGACAAGGCTGAGTGTGCTGCATCAGTACTGACTATCACCAAATGCTGCCTTGCAGATCTCTATAGGCTCAACATTGGTTAACTGAAACTCTAAGGCTGTTGGCTAGTGTATTAGCCAGTACCCGAAGCAGGCATATGTGGACAGAAGGTTTGTTTTGAAAATGACATCATGTATTCAAGCAAGAAGTCCTGCAATGTGCCAGCTATACCCAGGAGACTAAGGAGAAACAGCGACATAATTGAAGCAAAAGCTTGAGGCCTGACAACCAGAGTCCAGTGTCTAACTCCCAAGTCTGACAAAAAGGCCTGAGGGAGGGCAGGAACTCTGGAGCCAGTCCAAAGATACTGAGGTCCAGCAACCAGGAGCACAAAGTGCCACATGGGAGCAGAAACGGCCATGTCTAAGGGTAGAAGCAGAACTCCCACCTTAAACAGAGCTGGAATCCAATCTGCTCTGCCCTCCTGTTTATCTACATACATGGCGCCTGCTGATATCAGCTGCATTTTATTTACTGTCCTTTATTTACTGTTCACCTCTTTCTAGTACACACTGGAACAGTATTTTACCAGATGTCAGAACATGATGCAGCCCTGTCAAGTGGAGACAAAGAAATTAACAACAACACTTAGAAACTTGCCATTTTACCCTCTCCAGGTACTGACAATTGCCATTCTACTACACGAATATGACTCTGACTAACCTGAAAGGACTGGGCAGTATGTCTTTTTATGACTTATTTCACTCACCCCAATGCCTTGTAAGGGCTGCCCCTGTTGCTGCATATTGAAGTATTTTCTTCTTTTTTAAAGCTAAATTAAACCCCATTGTTTACATACATCACATGTTTTTAGCCATCAATGTGTTTGCTAACACTAAGCTTGTTTAATTACCATGGCTACTGTGAATAATGCTACCATGCAGAGGAGAGTTAATGCGTCTTAAAAACCTGATGTGTTTTAGTATACCCGAATGGAGTTGCTGTATCTTTTGACACATTTCCATACTACCTTCCACAGTATCTACACCAATAATCCTTCCAGCAACCATTAACAAGGCTTCCAGTCTATCCAATCCACCAGCACTTTGTACCAACTGTGCAAACAGCATGATATATTCTCTGTGTCATTTTAAGACTTTAATTTGCATTTCTCGGATGCTTAGAGTTAGGAAGTAATCCTTTCATATATCTTGTTAGACACTGTTCTTTGAAGAATTGTCTAGTCTAATACTTAGCTCATTTTTATGTGGATTATGAGTGAAGTTTTTGTTTTGTTTGTTTTCGCTGTGGATTTATAGGAGTTGTTCATAGATTTAAGAAGTTTACCTCGCATCAGCGATATGATTTGAAATCATTTTTGCTCTGGTTTCCTTGGCTGCACGAACTTATTTGACAGTGTTTCACTTGGTTATCTTCTCACTGCCTGTATCCCTTTTGATGACAGATCCATAAAAATCCTCATGAAGAAGACCAAAGTGGATCCCTCCTGTTCTTTTCTGGAAGTTTTACAGTTCAGGATCTTATGAGTAAATCTTTCATCAATTTTGCGTTGATTCTGTGCATTGTAAGATTATTGTTGATGTGGCAATTAACAATTTAAACAGAATTACTCTGAAAATATATTTGAGATACATAGGTTTCTCCCAAAACTCATGTAGAAAGAAATGCTTTTAATGATTTGTTAGCATTTACAATGCTTTTCAGAGAAATAAAATCACTCAACAATGTTTGGGGGTTTGTATACTCAGGGTTATTCTTCATAGACCTGGGTTAAAAAAAGTGTCTGACAAAAATGAAACTGTTTTCCACCAACTTGCAGATGAATATTTTGCTTTCAAGCAAAGCAACGAACATGTTGAAATAATTTTTAAAAGACTGTGCTTTTGCTTAATTAGAATTAAGATCCTGTTCTCTTTAGCTAGATCATGATCAAGAGTTTATTGCATGACTCCTTAGTAGCTGATATCTTTCCAACCAAATTAGTTGTTCATTTATCAATGACTTAGGGTAAAAATATTTCCTTTCAATCAAAGACAAGGAAAACCACCCTCTTTGTTTACCAACACCTTTCTCCCTCCATGTCTGCCTTGTCTTTCTCTCCTCTAGAGGTTGAAGCAGAATGAAATAAATACAATAAACTCTTGAGGACTGGCTTTCATCATGTATCTTTATTTTCTTGGACATGAATACAAGCCCCTTGGAGTATAGAACTGTGCAGTACATGGAGAGTATGTTGATATGCAAGGATTGAGGGAAAGCATAAGGTTGTGTTTTCTCTAATGACAGACAGCTTATAAAGCTGTTTGTTTCCAAGACGCAGCCTTCTATGCAGAAAGTTATTATCAGCCCTGAATTCAATTTAGTATAAGTCAGAATACAAGGACAATCTGATAGTCTCATAATTGTCTGACTTAAAAACTGACAAATTTTAATTTGAAAAGTTTTCTTTTGTTTTGTTTTTCATTGAAAGCAATGGAAGGTTCTAAAGAAGTAACATAGTCAGTGTTTTGACACATATTCCATGGTTGTGGCACTGCTGTAACACCTAAAACATTGTATTAAAAGGAGGACCAAGATTCAGAGAGAAATTAATGGCATGACTCCCATAAAAAGAAAAACTGTGGAATTTGTGAATTATGCAGTGAACGTCCTGGACTCCAGCTACCTGTGTCAAGACTGCTCTGTGACATTCAGTGTTGTAGTGTGGTAGGTTCTCACACAGAGCCTCCATTGAATCCTTTCCATTAGATTACTGTTCCTATGTTTATATGCCCCAGACCTCCTGGAAATGGATACTTGATGACCCTAGTAAGATAACTTCCATAACAAAGACAACAAGGAAAACTTCTTACCTTTGGAAAGGTAATAAATAGAAGAGAGAAGGTCAAATGCTACTTTTAAGGAAAATTTTTCAAAAGGCTGTAAAGCAGAGAGAAGACAGGAAACAATGAAAAGCACAATGGCCTACACCCTTGACTACCAGCCAAAATAACCCCTTTCTTCCTTAATTTCTTTAGTCAAGTTATTTAGGCACAGCAATAGGGGAAAAAAGTAAAAAAAAAAAACAAAAAAAAACAAAAAAACAACAACAACAACAACAAAACAACTACCACAGTTGCTTGCCTACTTCCTTGCCAGATCGTAAGTGCGTTATCACATAATTCAATATCTTTCAGAACCTATATTTATAATAGTTCTATACAATTGTGTTTCATGACCATCATTTAGTATTAAATTGCATCTTTAGACTTTTCCAGGCTATCTTGGATAATATTTATAAACAAACATACTCAAGCAAATCAAAAGAGTACAAAGTAAATACTATGGTCACAAAAAACACACCGTAAAAGAATAATTTATTTTCTAAGACTGGGAGAGTTGTGCCTATGAAGCTACTTTTGAAGGAGATAGAAAATGGCTCTGTGGATTGGGGAGGAGAGGCAGACATGAAACCCTCAACTAAATGAGGAGCTATTGACATTGACAGTTGCTAGGAGAGGGAGAGTCATGTTTACTTAATCATGTGACCCCTGGTAGGTTGACTCTGCACCAGCACCAGCGTTGACACTACTCCTAAGACTAGCTGGGCAATGAAAAATGGAGTTAAGAAAAAGTTAGAAAAGGGGATGAATATGTCCAAAATACACTATAAGTATTTTTAAAAAATTGGTTAGAAAACAAATATAAGTGAGTTTTATTCCTCCCATTGCCCACCCCATACACACACATGAGAAGAGCAATTTAATTATAAAAACAATTACAGGAAGTACGGAAAATAGGTGTCAGAAGAGGAAAATATACAGAGAACCTTTGAAATTGTCCGACTCGAAATGACCAAAATGTTCTATTAATAGTAAGAAACTGAGCCATTTTGCTTCCACACTTAAGAACGGCAGGAGAAGAGGAGTGAAAGAACGTAAACTGATCTCTGCTTAACCTAGCTTCAGAGCTGACTGCTTAAATTTGAAATATTCATTGACTTTGTGGGCACTAACCATGGCTAGCTTGAATGCATCTCAGGGGGTCCAACTCCTTATTAAGCACTTACATGACTGCCAATGTAGCCTTTTCGAAAAGTAGGTTGTAACTAAAATGTAGTTACTCAGTTTCATTGAAATTTGTATTTTAGCTTAAGAGCCAGAATTAAGCACGCTCACTCTTTTCTCTCAGTTGCATGTAATTCACTGCAACTAATAATGACCTTGATAGCAATAACTTTGTACTTTATACTTGGAGATATTCATTCCCTCCCTCCATCCTTACAGCCCTACCCAACCATCAGCTAGTCTCCTATTAATTTTGCTTCTACTCATAAGACATATACATAAATAGTTTTATTAGTGTGAATGAAATCTAGTGTCCCAGAGCAAACCAGCCACAATATTTGTCTTTTCAAGTCTGACTTATTTCATTTAATATCAGTTGCATCTACTTCCCTGCCAACAACATAATTCCTTTCTTCTTCATGGCTGACTGAAAGGCCATTGTGCATAGCCCACATTTTCTTTAGTCGTCATTTGTTGATGGACACCCAGAGTAATTCCAGGACTTGGCTTGTGTGATTAATGCTGCAGTGAATACAAATGTGCGTGGATCTATGGATTGTAGCGAGTTAGTCTTTTATCAAGCCAAATTTGTCTTCCTTTCCAACCAAGTTATAGTTGTAAGGTTTGTGTATTCATAGCTTTAGCTTTTAACCAATAACATGCCAAATAAAAATAAATGACCTATGAATAGAAGACATTTTTGTCTATTGCTCTCTGCCACATAACCATGGGGGTTTCTGCAGCTTATTTCAGGCATAAAAATTGTTGTGCTCATTTTTGAGGTTACTCTCATAAAAATAATATATGTATTGTTTGCCTAATTTGCATTAATTATAGAACACAAAGGTATTGAATGGGGTCATTTGCATTTTCCAAGGATTAGTCTAAGAAAAGAAAAAGGAATAAAAATCTCAAATCAGCTTTCTAAATACATCTAAAAACTGATATGTAAGTAGTTTTATTAATGTTTCACAAATATGTAAACAGACAGAAGTCTAATTTTTAAGAGAAGCCATAGCAAGATCATACATCCATAATACTGTTTAAAGTTTTTATGAAATTTCTTGTCTCAACTTCAGGAACTTTATTCAAAGAAAGAATGTTATTCTTTCATAAAAACAAGCAAACCTGTCTACAGACTGAGATTACAATTTATTACTATCAAAATACGTTCCTTCCTCAACCTAAGCCAAAGAAATAAGGATTGAATTTGTCACTCATTATGAAAGTGTGTGTTTGTGGGGGGTGTGTATAGTATGTGCACATGAGCATGTATGGGGGTAACTGTGTGCTGTAAGGAAGCTAAAGTTGGATGTTGGATGTCTTCTGTCTTCCTCTCTGCATTATTGCCTTGAGTTCTGCCTGTCTCTGCTTCTCAGAGCTGGACGTATAGCAAGGCACTGCTATAAGACCCCACTTCTATGAATATTAGGCATTCAAAAGCTGTACAGTTTTCCAACCCACTGGCCAAGCTCCCCAGCTTCATCACTCACCTTTACCTAGTAGGAAAAAAATAAAAGTAAAACAAAGGTTTTCATGTAGGCATCCAGTTCCCTGACAGATGGTGAGTAACTTGACACACTGTCTTTCTGCTGTGGAGGCAGGGGTAGGGCTGAAACTAGACAATAAAGCACCCGTCTTTGTGTCACCCTTAAAACAAATGGGCTCGTGTGATTCCAGTCTTGAATGATCAAAAGTCAGTTGTTTTCTTCTGATTAAATTAAAGTTTGCAGAGGCTTCTAGGCCTCCCAAGAAAATAAAATGTTGTTTTTTAGGAGATGACTGTCATTCTAAATAAATTTAAAATAAAAAGTATCTGGATGGGCACATGAAAATATTGAGAAAAAATGAAAGAGAAAGAAATACAGAAATTAAAGCATTTTCTTTTCACAGAATACTCTGCTTTTGCTTCTATGCTGCCTGTCTCCCATTAATGGCTTTATTTCTCTTTGTCTCAAGAAGGGGCAGGTGATAATCTTTGATACAGGGACAATTTCTGTTATCAGTGGGTTGTCTTGCAAAGAGGAATAATGGCATAACTTCTTTAGCTGGTAATGAATTACCTGCTGCTTGAGGATACAGCTGCGTGCCTGTTTCTCAACTCTGCATTTTCTTCACATCTTAGCCCAGATTCTACCTCCAACAATCTCATTTTATCACTATGGCCTGTAGAAAAGAAAGTAGGCATGGAAATGAAACTTGATCAGACATTATTTGAGGGGTAGGATAAACATTTATGACTCTATATGAAGACAGCATGATGAAGAATAGCAGGACTAATCAGATGGAAAAAAGCCAAACAAAAAGTGCTATTATGATGGATGTCAGCATGAGGAGGGAAATTAAGATGTCATGAAATTATACTTTTATTCTTTCAAGAGGAGGAGAAACCAGTCTTACATGATTCACCAGCAAAGCCATTGCCACTGAGTAGTCATAAGGGGCTCTTAGTTGTTCACATGTCTTTCTTACCAGCTGTTAGTACTAACTTAAAGATTTCTTTTTTCACACCTCAGAACATTGCAAGGGGTTCCAAAGCATTTGCTGCCAGCTGCCAGCTGCCAGCTGCCAGCAGGGAGGTGTACGTAGGTTGCTGCATGGAGTTCAACTAACAGGTCTAGGTCCTTCGATGACAGAAAAATAGCATGCACCTGAAGATGATGATAAAACAAAACACTGTGAAGAACTTAATTCACCATCATCACCTTCATTCTGATGCAATAACTAATTTTTGCTAATGTTTTTAGAACAACATAATTAAAGCAATAAATGTGCATAGCTGTACTAGTCATTAGTCATGTGATTTAAATCTGAGCAATATGAATGTGTAGATAGATACGTGAGAGCAAAACAAGTACTACATGACACCCATGAATGTCTGTGTTTCACAATTAGCAATTAACTTGGAACAAAAAATAATGGCCAATGGACATAAATGACCATATATTTGAAAGAGGAAAAAAGGTACTGAACATTGTAAGGAGATCCTTTAAATTTTTTATTTTTTTAATATTAATCATGGGTTATTTACTTTGTATCCCAGCCATAACCCTCTCAATCCCACCCTCCCGCCATCATATCCTCCCTGCCCCTTTCCAAGTTCACTGATAGAGGAGGACCCCCTCCCCTTCCATCTGACCCTCGCTTATCAGGTCTCTTCAGGACTGGCTGCAATGTGTTCATGGTAAATTTTTAAAATAAGCTTCACAGATAAGCATTCTTTAGGCTATGGTTAGGCAAGACTTCCTAAAGAACTAACAATAATAAATACCTTTACATACTTGCTCATTTGAAACTATATGCTGTAATGGTGTCATTGCAGTCTATAAAATTATGATATGAGAGAGACAATGTTTGTGTATTGCCATTCAAGAACTGGATTTGACCACTCACCATTGAATATGTCCTAAATTAATTCCTGTGCTGACATTTCAAAAGAACCTATAAATTTTCTAATTGGGAAGTAATCCTAATTATTAATCATGCATGGGATTTTTTTGCTATTAGCTTTGCTTTGCTGGAGATCATTGCCTTGTTATAAATTTCCTGGATATGTAAATAGCTACAACTTACACATAGAGAGATAGAACAAGTGATGGAAACAACTAGAAAAGCCCTAATTTTGGAAGAGAAAGCATAGTCGTGGCAAACACAGAACAGGCATGAGAGACAAAATCCTACTGAAACTGAGGGAAGACACTGCATCTTTTTATTTTCTCAAAACATAAATCTTGCAGTGAGTGATCAGGGATACAAGGCACATACCTAAACATAGTAAAGACAATATACAGCAAGCCTATAGCCAACATCAATCTAAACAAAGAGAAGTTTATATCAATCCCACTGAAATCTGGGGCAAGGCAAGGCTGCCCACTCTCTTGGTACCTCTTCAACATAGTACTTTAAGTCCTAGCTAGAGCAATAAGACAACTATAGGAGATCAAGGGGAAACAAATATGAAGACGTCAAAGTTTCCTAGTCACAGATGATATGATTGTATACTTGAGTGCCAGCAAAATTCAACCAGAGAACTCCTTTAGCTGATAAACACCTTCAGCAAAGTGGCTGGATACAAAATTAACTCAAAAAAAAAAAATCAAAAGCCCTCCTGTATACCAAAGACGGGAGGGCTGAGAAAAAAATCAGAGAAACAAAACAGCACCCTTAACAATAGCCACTGATAACAAGAGTACCCTGATGTGACTAACCAAGCATGTGAAAGATCTGTTTGATCTCCTCCCAGGGAGACTCATGTATCACCCCTAGGCCCTTTCTCTTCTCCTAACTCTTCTGGGCCTATGGATTGTAGATTGGTTATTATTAACTTAACAGCGAATATCCATTTATAAGTGAATACATATCACATTTATTTTTCTGGTTCTGGGTTACCTCACTCAGGATGGTTTTTTTCTAGTTCTATCCATTTGCCTGAAATTTTCATGATGTCTTTTTTTTAAAAATAGCTGAGTAATACTCCACTGCAGAAATGCACCACATGTTCTTTGTCCATTCTTCTGTTGAGAGATATCTAGGTTATTTGCAGTTTTTAGCTATTATGAGTAAAGCCCCAATGAATAAGTGTTCTTGTGGGAGGATGGAGAAGTCCTTTGGCATATGTGCAAAAGTGGTATAAGTTAGTTTTGAGGTAGATCAATTCCAAACTTCCTAAAGAGCCACCATGTTGATTTCCATAGTAGCTGCATGAGTTTGAATCCCCAACATCAGTGCAGAAGTGTTCTGCTCACTCCATATCCACACCAGCAAGAGCTGTCACTTACGTTATTGATTCTGACAGGTGAGAGGTAGATTTCCTTTATTGAGAATTCTGTTTAAATCAGTATCCCATTTTAAAAATTCATATCTAGTTTCTTGAGTTTTAGTCCTCTATTGGATATAAAGTTAGTAAAAATCTTTTCCCATTCTGTGAGATGATGCTTTGTCTTATTGATGCTGTACTTTGCATTACAGAAGCTTCTCAGTTGTATGAGGTCTCATGTATTAGTTGTTGATCTTAGTGCCTGTGCTATCAGTGTTCTAGTTAGAAAGTCTTCTCCTGTGCCAATGCATTCAAGCCTATCCCCCACTTACTCATATTCTCCTATAAGATTCAGCATATCTGGTTTTATGTTGAGGTATTTTTTTTTTACTTTTTTATTAATTACACTTTATTCACTTTGTATCCCTCCATAAACCACTCCCTCCTCCTCTCCTAATCCTACCTTCCCTCCCCCTTCTTTACACATGCCTCTCCCCAAGTCCACTGATAGGGGAGGTCTTCTTTTCCTTTCTTCTGATCCTAGTCTATCAGATCTCATCAGGAGTGGCTGTGTTGTCATATTCTGTGGACTGGTAAGGCTGCTCCCCCCTCAGAGGGAGGTGATCAAAGAGCAGGCCAATCAGATTATGTCAGAGGCAGTCCCTCTTCCCATTACTCTGTAACCCACTTGGACACTAAACTGCCATGGGCTACATCTGTGCAGAGGTTCTAGGTTATCTCCATGCATGGTACTTGGTTGGAGTATGAGTCTCTGGAAAGACCCCTGTGTTCAAATTTTCTGGTTTTGTTGCTCTCCTTGTGGAGTTCCTGTCCTCTCCAGATCTTACTATTGATTTGACTTACGGCCCACTTCAAAAGAGGAAGCCCATGCCTGACACTGCTTGAGTAACCAGGAACTAGAGAATTGCTAGCCAGGAGATCTAGGGTCAAACCAAGAACTACTGGTTTAGAAAAAATATATATATAAATAAAATGACTCCTAATGATGTTCTGCTATACTCATAGATCAGTGCTTTATCAAGTCATCATCAGAGAGGCTTCCTCTGGAAGCAGATAGGAACAGATGCAAAGACTCACAACCAGACATTACATGGAGATAGTATGTAAAGGAAAGGTCTCCATCAAATCCCTCCCTTCAGAGTTCAGGGAATCCCTTGGAAGAGTAAGAGAAAAAATTGAAGAGTCAGAGGGGATGGAGGACACCAGGAGAAGAAAGCCCTCTGAATCAAATAAGCAAGACACATATGAGATCACAGAGACTGAAGCAGCAAGCAAGGCCTACATGGGTCTAAATCAGGTCCTCTTTGTATATATTATAACTATTAAGTTAATGTTTTATGGGACTCGTGAGTGTGAGAATGTGTGGGTTTCTGACTGTTGTGCCTGTTCTTAGGGCCCTTCTCCTCCTGTTAGGTTGCCTTTTCCATCTTTGATGTGATGGTTTTTGTTTCATCTTATTTTATTTTATTTTGCCATGTTTGGTTATTATGTTTTAGAAGCCTATTCTTTACTAATGAGAGACAGGAAGGGAATGGATCCAGAGGAGAGGGAAGATGGGGAGGAATTGGGTGAAGTGGAAGGAGAGGAAACTATAATCAAGATGTATTGTATGAGAAAAGAATCTATTTCCAAAAAACGAAAAAAAAAGGGAAAAGCCGAAAAAGAAAAAAAAAAAAACAGTGAAAATGGCCATCCTGCCAAAAGCAATCTGCAGATTCAATGCAATTCTCATAAAAATACCAACACACTTCTGTATAGAACTTGAAAGAGTAATTCTCAACTTCATATGGAAAAACAAAAACCCCAGAATTTCCAAAACAGTCCTGTACAACAATAGATCATCTGGAGGTCTCTTCATCCCTGATCTCAAGCTGTACTACAGAGCAATAATAATTAAAACTGCATGGTACTGGTATAGAAACATTATGGTGGATCAATGGAATCGAACAGAAGACCAAGAAATAAATCCACACACCTACAGATACTTGATTTTTGTCAAAGAAGCCAAAATCATACAGTCGAAAAAAAAGACAACAACTTCAACAAATGGTGCTGGTCTAACTGGATATATACATGTAGAAAAATACAGATAGATGTATATTTATCACCCTGCACAATACTAAAGTCCAAGTGGATCAAAGACCTCAACATAAAACCAGACACACTAAATCGGTTAGAAAAGGGGGGAAGAGCCTTGAACTCATTGGCATAGGAGACAACTTCCTGAAGAGAACACCAACAGCACAGGCTCTAAGATCAACAATCAATAAATGGGACCTCATGAAACTGAGAAGCTTCTGTAAAGCAAAGGACACTGTCGTCAGAACAAAATGACAGCTGGGAAAGGATCTTCACCGTATATTTGACAGAGGGCTAATATCCAGAATATATAAAGTACTAAAGAAGTTAAAAATTAACAAATCGAGTAATCCAATTAAAAAAAGGAATACAGAGCTAAACAGAGAGTTTTTTTGTAGAGGACTATAGAATGGAAGAGAAACACTTAAAGAAATGTTCAATGTCCTTAGCCATCAGGGAGATGCAAATCAAAACAACGCAGAGATTTCACCTTCCACACATCAGAATGGCTAAGATGAAAATCTCAAGTGACAATACATGCTGGAGAGGATGTGGAGAAAGGGGAACTTTCCTCCATTGCTGGTGGGAATGTACAATCAGTTTGGAAATCAATCTGGCCCTGTCTCAGACAATTAGGAATAGTGCTTCCTCAAGATCCAGCTATACCATTCCTAGACATACATCCAAAAGATGCTCAAGTACACAACAAAGACATGTGTTCAACCATGTTTGTAGCAGCTTTATTCGTAATAGCCAGAATCTGAAAACAACCCAGATGTCTTTCAGTTGAGGAATGGATACAGAAATTGTGGTTTATTTACACAATGGAATACTACTCAGCTATTTAAAAATATAAGAAAATTATGAAATTTGCAGGCAAATGGTGGGATCTAGAAAATATCATCCCAAGTGAGGTATCCCAGAAGCAAAAAGACACACAAGGTATATACTCACTTATAAGTGGATACTAGACCTATAATATAGGACAAATATACTAAAATCTGTACACCTAAAGAAGCTAAGCAAGAAGAAGAACCCTGAGTAAGATGATCAATTCTCACTCAGGAAGGCAAACAGTATGGACATTAGAAGAAGGAGAAATCGGGAAAAAGGACAGGAGCTTATCACAGAGGGATTCTGAAAGATTCTACCCATCAGTGTATCAAAGCAGATGCTGAGAGTCATAAACAATCTCTGGGCAAAGTGCAGGGAATCTTATGAAAGAAGGGGGAGATAGTAAGACCTGGAGAGGACAGGATCTCCATAAGGAGAGTAACAGAACTAAAAAGTCTTGGCACAGGGGTCTTTTGTGAGTCTGATACTCCAAGCAAGGTCCATTCATAGATATAACCTAGAACCCCTGGTCAGATGTAGCCCATGGCAGCTCAGTATCCAAGTGGGTTTCCTGGTAATGGGAACAGGGACTATCTCTGACATGATCTCACTGGCGGGCTCTTTGACCAACCCCCCAAGGGAGGAGCAGCCATGCCAGGCCACAGAGGAGGACAATGCAGCCAGTCCTGATGAGACCTGATAAGCTAGGGTCAGATGAAGGGGAGGAGGACCTCTCCTATCAGTGGACTTGGAGAGTGGCATGGGAGGATAATTGAGGGAGGGAGGATGGGATTGGGAGGGAATGAGGAAGGGGGCTACAGCTGGGATACAAAATGAATACACTGTAATTAATATAAAAAATTTAAAAAGAATTACAACCATACATTATTTTTCTGCCCTCAGAAAAGCTCAATAAGCCTCTTAGCTGTCTTAAACCCCACTGTCTTAGTATCTACTCTTTCTACAAGGATCTAGATGAAAGGTAATCAAGAGAAAGGCAGTGCTTCCGTTTCCCAGGTCTGTGAAAAAAAAAAAAATAGATGAACCCATTGATTGGAGATTTGCTCTAGGTTTCAAAATTACCTCTCATTAGGAAAACAAGAAAATTATATAAAGCATGTGCAGACAGTCAAAATAATCACAAACTGAATTCAAGGTGCTCTGTATGTGATAAGCTGAGTCCTCTTGTCTGAAGGCTAGCTCTTACTGATCCTGACACTATTTAGGAACTGGATTGTATCTATGTGGCAATTTAGATAGTCACAGATCTCTCCAGTTAGTGCTACTTCTTGCAAGACTACTTGTGATTACCATCGCATTCTAGTTTAAGGATTATTAAGTAATCAAATGGCTGTCTTTCTCGCCTACCTGAATGCAGAAGTTTTCTGTGTTGGAATAAGAATGACTTTTAATTATATTTCTCTGTAACTGAAAAGACCAAATATTTGCTATTGAACAGTGAGTTTTTAAACAGTCTCTAGAATAAACCTAAAATCACTGGGAAATTAAAATGTAGATCTAATTGAAGGAAAATGAAAGATTGTGTGAAAGTGGCTAAGGAGATGCTTAGGGTGGAATTTGTAGCTGTTAATGTTTGTGATCTAAAATAAAAAGGGACTGAAGTTAGTGATCTAATTTGCAGCCCTTGGGATCTAGAACAATATAAAAAATTAATAACAACACAAGTAGAGGGAAAGAAGTGATGAAACAGAAAATGAATTGGAGGAAGGAAATCAATTCAACCCTAGAAGAATATTGGTACACAAGAAGCAGAGCCTAAAGCTGTCTCATTGTGAGTCTAGAAAGACTACTAAAAGAATAAGAAAATATTTTACTGGAATTATGAGTAAGAAGGGGACACTTTTAAGGTTCTGCAAATACTAATCACAGAAATATTATATAGAGGTTTTCTCTACAAATATAAAAATCTTACAAAATATGGACAATTCTTAAAAACCCATGTTCAGCAGCACATGGCCAGCACAAAACAAACTCAATAGTAGTTTGTTTGTTTTTTTTTTTTTGTTTTGTTTTTGTTTTTGTTTTTGATTCACATTGCTTTGTTTGCTTATATTTTGTCTCACTGGTCTTTGGTTTGTATATTATGGTTTCTGATTTTGTACTTTTATGGATTTTGTTGTGTGTTTCTTGTGTTTTATCTTTCTTTTTATAAAATTTTTGTTGTTTGTTTTCTAAGAGAAAAAAAGAAATAGTATATACTTGGACAGGTGGAAAGGTGGGAAGAATCTGGGAGGAGTTGAGGGTGGGGAAACGTGATCAGAATATACTGTAAGAAAAAAGAACCTTAAATAAGAAAATAAAAACAACTACAGTTATCAAAAAATGACACAAAATAAATCAAACATGCAAAATTTAGAATTGTTCTTTATACTTGCTTTTAAGAAAACAAGAAGATTAGGTCCTCAGGCTAAGCCCCATTATTACGCCAGCAAAGGCCTCTTGACCAGACAAAAAGAACCAGACAAGCTTTTCCTGCTGCTTTGCAGTTCTCAAATCCAACTGGAAAGCAGATGCTACTCACATAACAGTCTTCTAAGTACTCGTGTTTACACCCAAAGATTAGTGCTGATCTTAGCCTTCATCACAGGGGTTTCTTGTTGATTGGCCAGTGGTCAATGCAGCTATCCATAACTGGTCAAATGCTGAGAATAAATGATGGTGGAGTGCTTAGCCAAAAGTGGAACAGCTTTATTAACTTTTCCAGGGCTCAAGAAACATGCTAGAAGAGGTGGAGGAAAGAACATGAGAGCCAGAGGATAGGAAATGCACAAAGAAACAAAAGAGTTCTTTTGGACATGATGTACCCATTGCACTCATGAACTCATTTCTGTGCTTATAGGGACAATACATGCATAACATTCCATCACCAGTGGGGCAGGGGACCATGAAGCTCAAACTCTCCTTGAGTGTTTAATGATGTTAAATGGTTTCTGGGTAAGAGCATGTCAGTTAATCAATGGCATAGCCACTGATAAGTTCTTCTCCACAATCCATTGAATAACAATCTGCATATAGATATAGAAACAACTGTAATTAAACTCAGAAGATTGCACACAAAAAGAACACATGAAAATATGAAGGAGACCTATTAGAAGAAGAAGGATTTCAAGACGGATAAAAGAAAGACAGAGGAAAAATAAGAGTGAAAATCGCTATTCATTGTATACATGTATAAAACTGTTCAAAACTTTAAAACAAACAAGCAAAAACAACAACAACAAAATAATTGTATTATTAACTGAAGAAAAAAGATTGACCATGAGCTCTTCACCCCATTTTTGTTTAAGTTCCCAAATCAGGGAGGGAGGTTGGGGTTGGGAGGGGATAAGAGAGGGGGCTACAACTAGGATACAAAGTTAGTAAACTGTAATTAATTAAAAAAATAATAAAAAAATTTAAATCTCATATCAAAAACAGATGAGTATTTCTGAACAAGAGTTTATAGTAGTGTAAAATTATAATAGAATTCTATATAGACACAAACACTTTTCATAACTATTATGAAATTTAGAGAGAATGTCTTGTGCATTGTATGGATACATTACCTGTAAAAAAAATAAAAACTGTAGTCTATAGGAATGAGTAGAATAGAAGGTGGGACATCTGGCAGGCTGAAAGGATTCTGGGTGGGATAGAGCCAGGCACGGAGAGATTTACCTGGAAATGTGACGAATACAAATGATGGTACCTGAGCACAGGTAACCAGCCATGTGGCAGAATGTAGACAAGTAAAAATAGGACATTTTAAGTTATGACTTAGTCAGAGTAGAGGCTAGCTATATTGCTTAGGTATTTGTAATACATTTTGAGTCTTTTGAGTCATTATGCTGGGATCTTGGGGATGGGAAGAAAAATATGTAACCTAGGATCAATGGTGTACTAAAAATAAGGCTAGAATCTAGGGTTACAGCCTGAGAATTCTTGGGTGAAAAGCAGAAAAAGTTCTGGAATGCAGCTAGACATGGAGTCATATTCCAGCTTGGGGCTGCAAAAAACATGACCCCACTACAATGAAAGAAAAAAGAAAAAAAGAAAACAGAAAAAAACAGCTTAGAGTAGAATTCATGTTCATCATATATTTTATTTTATAGGCAGAAGAGATCAGAACACTTATGTATGAAAAATAAGACTTTAAAGCTACACCTACAAGTCTATAAAGAAATTAAAATCTAAAAATACATTCATAGGAGAATTTAATAAGTTTAATAAAAGCAAATCTGCTAGACTAAAATACACAATATATTTTTATCATAAATTAGAGACCAAAGTAAACTGAGAACATGATCATGACTAAGACTCAACACTGAAATGTCAATGTTTCTTAATATAAATTGTGAGAGGATTTTATAAAACCTGACAAGTTGAATTTAAGATACATGTGACAATACAAAAGATCTCAAGTCTTGAGAAGGTAAAGTAGTTCTGGGTATTCATGCTACCTAACTGAAAGAATTACTAAAAAGATTTAAAAACAAGGAGAAAGTGAGAAAAGCATAAAGCAAGAAAAGTAGATTAACATTCAAGAATCCTGGAATGTGTTTAATTTATAAGAAAAGTAAATAGTTTATGGAAATGTGATGATAATTTCCCTAGATGGTACTAGTACTGGAACTTGTACAGGGTACACAAAGGACCTCACTCTTATCTGACAGGATAACTGAAAATGAACTTGTCACTATTCATAGACACAAATGTAAATTAAAGCATGGTAGAAAAAGACACAATAATATGTTCATGGCCAAAACAGCAACATATTATTTCGTCACATTACAAATAGGAACAACCATAAAAGAAAAATAAAATTAGACTGAATAAAATTAAAAACTGCTGTCCACAAGATATATAATCAGGAACTAGAAACACAAAGACCGCAGGCAAATATTCACAAAATATGCTTTCATAAAGAGCTTGGTTCTTGAACAGATAAATCTTATAAGTCAATAATAATAAATAATTTAAAATAAGTAAAAACTCAAATGTACATTTCAAAAGGGATGGTACACAATGTTAATAATGACATGAAAATGTGCTCTGTGTCATTAAGGTAACCTGTGTCATTAAGGTCAACCTCCAAAGAAACCACCTACACAAATGCTGATTTAGCTAAAACGAAAGAGAAACAACTTCAAGTGTTGAGAGAATGTGAAACATGTAAAAGTCACTGGACTGCTGGTGGAAAACAAGATTCGTGGTCACCTGAAGAATAGGGTTAGCAAATTTGTAAACATAATATAGACATACACCATGACATGCCCACTGTTCATGCCATTCTACAGTGTATACTGAAACAATTTAAAACATACCCATGCAATATTTTAAAGACTTATTTTGTCATTTAAATAGTCACCATTTTAATCAGTTTTAATGACATGATTATGAGATATGTGAGGTAAGCTAGAATGCACAAGCCTTCATTCAGAGCTAAATACTAACACCCAGCCATTACACAGGAACCAGTGTTCTCTACCTGGTCTAGACAAGAGTATTTTATAGGAACTAAAATCTCAATTTAAGGGTTCACAACACAATGACTTTCCAAATACAGAGTGCACATCTCTTAAAGTTCAGCTTATTACATTAATTTTAATTTTCTTAATTTTTAATATCTAAGAGGGAAAAAATGAAGGAGACATTACATTGGTAACATAAGTTGGCAATAAAATGATAATTTTATTTTCTTTCTTTTAATTTTAATTTTTATATCAATTACAGTTTATTCACTTTATATCCCAGCTGTAACCCCTTCCCTCATTGCTTCCCAATCCCACCCTCTGTCCTTCATCTCCTCCCATTCCCCTCTTTAAGTCCACTGATAGGGGAGATCTTCCTCACCTTCCATCTGATCCTAGTCTATCAGGTCTCATCAGGACTGGTTGCACTGTCTTCCTCTGTGGCATGGTATATATTGGCTGCTCCCCAATCCGGGGAAGGGGGGGTGATCAAAGAGCTACTCACTGAGTTCATTTCACAAATAGACTATGTTCCAGTTACTAGGGAACCCACTTGGAGACTGAGCTGCCATGGGCTCCATTTGAGCAGGGATTCTAGGTTATATCCATGCATGGTCCTTGGTTGGAGAATCAGTCTCAGAAAAGACCCCTGTGCTAAGACTTTTTGGTTCTGTTGCTCTCCTTGTGGCGCTCATGTCCACTTTCTTTCATGAGATTCCCAGCACTCTGCCCAAAATTTGGCTATGAGTCCCAGCATCTACTTTGATACCCTCTTGGGTAAAGTCTTTCAGAGGCCCTCTGTGGTAGGCTCCTGTCCTGTTTTTTCCCCTCTTCCAATGTCTGCCCTGTTTGCCTTTCTGAGTAAGGATTGATCATCTTACCCAGGGTCCTCCTTGTTTAGCTTCTTTAAGTGTACAGATTTTAGTATATTTACCCTATATTATATGTTTAATATGCATTTATAAGTGAGTATATACCTTGTGTGTCTTTCTGCTTCTGGGATACCTCACTCAGGATGATATTTTCTAGTTCCCAACATTTGCCTGCAAATTTCACAATTTCCTTGTTTTTAATTGCTGAGTAATATTCCATTGTGTAATTACTGTATCCATTCCTCCGTTGATGGACATCTGGGTTGTTTCCAACTTCTGCCTATTATGAATAAAGCTGCTATGAACATGGTTGAGCAAATGTCCTTGTGTACTTGAGCATCTTTTGGATATATGCCTGGGAATGGTATAGCTGGATCTTGAAGTAGTACTATTCCTAATTCTCTGAGAAAGCTCCAGATTGATTTCCAAAGTGGTTGTATAAGTTTATATTCCCATCAGCAATGGAAGAGAGTTCTCCTTTCTCCATATCCTCTCCAGCATGTAATGTCACTTGAGTGTTATTTTTTTTTATCTTAGCCGTTCTGATAGGTGTAAGGTGAAATCTCAGTGTAGTTTTGATTTTCATTTCCCTGATGACTGAGGACATTGAACAATGGAAACCATTTATATTCATTTGTTTCAAGTGTTAATTATCTTACTGATATTAAATTTCTTCTTACAATGAAAAGAAATAGTTATAATATAAAGAGATATGTTGATGTTTTCCAGAATATTTTCTAGAATGTGAGTAGCTCTAAGCTAGGGAAATGTGGTGCTTTGGTTAATTTTCCAGGCATGGGAGTGACACATAGCTGCACTAGGTCATGCTGGCTAGGCAGTCTCGGTTTCAGGAATTCACTTGGTGTCATTTGCATTAAGAAAGGGTCCATGTTTCTCCTCTCTTATCGCAAAAATCTCCTCAAAAGAAAACTATTTACAAGAGCTTCAGAGCTTCCCTGTGGAACTGTCAAATGAATTCAAGTACCTAATGGGGATGCACCTACTACTCAACGTTACAAGCTACATACTGGAAGCAGAGAAACCACTGTCAACAAACAAAATTTTGGTTAAACTGCAAAATTAGCCATTTTCATTACTAATTCTATAAGAAAAAAAAATATAAAGGGCAGAATTGAAATCGGTTAGAGTTTTCTTACCTACACCAGTTATCAAAAATCAGCAACAAAAAGGTTAACGTTTATCAAAGGACCAACAGATATTTAAGTCCTGTAACATAATTGTCCTCATCAATTCTTCCTTTTTTGAAGGAAGGTACTTACATAAATTTGGGGAATGCCTGCGTTATCACTCACAGCAGCTGTAAAGGAAGAAAATCTGGAGCAATTTGAAGGGTGAACTTCCCTGCTGGAATCCTGTCCTTGAAAGGCATGAAAAAAAAAGGCCAATAAAGCAAGCAATAGCATCGTTAGCAGTGTCTTATGAAGAGGACATGGAATCCAATCAAACTATGGTTAGGTTCTCCCATCACCTATGTGTCACTGGATATGTATAAGGATCAGCAGTACATGGAGCAGGCATGCCTCTGATGCATGTCACGGGGTTTGTAGCTGGTTTTGCTTTGTAAATGTGGCTCTTTTTTGTCTTATTTTTGTCTATTTACCTTGATTTTTATTTTTGTGTTGCTGTAAAAATATTTCGTTTCTTGTTTTTTGTTGTTGTTGTTGTTTCTTGGTTTTTAGTTTTTGCTCTTGGTTTTCTTTCAAACAGAGAGAGATGATATACATATATTTAAAAATCATTACATAAATATGTGTTTATAATATATATAAATATATTATATATATATAAAACAAAGTTAAGGAGGGAAGTTGGGAAGAGGAAAACATGGAAAAAGGGGGCCAAGATGGCGGCGCCGGGAGAACACTGTGTCTGAGAAGCGGGACAACACTCTTCGTGCAGCGTAAGGAGACTGAACTCTGGGCCCTAAAACTACAGTGATCATGTTTCCCAGGTGAGGGGAGGCTCCCACAGCATGGGAATTGGTCGAGTCCACTCTCGGGCTGCACAGCTGAAACCCAGAAGAGATCCCAGGTAATGTGGGCTTTGGGTCTCCAGGCTGGTGCCACAAACCTGCATATCCCGAGCACGTTCCTAGGCTGATTGGTGGGCACAAGGGTGCCAGAGACTGGAAGTCCCAGTCGCAAGAAAACCCCACGGGGAAGGAAAGTTGCAAGACTGATCACCCAGTCTTTCCCCTGAAGGTCTCCCTGACCACGGGTACCGGGCGAAATCACAACTCAGCTCCCGTCGCACATGGAGAGGGTCTGCGCACCCAGCTCAAAATCCCTACTCTCTCTTGGGAGAAGGCAGGAGGTGTCCAGCAGAATCTGCCAGACCACATTGTCTGCACCCCAACCCGAGATCGGAGCTGAGAAAACCCAATCCTTTCGGGCACTCCCCCAAATGCCACCATAACCCTGCCGCAGCAGAGCAGAAGGATAAAGAGGTGCACAGTGGCTTCACAGTGCCGGGACCCCACTGCTGCCGGCTGCTCCTAGCAAACAAACTTCAGCTCGGGTTCTGGGACTGTAGTCATTCAACATGTCCTGAGATACTCCTGGGTCCAGCGCAATAAGGTCTAGCACCAAGTCCTATCACCGGCACCCCCCCCCCCGACCCCTGGCAGAGAAACCCCGGCTCAGGATCGGACTGAGAAGTCCCAACCACTTCTGGCACTCCCCTTACAGCACCGCCATAAGCTTGCCCTAACAGAGGGGAAGGAGAGAGACGCAGCCTGCCACAGGACACAGCACCCCCTCTCCAGCTCACCCAGTGGCCCCTAGCAGAGAAACCCAAGCTCTGGATCTGAGGACACTCAACCCTACCTGGTACTCTCTCGGGATCAGCAAACATAGGTTCTTCCGCCAGGCTGCTTCTGGCAGAGAGATCTGGGCCCGGGATCTGGGATTGAGAACACTCAACCTAACTCTTTCCCGCGCTACCCAGGGACCAGTCAACATAACCCCTCCTGGCAGAGGGAAAAGACAGAGAGGCAGCACACAGGAAAGGTGGACACCGAGTCCTGTGGCCACAGTGTCACAGAGCTAACTGTTACCCTACCAGCGCATTTTCCACAGCAGGACCAAATCAGAGAGTAGAGAGCAAGGGGAACCCCTGTACATTCCAACTGGTCCAAGAGATGGAAGAAAGACTCTCAGGAGCCGAAGATACACTTGCGGAAATTGACACATCTCTCAAAGAAAAAATAAAATCAGAAAAGTTCCAAACACAAAACATCCAAGATATCAAGGACACCATGAAAAGACAAAATCTAAGAATAATAGGAGTAGGAGAAAAAGAAGACATCAGGCTCAAAGGTCCGGAAAATATTTTCAAGAAAATTATAGAAGAAAACTTTCCCAACTTAAAGAAGGAGATGGCCATAAACATACAAGAGGCCTACAAACACCAAGTAGACTAGACCAGAAAAGAAATTCTTCACGTCACATCATAGTCAAAACACTGAACCTACAGAACAAAGAAAAAATTCTAAAAGCAGCAAGGGAAAAAAGGCCAAGTAACATATGAAGGTAGACCTATCAGAATCACACCAGATTTCTCAACAGAAACTATGAAAGCCAGAAGGGCCTGGACAGAAATCATACAGTCCTTAAGGGAGCACAGATTCCAACCCAGACTACTATACCCAGCAAAACTTTCAATCAACATAGACGGAGAATTCAAAATATTCCCAGACAAAACCAAATTTAAACAATATCTACATAGTAACCCAGCTCTACAGAAGTTACTAGAAGGGAAACTCCAAACCAAAGAAAACAACTACATCGAAGGAAACAGAGGAAATAGGTAACTACCCAAAAAAAAAAAAAAAAAAAAAACGAAAAGAATACAAGCAATGAAACTCAGTGACACCACAAACCCCACATCTAAAGTAAGTAACAATTGTTGGTCACTAGTATCTATCAACATCAATGGACTCAACTCCCCAATTAAAAGACACAGACTAACAGAATGGTTGCAGAAACAGGATCCATCATTCTGTTGCATCCAAGAAACACACCTATGCAACAAAGATAAACACTACCTCAGAGTAAAGGACTGGAAAAATGTCTTTCAAGCAAATGGTTCCAGAAAACAAGCGGGGGTAGCCATCCTAATATCTGATAAAATAGACTTTCAACCCAAGTTAATCAAAAAAGATAAGGAGGGCCACTATATTCTCATCAAAGGAAAAATCCAACAAGAAGATATCACAATTTTGAATATCTATGCCCCAAATACAAAAGCACCTACATTCATAAATGAAACAATATTAAAGCTTAAATCACACATTGATCCTAATACCTTAATAGTGAGAGACTTCAACACTCCACTCTCACCAAGGGACAGATCAACTAGACAGAAAACAAATGGGTAAATAAAAACACTTACAGAGTCCCTAAATCAAATGGACCTAACAGACGTCTACAGATCTTTTCATCCAAACTCAAAATGAGTATACCTTCTTTTCAGCACCTCATGGAACCTTCTCCAAAATAGACCATATAGTTGGTCATAAAGCAAGCCTCAAAAGATACAAAAAGATTGAAATAATCCCTTGTATTCTATCTGACCACTATGAACTAAAGCTGGACCTCAACAACAACAGAAATAACAAAAAGCCGACACGCACATGGAAACTGAACAACTTGTTACTCAATGACAGCTGGGTTAAGGAAGAAATAAAGAAATTAAAGACTTCCTAGAATTCAGTGAAAATGAAGGCACAACATACCCAAATTTATGGGACACATTGATAGCACTAAGTTCCTGCAAGAAGAAATTCGTAACATCACATACAAACAACTTAATGGCCCAACTGAAAACCCTAGAAAAAAAAGAAGCAGATACATCCAAGAGGAGCAGACCGCTGGAAATAATCAAAGTCAGGGCTGAAATCAATCAATTAGAAACAAATAAAACTATTCAAAGAATCAATTAAACAAAAAGCTGGTTCTTTGAGAAAATCAACAAGATAGACAAACCCTTAGCCAAACTAACTAAAAAGCAGAGAGAATCTATCCAAATCAGCAAAATCAGAAAGGAAAAGGGTGACATAACTACAGACACTGAGGAAATTCAAACAATCATTTGTAGGTCATACTACAAAAGCCTATATGCCACAAAATTTGAAAACTTAAATGAAATGACAATTTTTTTGATAGATTCCATCTTCCAACATTAAGTCAAGATCAGGTAGAAAGACTGAATAGCCCTATATCTACCAAGGAAATTGAAGCAGTCATTCACAGTCTCCCCTCCAAAAAAAGCTCTGGGCCAGATGGTTTCAGCGCGGAAATGTACCAGACTTTCAAAGAAGTGCTAACACCAATTCTCCTCAAACTTTTCCACAAAATAGAAACAGAAGGTACATTACCAAACTCATTCTATGAAGCAACAGTCACCCTGATACCTAAACCACACAAAGACCCAACAAAAAAAAGAAAACTTCAGAGAACTGTCTCTCTTATAAACATTGATGCAAAAATACTCAATAAAATACTTGCAAACCGAATCCAAGAACACATCAAAGATATCATCCACCATGACCAAGTAGGCTTCATCCCAGGCATGCAAGAGTGGTTCAACATACGGAAATCCATCAATGTAATCCACCACATAAACAAACTGAAGGAGAAAAACCACATGATCATCTCCTTAGATGCTGAAAAAGCATTTGACAAAGTCCAACACCCATTCATGTTTAAAGTCTTGGAGAGATCAGGGATACAAGGCACATATCTAAACTTAGTAAAGGCAATATACAGCAAGGCTATAGCCAACATCAAACTCAATGGAGAGAAACTTAAAGCAATCCCACTGAAATCAGGGACAAGACAAGGCTGCCCACTCTCTCCATACATCTTCAACATAGTACTTGAAGTCCTATCCAGAGCAATAAGACAACTAAAGGAGATCAAGGGGATACAAATCGGAAAGGAAGAGATCAAAGTCTCACTATTTGCAGATGATATAATAGTATACATGAGCGACCCCAAAAATTAAACTAGAGAACTCCTCCAGCTGATAAACACCTTCAGCAAAGTGGCAGGATACAAAATCAACTAAAAAAAATCAGAAGCCCTCCTGTATACCAAGGACAAAAGGGCCGAGAAAGAAATTAGGGAAAGAACACCCTTCCCAATAGCCACTAATAACATAAAGTACCTTGGGGTGACACTAACCAAGCAAGTGAAAGACCTGTTAGAGAAAAACTTCAAGTCTCTGAAGAAAGAAATTGAAGAAGATATCAGAAGATGGAAAGATCTCCCTTGCTCATGGATTGGTAGGATTAACATTGTGAAAATGGCCGTCCTGCCAAAAGCAATCTACAGATTCAATGCAATTCCCATCAAAATACCAACACACTTCTCAATAGACTTTGAAAAAAAAGATTATTAGCTTCATATGGAGAAACAAAAAACCCAGAATCTCCAAAACAATCCTGTACAACAACAGATCATCTGGAGGTATCTCCTTCCCCGATCTCAAGTTATACTACAGAGCAATAGTAATAAAAACTGCATGGTATTGGCATAAAAAAAGAAAGGAGGATCAATGGAACCGCATAGAAGACCCAGAAATAAACCCACACACCTATGAATACTCGATTTTTGACAAAGAAGCCAAAACCATTCAATGGAAAAAAGACAGTATATTCAACAAATGGTGCTGGTCCAACTGGATGTGTACATGCAGAAAAATGAAAATAGATCCATATTTATCACCCTGCACAAAACTAAAGTCCAAGTGGATCAAAGACCTCAACATAACACCAGATACTCTAAATCTGTTAGAAGAAAAAGTGGGGAACAGCCTAGAACTCATTGGCACAGGAGACAACTTCCTGAACAGAACACCAACAGCACAGGCT
The DNA here is from genome assembly GCF_907164565.1 of Psammomys obesus. Taxonomy (NCBI): domain Eukaryota; kingdom Metazoa; phylum Chordata; class Mammalia; order Rodentia; family Muridae; genus Psammomys; species Psammomys obesus. Next base: position 29,873,939 of record NW_026585797.1, on the reverse strand, counting down.
CTAAGAGCAACAATCAATAAATGGGATCTCATGAAAATGAAAAGCTTCTGTAAAGCAAAGGACACTGTCATCAAAACAAAACGACTGCCTTCAGATTGGAAAAGAATCTTCACTAACCCTTTATCTGACAGCGGACTAATATCCAGTATATACAAAGAACTAAAGAAGCTGAAAAGCAGCAAACCAAGTAATCCAATTAAAAAAATGGGGAACACAGTTAAACAGAGAATTCTCGACAGAGGAATATCGAATGGCAGAGAAACACTTAAAGAAATGCTCAACTTCATTAGCCATTAGGGAAATGCAAATCAAAACGACCCTGAGATTTCACCTTACACCCAACAGAATGGCCAAGATCAAAAACTCAAGGGACAACACATGCTGGAGAGGTTGTGGTGAAAGGGGAACACTCCTCCACTGCTGGTGGAATATAAACTGGTACAACCACTCTGGAAATCTATCTGGCTCTTTCTAAGACAATTAGGAATAGTGCTTCCTCAAGACCCAGCTATACCACTTCTAGGTATATACCCAAACTTTTCTCAAGTACACAAAAGGGATACTTGCTCAACCATGTTTATAGCAGCTTTATTTGTAATAGCCAGAACCTGGAAACAACCCAGATGTCCATCAACGGAGCAATGGGTACAGAAATTGTGGTATTTTTACACAATGGAATACTACTCAGCAATCAAAAAGGAGGAAATCATGAAATTTGCAGGCAAATGGTGGGACCTATAAAAGATCATTCTGAGTGAAATATCACAGAAGGGGAAAGAGAAACACGGTATATACTCACTTATATAGACCTATAAGATATGATAAACATAATGAAATCTATACACCTAGAAAAGATAATCAAGAGAGCGGACATGGGGTAAGATGATCAATCCTCATTTAGAAAGACAGATGGGATGTGCATTGAACGTATGACAGGAGTCTACTGAGTGCATCTGAAAGACTCAAACTAGCAGTGTTTTCAAAGCAGATACAAAGACTCATGACCAAACCTTTGGTAGAGTACAGGGAATCATATGAAAGAAGGGGAGTTAGTATGATGGGGAAAGGATAGGAGCTCCACAAAAACCAAATATATCTGGGCACAGGGTCTCTTCTGAGACTGACATTCAACCAAGGACCACGTATGGATATAACCTAGAACCTCTGCTCAGATGTAGCCTGTGGTAGCTCAGTAACCAATTGGTTTCCCATAGTGAGAGGAACAAGGACTATTTCTAACAGGAACTCAATGCAGGCTCTTTGACCCCCCACACCCCAAGGGAGGAGCAGTCCTGTTAGGCCACAAAGGAGGGCTTCACAGCCAGTCCTGAAGATACCTGACAAAACAGGATTGGATGAATGGGGAGGAGGTCCCCTCCTATCAGTGGACTTGGAAAGGGGCATGGTGGAGATGAGAGAGGGAGGGTGGGATTGGGAGGGAATGAGGGAGCGGGACACGGCTGGGATACAGAGTTAATAAAATGTAACTGATAAGAAAAAAAAAGAGTGAAAAAAAAAAAAAAAGAAACCAAAACCCTAATCTTCATTAGCTGCAGAGAATACACACATATTTAGCAAGGAGGCAGACATCTTCAAAACAGAAGCACTACATTAGAAAGCATAGCTGTACTCAGCAACATATTAAGAGCAGAAAATACTGAACTATAGATCAAAAAGAGAAGGACACCCTCTGTGAATATGTCAAAATGCTACATAAATATAAATTCCATTTTTACAGTCCATAAATTCATATACCACTGTGATACCAATCATCAAGAAAATGAGCAAATCGCAAGCAAAAAAAAAAAAAATAGCACAACACAATCTAACAATATTCATTACATGTTTTAAGACAAATTATCGGGGAGGAAATAAAGTGGTTTTCAAAAACTGGGGAAAGTGAAAACTTCAGTAGGTAAATGAATTTTCAGTATAAATGATGCTCAATAGTGTGTTTACTAAATGGTTGTGTCAGTTAGAGAAAACTAAATATGAAATACAGAAAAAATCAAAGGAGTAGAGACCTTCAATTATATGTGTAGGTATCTGTGTTCATGTGTGCATTCATGTGTGTCTGCATGTGCAAAGTCGCAGTATAAAATAACTAGTCATCGAAAATCAATTTGAAAAAATCATAATTATAATAAATATGAAAGCATTGAACCTTAGGATATAATTTTGTTTTGTAAATACCAAGAATGTTTCAAATCCTTAGAGACACGATTTCAGAGATTTTTGCTACCAAACCTTGCCACTAAAATTTTGTACAAGGAGTTTTAATCTTGACTAAATCTTTTTTCTTTTTTTTATTATTTTTTATTTCTTATCAGTTACATTTTATTAATTCTGTATCCCAGCCATGTCCCGATCCCTCATTCCCTCCCAGTCCCTCCCTCCCTCCCTCATCTCCACCGTGCCCCTTGCCAAGTCCACTAATAGGGGGGACCTCCTCCCCATTCATCTGATCCTGTTTTATCAGGTATCTTCAGGACTGGCTGCTGTTTTCAACCTCAAAGGAGTTAGAGGCACAATATTCCTCATAAGAAAATTTGTACTGCCAGATGAAGTTAAGCCTGCAAGAGAAACTTGATTGGAGATATTTGTAATGAGGTAGAGAGACTATACCAAACTCTGAACTCAACTTCACTGAGACAAACATCTGGGGGATTTGTGACCAGTGATGTGAACAGAGGAACACATCCTAGTTGTCTTTACCAGAACTTGCTTTTATGTTTATGGCATGTTGCAGCTGCACAACTTGGAGCAAGGAACTCAGTGAGTTAGAACCCTATTCTTCCTATAGAAACTGGGTGATGGATTACATTCGTAAGAGACTTAATACTTACAAATACTTGAAGAATACACACACACACACACACACACACACACACATACACACACACAGATGTAAAATATTCTTTTAAAGTTTTCTGATGTAGATGCCCTAAGAAAGTAAGCTTGGTGTTTACAGTCAAAAAGAGAAGCCTCTAAAGATTGCTCCAGCTGGGATAATGTTGACACTGTCTTGAGAAATCCTAGTGCTGGAGAGAAGACTAACATACAATGATCTGAGGGGACAAATGTTAATCAGTGGCTTTTGACCAGAAAGACACCTTACCAAATCCAAATATGCTCCAAGCCAAAGGTCTAGAATCTCTAAGAAAGTAAAGATGGCACAGTGCAGGCATCCTTAACTGAGTGTCCTGAGTACATTTTTAAAGCAGGGCTGTGCCACAGCAGAAAACATTTCAAAAAATAAATGTGCAGTCCATAGTAGAATCATGCATTCTTCAAATCTACCTGTAGGTTCAATCTTGCTCCTTAAACTTGCTTTGCAGAGCACTCCTGCCCTTCACTTAGGACCACACTAGAATCTGTGCATTTGAATCCCTCGAGCTGACTAATAACAAATGATTCCTTTCTGCTTTCCCTTTTTCCACTTCTATAATAAACAACCTGACTTTGAGAATACTTTCCAAGGTTTGGTCATTAGATCAAAATTATAATCAGTGTAAATGATCTTTATAGAAATATGAAACTAGCAATTTGTTTTCTGCATTGATGGACAAGTGAACTTGGTGAACAGAAGGAGAAGCTAATGAAAATGAAAAGCCATTTGGCTGACACCTGGTCAGCACAGTACGTTTATTTTTGAATGACTATGTCCATTTGTCCCAAAATCAAAACACTGATATACGCTTGATAGTATTAAGGACAACTTGGGGTGGTGCATTTTCAGCAATGTTTGGACATTCTAGGAGATGCTCAACACACAACTATTACATAGAATGTAGAGTAATGATGCTAAGATATCATCAATGATTCTCAAATGTTTCTCAAAACAGAATCATTTCCAGCTAGAAGATATGATATTTTAAATACTTAGTTTCATCATATTTCTTTCCAGCTGTTTCTATTTTTTGTAACATGGGGTGAGACACCTTGGACAAAACATCCTGTCTGTCTTTCTGATCCTGTAGTTTGCAATTTGTGGTTTGAATCTCCTTTCTTTCTACCTATCAACATACTCAACTTTTCTGTATCTTTGACTCCTTTATTTTTTTTTTTTTTGTTTCCTACCTACACACTGTTACCTTGTTCATCTTCTTATTGGATGTGCAACATTCCTCAGCCTGGACCTCATCTGTGTCCCACCTGCTCTTTAATCCGTTGCTTCAGATGTTTGGTCCCATTCTTCCAAATTGCCCTTTGAGAGTTTACCACTGACTTCCTGCTCTTGAAAGGCAGTGGCCTTTTCTTGAAACCTTATCTCTTTGAACTCTTGACATCTCAGCAAGTCAGCAGCTTTACTTTGTTAAAGTTCCAGTGAAAACAAAATGTTTTCTTATCTAAAGTGCTATCATTTGGAAGTGCTTAATTTCACACTGCTATAGAAAAGCACGTGGCAAACATTATCTGTCTGCTGCTATCTAGTCCAGTGCTGCTGTCAGAATGCCACACAGACGAAATATTGAGGCTCTATAGATAGGGCAGGGCTTTGGGCCTGGTATCTGTTTCTCACCTGAGTATCTGTGTTCTCCTTAACTCCTTTGTATATCTTTTTTAAATTTATTTTTTTATTAATTACACTTTATTCACTCTGTATCCCCCCATTAGGCCCTCCCTCCTCCCCTCCCAGTCCCATCCTCCCTCCCCCTTCTTCACACATGCCCCTCCCCAAGTCCACTGATAGGGGAGGTCCTCCTCTCCTTCCTTCTGATCTTAGTCTATCAGATCCCATCAGGAATGGCTGCATTGTCATCTTCTGTGGCCTGTTAAAGCTGCCCCCCTCAGGGGGAGGTGATCAAAGAACAGGCCAATCAGAGTACCTTAGTCCTTGGAGACTAAACACAGAAAAGGAAACAGAGGTTGTAGGAATTTGCACTCTGACCTCTCCTCACTTTTTGTGCACCATTGCACCACTCAACCACCTGAATTCACTCCTCCAACTTGGTTATTCCCTTTCATTTTAGCTTTCCTTAGTGACCTATCTCCTTCATCTTTTCTGAAGGCCATAGCATCAGTCCTCAGAACCTGCGACTCTCTGTGATGTCTCACCAATAGGAGTACTAAAACTTTTTATGGACTAGCTTTAAATGAATTTTTTTTTCGTAAACTTCAATTTTATAATGCCAAATGTTTGCTGGATGTACTTGCCAAACAAAACCAATTACCTTCTGCCATTAGCTGCACTGCTTTGTATTTGACCTAACAGGGACATTGAAAGATTAAGGAAATGACATACAAACACGCATGTGGTGAAGCTGGGATTGGGTGAGCCATGCATTCCGATGGAGATGTATCGGTGGCCTGGAAACTCAACACATTTGTTAGGTACTAGTGAGCAAGAGGAAAAGATTATTTTGAGGAAGGATGTAAGTCTATTGTATACAGCTGAAGAAGGCAGCGGGTTTATTATATACAGCTTAGTAAGGAAGTGGCAAGTAACCTAATCTCAAGAGGAAGTCTCTGAAGCAGAGAAGTTTTAGGTTGCAATCATGAAAGAAAAAAAGTGTTGGTTGATACTTTCTACATTCAATGGTTTCAGCTAAAGGCCAGTTGCTTATAACATCCATGCTTGGATCAAATGAACACTTTGCAATTTTTCTCAGCCTGACCTAGGGAAGGCCTTGGATTGGAGAGACTGGGGTCAATGACATAGCTATGCTCATGTCAGTAAGATTCATTCACTCAGGTCTTTCTTGGCTCTTCACAACCTTCCTTACTAACGAGATGCTTCTCAAAATCTAGCCTATTTTATGTTTCAAGCTTCACATTAATAAAACTATCATACTATCTTCCTAAAGCTTTTGCATGTCTTTTCATATTCCCAAATTCATTGATGAAACCACCATCTTCCCATTTCTAAAGATAAACCACGTAGGTTTCCTATTATCCAACCCTCCCTTGACTCATCTATGTTGCTTCTTAAATCATGTATTCATCCCTAACCTTAATTCAGGTGTCTATCACCTCAAACTGAAATACAGAAAAAAAGGTTTTAAAAAAACACTTCCCTGAAAATCATCTTTTCTGATACACTTTCCCTCCAATCTCATAGTACTAGCTAGCACCCCTGGTATTCATGTATGAAGCCATCATCACATATGAGCAAGTTGAAGCTGGCCTATTTTACATCACTATCTATCACTGTAAGTCACGTCCCATGTCTCATCACTACATAACTTCTGTCTCACAGATGGAACAAGACTTTGAACAAGTGCCCAAGAGCATACTTCAGGAGCCAAGTCTTTCTCTAGAACAACTAGACCTTTTGCCACTTGTCCCCAGCCTCACAACCTGTGTGGATGCCACATGTGCTATAGCTTCCTTAGCCCTGTGCCTTTGCATAGGCTGTTCATCCACTCAGAACACACTCTACCCGTGGTGTCCATACATTATTCACTTTCAACATCATATTAGTGAAAATGGCTCATCTCCTAAAGCACCCAACATGGACTCAACTCAGTGTGTGCTCATCAATGCATTAGATCCTCAGGATAATCTATCCAAATAGGCACTATGCATTCATTCTATCTTGCTGATCTTCAAACTTTGGCATGGAAGCATTCATAGCTCACTAAGTGTTGGCCATGCTAAGATTCAAATCCAGGTCTACTCATATCAAACGTACAATGACTAATTTGTATAAGCAGCATTTGCTTATCATCTCAGTGAACCCCATCACTTTCATGCCCACAAGTAATTCATGTATGATTTGATTTTCTCTTCTGTGGTCACAGATAACTTATCTTCACTCTAAATCTTGGTATGACAATAAAAATAATAGCCCACAACACATTTGTTTGGAAACATCACAGCATAAATTTTTAATCTTGCAGTAACCCTGTAAATAACAGTCTCTCATTCTTTTTTAAACTTTTATTAATTACACTTTATTCACTTTGTATCCCCTCCATAAACCCCTCCTTCCTCCCTTCTTAATTCCACCTTTCCTCCCCCTTCTTCATGCCTGCCCTCCCCCAAGTCCACTGGTAGGGGAGGTCCCCCTCTCCTTCCTTCTGATCTTAGTCTGTCAGATCTCATCAGGAGTGGCTGCATTGTCATCCTCTGTGGCCTGGTAAGGCTGCTCCCCCCTCAGGGGTAGGTAATCAAAGAACAGGCCAATCAGTTCATGTCAGAGACAGTCCCTCTTTCCATTACTATGAAAGCCACATGGACACTGAAATGCCATGGGCTACATCTGTGCAGGGGTTCTAGGTTATCTCCATGCATAGTACTTGGTTGGAGTATGAGACTCTAGAAAAACATCTGTGTTCAAATTTTCTGGTTCTGTTGCTCTCCTTGTGGAGTTCCTGTCCTCTCCAGATCTTTACTATTTCTCACTTCTTTCGTAAGATTCCATGCACTCTGCCCAACAGTTGGCCATAAGTCTCAGCATCTGCAGGGCAGAGTCTTTCAGAGGCCCTCTGTGGCAGGTTCCTAACTTGTTTCCTGTTTTCTTCTTCTGATGTCCATCCTCTTTGCATTTCTGGAGGGGGATTGAGCATTTTAGTCAGGGTCCTCCCTCTTGATTAGTTTCTTTAGTTGTATAGATTTTATCCTATACAACTATAGGATAAAATCCTATAGTTGTATAGTTGTATAGGATATAAACTATAGTTGTAGTTTTATCCTATATTATATGTCTATGTGGTGAGTATGTACCGTGTGTGTCTTTTTGCTTCTGGGACAGCTCACTCAGGATGATCCTTTCTAGTTCCCACCATTTACCTGTAAATTTCATGATTTCCTTATTTTTCATTGCTGAGTAATGTTCTATTGTGTAGATGTACCACAATTTCTGTATCCATTATTCAGTTGAGGGAAGTCTCTCATTCTTTAACAAAGGTGAAACTGGGATATGAGGCAGTAAACAGAGGACGAATAATTACAGTTCCATGCTCACTTTGAAAGAGTACTGTCTATTATGAGATAAGAGTATCTTCTATTATTTTATGTCTAAGATATGGAAAACGCATGCCCTTCTAGAGGGGATTACATTGATATTTACTAAAATGGCCAACCTGGCTCATCCCTGCCCATTTGCCACTCCAGGATACTCAGACACAATCTCAATCTGCTCTGAGCACCAGCCTTGCATTTCCATAGCTCTAACATCACCTGTGCTGTCACGTCAGGACAGTCTTGTCTACTATAATCAAAGGCAGGGTGTGATTGCTTCTTTTCCTGAGTCCTGGCTTATGCATGCCTACTCTTTGATCAACACACCATATTCTATTTCTTGAAGAGTAAGACAAAAACTGTAAAGCTTTACCCATTCTAATAGAATCTCCAAATATTTTTACATCACTTTCAATATTGTAAAAAAGGATCCTTGCTTTGAACATCTCCTCTGTAATCAATATTCTTAATCAAGTCACATAAATTATCTAATACAAGATTCTTAAAATTTTTATAAGGAAGCACAGAGTCAAAGGAGTCTTTTTTGTCAGCTGACATGATGATTTAGCTCCAAATGTTTCTGGTATGTTTCTGAGCTGCACTGATCCCTGGGGACTCATGATAACGCATACACAGATGCTTTTGAAAGAACCTATTTGGGAACAGGCTCTTCAATCACCCACAATCAAAACACTAAAGTCTTTTAACTGGGGTTATTTGTTCATACTTATACCATATTTATGTTGAGTTTTTTGTTGTTGTTGTCTTCCTTGCTTCATTATTCTCTTCTGTAATTTGTTCATTTCCCCCTAAATGATATTCATATATTATCATTATTTTATGGTGTCTTTCTCATAGGCAAAACTTCTTCCACCAAGTGTATAAACCCAAACTCAATCCTGTAACCTCTCTGGTAGAGAAAACACATGACATTGACAAGGTGTTCTCTGACTTCCACAGGTGTGTGGATGGATGCTCAGCCTCACACATACACATCTTATACACACAAACACAAACCAACAGTAAATGACTACATTTATATATTTTGAGAAGAGAAACCTTGGATAAAGATATTCTGACAATTTTTGGAATAGCATTTGGTACAGATGTTATCAGACAATTCAACCTGACAGATAAAAGTGGACAGTACATGAACACTCTGCACTTTCATTGAAACCACACTTCCTTCTTGCATTCTTTCTTAGATCCTTTTAAAGGGTGAATTAGGATCTTCTAATTTAACCTCAATGATTCTTATAACCTGAATACATATGAATAATCTTCAGATTTTAAGGTATCAGAAGGAAAACTTTTCTGTAGTCATGTGATGCCAAGTCATTAACAGAAGATGGTATTGAGATAAAAATCACCTTGTTTCCCTCCATCTTGGAATCAATTAAAATTGGTCCATTAAAAAATTTTTTTCATGGAATTATTAGAAAATTCCTCCACGAAAACCCCAAGACTCTGGAAGTTTTCTTTAAGAAAGAAAGATAGAAAGCATAACAAATCATCATGTTTCATTTTGCTAATTGGAAAATAGTTTATATATGAGCAATGGAGTTGGCTCAGTCGGGAAAGCTCTTATAAATATATGGAACTTAGTCATAAGCACAGAATCCACATTGTAAAATAAATTCTGTGTAGTGTCTTAAACTTGTAATGGTGGTGTTGGAGAGGCAGAAACAGGCAGGTCTCTGGGATACTATGCCCAGATGGCCTTGCCTATCTAGAAGTTTCTAGGTCAAAGAAAAAGTTTATCTCAATGATGTGAACAACACCTGAGAATACAACCTCAAGGACCTTATTGTTCCCTTCACAATCAAGTGTACTCACATACATACATACACATATTGCCTCAGCAAACGCACACACATATACATTCACATGCATACACACAAATACAGCTTTGCCCATAAGAAATATAAGGAATATACCACTTAATACATAAAATGGTTTTATAAAAATCAATGTCCTGCTTTCTCGATGGCTGTGAAGAAAAAAAAAAATTGCCCTGAATTTCTCTGAAATTCTTTGAATTTAGCCTGAAAGTGTGGCCCTTAAGGTCCTAAATTCCAAATCCTCATGGTTGTAAGCACTGACCAGATAAGATTTGTTTGGAACAGTAACATCACAAAGTAGGATGCACTATCTAGTGAATAAAGTACACATTAGGAGATCCAAGATGGCAGTGACCAGTGTGCACCATACTGAGGGGCCGAAGATCAGAGATTCCCAAACCAGTGAGTGGACAAGTGAATAGATCCAGAGAATTTACTTTGGTGCTTCTGGACTGGAAGGGACATCCTGGAAGTTGGCATCAATGAGATCCAGCCCCCTCTCACCCCGTGGCCATCTCCAGAGTCCAGGAGTAGCGAATTGTGGGCTCCTTGCCCTTTCTGCATACTGCCTTGAGTGTGGACCTCCATATTGAGGTGCCCTCTGCTCTAGCAGCCAGATATCAGATCCCTCCTGCTCCCCTGAGGACTTTAATCCCACTCAGGATTAAAGTATTGGAGAGATCAGGGATACAAGGCACATTCCTAAACATAGTAAAGGCAATATACAGCAAGCTTATAGCCAACATCAAAATAAACAGAGAGAAATTTAAATCAATTCCACTGAAAATAGGGAGAAGAAAAGGCTGCCCACTCTCTCCATATCTCTTCAATATAGTACTGAAAGTCTAGCCAGAGCAATAAAGACAACTAAAGGAGATCAAGGAGATACAAATTGTAAAGGAAGAAGTCAAAGTATCACCATTCACAGATGATATTACAGTATACATGAATGACCCCAAAAATTCTATGAAGGAACTCCTACAGCTGATAAACAGTTTTAGCAAAGTGGCTGGATACAAAATTAACTTAAAAAAAAAAATCAGTGGCCCTCTTATATACAGAAAACAAATGGGCTGAGGAAGAAATTAGGGAAACAACACCCTTGTCAATACCCACAAAAACAGATATAGTATCTGGGAGTGACTGTAACCAAGCAAGTGAAAGACTTGTATGAAAAAAACTTCAAGTCTCTGAAGAAAAAATTAAAGAAAATATCATAAGACGTAAAGACCTCCCATGATCATGGATCAGGAGGATTAACATAGTAAAAACACAGTTTCTGCATCCATTCTTCAGTTGAGGGGCATCTGGGTTGTTTCCAGCTTCTGGCTATTACAAATAAAGCTGCTACAAACATGGTTGAACAAATGTCCTTGTTGTGTACTTGCGCCTCTTTTGGGTATATGCCTAGGAGTGGTATGGCTGGATCTTGAGGAAGCGCTATTCCTAGTTGTCTGAGAAAGCGCCAGATTGATTTCCAGAGTGGTTGTACCAGTTTACATTCACCAGCAATGGAGGAGGGTTCCTTTTTCTCCACAACCTCTCCAGCATGTGTTGTCACTTGAGTTTTTCATCTTGGCCATTCTGATGGGTGTAAGGTGAAATCTCAGGGTTGTTTTGATTTGCATTTCCCTAATGGCTAATGAGGTTGAGCATTTCTTTAAGTGTTTCTCTGCCATTTGATGTTCCTCTTTTGAGAATTCTCTGTTTAGCTCCATTCCCCATTTATTAATGGGATTACTTGGTTTGTTGCTTTTCAGCTTCTTTAGTTCTTTATATATACTGGATATTAGCCTTCTGTCAGATAAAGGGTTGGTGAAGATTCTTTCCCAATCTGTAGTCAGGCGTTTTGTTTTGAGGACTGTGTCTTTTGCTTTACAGAAGCTTTTCAGTTTCATGAGGTCCCATTTATTGATTGTTGCTCTTAGAGCCTGTGCTGTTGGTGTTCTGTTCAGGAAGTTGTCTCCTGTGCCAATGAGTTCTAGGCTGTTCCCCACTTTCTTTTCCAACTGATTTAGAGTATCTGGTTTTATGTTGAGGTCCTTGATCCACTTTGACTTTAGTTTTGTGCAGGGTGATAAATATGGATCTATTTTCATTTTTCTGCATGTAGACATCCAGTTGGACCAGCACCATTTTTATACAATGGAGTATTACTCAGCAATGAAAAATAAGAAAATCATGAAATTTGCAGGTAAATGGTGGGACCTGGAAAGGATCATCCTGAGTGAGTTGACCCAGAAGCAAAAAGACACTCACGGTATATACTCACTCATATAAACATACAATATAGAATAAACCCACTAAAAGCTGTACATCTAAACAAACTAAGCAAAAGAGAGGACCCTAACTAAAATGTTCAATCCCCATCCTGAAAGGCAAAGAGGATGTACATCAGAAGAAAACGAAAATAGGAAACAACCTCGGAACCCACTACAGAGGGCCCCTGAAAGCCAGAAGAAAACAGGAAACAACCTTGAAACCTGCCACAGAGGGCCTCTGAAAGCTTCTGCAGTATAGACTGTCAAAGCAGATGCTAAGCCTGACGGCCAACTGATGGGCAGAGTGAATGGAATTTTATGTAAGAAGTGGGAAATAGTAAGAGCTGGAGGGAACGGGAACTCCACAAGCAGAGCAACAGAACAAGATAATTTGAACACAGGGAACTTCCCAGAGACTCATACTCCAACCAAGGACTATTTGTGGAGATGACCTGGAACCCCTGCACAGGTGTAGCCCATGGCAGTTCAGTGTCCAAGTGGGTTCCATAGTAATGGGAAGAGGGACTGCCTCTGACATAATCTGATTGGCCTGCTCGTTGATCACTTCCCCCTGAGGGGGGAGCAGCCTTACCAGGCCACAGTAGAGGACAATGCAGCCACTTTTGATGAGAACTGATAGACTAAGATCAGAAAGAAGGAGAGGAGGACCTCCCCTATCAGTGGACTTGGGGAGTGGCATGCATGCAGAAAGGGGAGGGAGTGTGGGATCGGCAGGGGAGGAGGGAGGGGCTCATGGGGGGATACAAAATGAATAAAGTGTAATTAATAAAAAAATAAAAGATTTAAAAAAAAACATAGTAAAAACAGCCATCCTACCAAAAACAATCTACAGATTAAATGCAATTCCCATCAATATACCAACACAATTCTTTATAGACCATGAAAGAATAATACTCAACTTCACATGAAAAAAAATAGAAACCTAGAGTAGCTAAAACAATCCTGTACAATAAAAGATATTCTGGAGATATCTTCATCCCTAATCTCAAGCTGTACTGTAGAGCAACAGTAATAAAAACTGTATTGTACTAGATCAGAAACAGACCACTGGATCAAAGAAATGGAATTTAATACCAAGAAATAAACTCATATATCCACGGACAGTTGATTTTTTACAAAAGAGCCAATGGAAAAAAGATAGCACCTTCAACAAATGGTGCTGCTCTAGTCTACATGTAGAAAATGCAAATAGATCAATATTTATCACCCTACACTAAACTAAGGTCCAAATGGATCAAAAACTTCAACACAAAACCAAACATACTACATCTGTTGGAAGGAAAAGTGGGGAAAAGCCTTGATTTCATTGGCACCGGAGATAACTTCCTGAACAGAACACCAATAGCTCAGTCTCTAAGATCCATAATTAATAAACAGGACTTCATGAAACTGTAAAGCAAAGGACACTGTCAACAGAACAAAAAGACAGCCTACATACTCTGAAAAGATCTTCACCAACCCTACATCTGACAGAGGGTTAATATCCCAAATATATAAAGAACTCAAGAAATTAAATACCAACAAAGAAAATAGTCCAATTTTAAAAATGAGGTACAGAGATAGACAGAGAATTCTCAACAGAGGAATACTGAATGGCAGAGAAACACTTAAAGGAATGTTCAACATCCTTAATGGCAAATCAAAATGGCCCTGAGATTCCACCTTACATCCATCAGAATAACTAAGATAAAAAACTCAAGTGACAACACATGCTGGAGAGGTTGTAGAGAAAGTGGAACCCTCCTCCATTGTTGGTGGTAATGCAAACTTGTACAATCACATTGGAAATCAACTTGGTGCTTTCTCAAAAATTTAGGAATAGTGCTACCTCAAGATCCAGATATACTACTCCTAGGAATATAGCCAAAAGATGTTCAACCATACATTTACTCAAATATGTCATATATGTCAGCTTTATTCCTAATAGCCAGAATCTGGAAACAACCCAGATGTCCCTCAACATGAAGAATGGATACAGAAATTGTGGTACACTTACACAATGAAATACTACTCAAAGTATTGGAGAATACAACCTCATTAAAAACAAGGAAATCATGAAATTTGCAAACAAATGGATGGAACTAGAAAAGATCATCCTGAATGAGGTAACCCAGAAGCAGAAGGACATCCATACTATATTCTCACTTATAAGCACATATTAGTCATATAATATAGGATAAACATACTAAAATCTATAATCCTTAGAAGAAGCTAAACAACAAGGAGGACCCTTAGGAAGATGCTTAACACTCATTTGGAAGGGCAAACAGGGTAGACACTGGAAGCAACTGAAAAAAGGGACAGGAAGGGAGCTTACCACAGATTTCCTCTGAAAGACTCCACCATCAGGGGATGAAAGTAAATGCAGAAACACATAGCCAAGTTGCTCAGATGTAGCCCATAGGCAGCTCAGTCTCCAAATGAGTACCCTAATAAGGGGAGCAGGGGAAGTCTCTGACATGAACTTGGTTGCCTGCTCTTTGATCACTTCCACCTGATGGGGTGGCATTATCAAGCCACAGAGGAAGAGGATCCAGGCAGTCCTGGTGAGACTGGATAGGCTAAGATCAGCTAGTAGGTGGGGAGGACTTCCCTTTTCAGTGCACTAGAAAAGGGAAATAGGGGAGAGAGGGAGGGAGACCAACTGTGAGGAGATAAGGATGGAGGCTACAGCTGGATGCAAAGTGAATGAATTGTCAAAAATAATGAAATAATAATAAAAGAATGATAAAAATAAACATTAAATAAAATTATTAGCATCACAAGTCATACAAATCTTAGAATTTTAATGTGAGAATAATCTGGAACATAGATAGTTAAATAAAATATAGCTAAATAAGAGAGACTCCACATGATCAGACATCCTCTGCTGGTCCCTTGAAGATGTTATGGGTGCATAGATGAAGCATTATTGGGACTTTGTCATTTCAGTTAATGTGGTTACTATAGTACTAATTGGAAAACCAAGCCCTTACAGGATATTTGTCTTGTTATTTTGTGGGGCTTTGGGTTATCTTTCTTTTAAAGAATATGAAATATGTGACACTAATTAGATTTGGATGTGAGACTGAGAGCACATTCAGCTGACAATATTTATGGCATATGGAAATGTGCTCTTCATCTGAAAACTGTATGGAAGCTTGTCAGGCACTCACTCCTGTTGTTTAGAGCTAGCTTAACGTATTCGGAAAAGGCTTAAATGGCCAGCCTGAGCAGACCAAGAACACACGGAAGTTCAGCATGAGTGGAGATCAGAGTCGTAATTCAGCTCCAGCATGTCACAAAGACATTGTGACATTGTTAGTAATATATTCGCCATAATAAACTGGGGGGAATTTTTTTTCACCAGATAAATACCACACACTCATTTAATTTTCATTGACCCTCCTTTTTCTCCCTGATATTGTTCCCATTAAGAGCCACTCTTAGGGATGTCTGGGCAAATAGTCCAATCTGTCTTCTTATGGCAAATGTTAAATTAAGTCTTCAGATGGCAACTTAGTATCCTATTTTTACCGTTTGCTCAGTTAAGCAAATCACTAAGTTCAATTTTATATCTCAGGTCAGACCATATTTTCTTAATGCAAGATATATTTCTTAGGTCTCAGAATTGATAAAAATAAACAGGTCTATAATTTAAAGGACTGTTAGTATTGATCAGGAAATTAACCCTTTGTTGGAATTTTAAACATAGAAGAGAAATTAAAAAAAATGTCCATTCTTTGAGCTTCATAAATTATTATGAAAGGGTTGTGTTTCTCACCTCGTCCTTTTGATTCATAGTTCTGCTCACCCATAAGCCATTTTGCCATCCTGTACCATCACACATTTTAAGGTCTTTTATCTTTCATATGGCCAGTAAAAATTTCAAGTAAAATTCTGACTATACACATTTTGCTTCATATAAACAAAGTTTAAGTAATAACATGTTTTGAATTAGTTATTTTCTATGTGAAATTCTAAAACTGCATTTTGGATACAATTTCTTTTGCAGTCTGTGAAATGCCACTCTGAAATGGAAATCTAACCATTTGCAACATTGTTAATTAGAGCTTGATAGTAACTCTCCTTTCTCTCTAAACAACACTTTTGTTAATGTACTTAATGATTCCAACTATTGAGTTAAATTAATGTTTAGATTCACTGCAGAAAGTTATAAACACAATGAAATTCCATGTTCATGATAGACATACAGGCTTTTCAAGCTGAAAAAGTGTCAAAGTTCAGTACCAGCTGCCCAGCCCAGGAAAAGATTATAGTTTGCGGTTCACTCGAGTGGTTTAATGCAAACAATGCTTTTACTGATGCCTGTTTTCAAAATATTTCTACTGAGATTTTATTGTTATGATACTAATTTACCATTAACAAACTACCAATAACTATCAACATATCAGGAAGAGTTAGGTGCCATTAACAGAGGTTTCTAAACTCAATGTGAAATCACACATCTTTTCAGAGAACAGTAAGGGCAATTTTTGAGCCTCTTTATTAAGAAACAATACCCAGTAATGATGAGCCACGGAGGAGTCCTGCCTGTGCTTTAACTCATGCATAACACAGAGTGCTGGCAGACAAGAAGTATGCAAGCCGGATCTGGGAAGCTAGTAAGACAAAGTTCACTTGTGCACTGATTGCAAGATTTGATAACATACATTTTTCTTCACTATCTTCAATCTTTTATTACTGTAACAAAATACCAGAGAATGAATAATGTGCAATAAATATCTCTTTGCCTTTTGTATAGTATCTAAAAGCCCAAATAGCATAATGGTCAGTTGCACCACAACATATCTGAGAAGACTAAGAGGGACCAGGCCAATATAGACAGGACCGAGCCTATGGTACAGTCTCTCTTTTAAAATGACTTGCTCTTGATAAATAACTTTGTCTGCAAGAATTGCATTAATTCCTTCCAAGGGTGATTCCCCCATGAGCTAATTACCTTCCAAGCTTTGCACCTCTTACAAATCTACATCCTCTCCATCATGTCCCTCAGGGTTTGAGCTGCAGCCCACAAACCATTGGGGAGCAATCTACATCCAAATCACTGCAGTGCAGTGTTTGCTGTCTTGTTTTCCTTTCAGCTTTCGGTTAAACAACTATTCGTCTAATAATTTCAAATAAACAGCACTTACTCTTCATTAAGTTTAGAGCTAAATAATAATTTATGAAGAACAGAGAGAACATTGAAGATACACTGAATGGAGTATGGTGGGAACACAGCTGTACTGTTATACTGGCAGGGGAGGCAGGAGGGTTGCTGCAAGATTGAGGACGAGACTGGGACAGCTAGACAGAGAGGCACTGTCTCAGAGCAAAGTACAACTAAATAAAACAGGAATTTCTGGGTAAGATGATGGTCTAGAAGCTGACATTGTGTGAGCTGATAAAAGGCAAAAAGTTAGTACAAGGAAGGAAGAGTTTCTGGGGTTGAGAGGAACAGGCAGAACAACTGAAAAGTGCCCAGAAAACAAGGGCAATAGTGGACATTACCTAAGCTGTACAGTCTCAGCCTTAGAATGGGAAAGACAAGTAGAACAACCAGAGCAATTAGTTGAACAGAAATCACCTAAGAGGTACAGAGTCATGGAGAAGACAAGCAGGACACTTGCCCCCAAGGAAAGTCTGGTGGCCCTGCTGCAAAGGGACTATCAGTCTTACCATCCAGATGATCACAATGATCCCAGAAACCTCAAGTCCATTTGTGAGTTTCAGTGGACAGGTCAGTAGTGGAGAGAAATCCCATATTGTCCCTCTGGGTGACTGCCAAGGCAGTAGTGATGACCACATGGTGATGTTGTCTAGGTTGTAGGAGCAGATTATCTTTCTCCACTGACTTAAAAGAATAAAAGATAAGAAACAAGTTTCATGGCTTGAGCATAGTTTATCAAAATAAGAGAGGTGGGAGGAATGGAGAGAGAGAGAGAGAGAAAATAAAACTCCCATAGTAGAGTGAGGCTGAGGAATGGATGATTCTGAGTTTGTCTGGCAAAGCCCATATATTTGGGGATGGGCTAAATTCCCCATGTCCCTCAAAACTGGCTGATTTGGACAATTGTAGGGGATTGGATAACTTAGACAAGGAAAGGGAAGTTAGCTGGGTTTTGTCACAGAGTTTATCACCTCCCCCATCAGAAAATCCCCCAGAACCTGTACCTCTGGTGGGGAAAAAAAGCCCACCATTTTGTCTTGGGGAGGGAGAAGAGTCAGGAAGTTGGCCATTTTAAATTAAAAGTGAATAATCTGCCTATACCTTCTTTCCCTGTCTGCCTCTTAGGCCATGGATCTATCTGTCTGACTCTTCTCTCACTAGTCCTGCTCTATCTTTAAAGTGGAAGGCCAACAAGCCAGAGATTTGAAGAACCAGAATTTAACCTGAGAGCCTCAGAGTGAGAGAAGACGGGGAGGCAGCTTTGGAGATTAGGTGGGTTAGACACTGATGTGTTGTAATGTTCATACATCTAGAGGCTCATCTCAGGCAGTGTGATGCAAAACCCTGCCCCAGACAACTAAAAGCACCATCAACTGAGAATAACATTGGAGTTTGAAGTTGGATAGCTCTGAGCCTCAGGTCAACAGCTGGAACCAACCTTTCTTGGTCTACTCCTGGAAATCTCAGATACTCTGAAGTGCACCTGTCCAATAAGGTGCTTAATGTACAGGAGACCTTCCAAGAACAAAGAAAGGCCCTTCACCTGCACAGAACATGCTTTTGTGGATGTTTCCCACTTTCCCAGTGCAGGTGGCACTGCCTCCCAGCTAGAATATTAGGCATCTCAGAGATTAGGATCTGTGGAGGAAGAGACTCTAGGAGGGAATGTTATATATGTATGCTAGTCATTTCCTTCCTATGTAAAGGACACCTATTTCCTAAAGATGTTCACTCATCCATCCCCATCCACATGGGTGAGAATGTGGCCCCTGGAAATAAAATTTGTCCCACATATCTACGGTCAGATGCTTCTTTTCTGCCTTACTTCTCTTTAAGAAGCTTCAGAAATATAAAACCAATAAAAATCAAAGGAGAGATAAGTCCACAAGTTCACCTGCCTTCCCGACTCCTGTACATTACTAAAGGCTCTCCAAAGCCATGAGAACCTAGAGAGAGGCTGCTCCAAAACCTCCTTTCCTTCTTTTTTCTTTTCTCCTCTTCCTTTTTTCCTCTTCCCTACCTGTTCTACTCTCGCTCCTCTTTTTCCTCCTCTACCATTGTACTTGTAGTCATTTATTTTTATTGCACTTTAACAGTTTTAAACTTTTAAAGATTTAAAGAAACAGGAGCTCATGCAGCCCAGGCTAGCCTCAAACTTTCTCTGTAGCTCAGAATGGCTTTGAGTTCCTTATCCTCCACCTAGAATTCATTATTGCTTGGGTTATAGGTGTGTGCCACTGTGCCTGGTTTTCTGTATATAAAGGAACAGATTATCGAATATATATATATATATATATGAATATTCTGTCCTTCATACATTCATCTAGTTTTGTTTAAGAATATCTTTGTTATTGGGAATTCTATTTTATTCACCTTTTCTTTTTTTTTTTTTTCCTTTCTGTTTTTCCTTGGGCTTCCCCTTTTTTGTTCACTTTTGTATTTTTAGCAGCATTTTACTTTACCTTAGAGTTTTCTAATATAATATTTTTAATTTCAATCTTACAATCATCTAGTTTTAGGTTTGAAATGCCCATGACTGGTTTATTTTTTACTTTTTCTGATCTTTTATTTTTTCTTAATTTATTTCTTTTTTGTTTCCATCCATTTTTCGCAAGTCTTGCCTGGTTTTCTCCTTTTCCTGACCCCTTTCTTTATCTCATCTCTTTACTCTTTTCATATTTACCCTAAATAACTTTAATTTTTATGCCACTTAATGTATTATTTTTACATTTTGTTTTATTGTCATTGGTGATATTTTAGTGGACTTTTAGATTAGCAAAATTAATATGGTAAAAATGGTCACATTTCCAAAAGTGACCACCAGATTCAATCACTTCAATTCAATTGATTGCCATCAAATTCCAGCAAAATTCATTACAGAATATGAACATAGACCTTAAAATGTATCTGGAAGTATAAAACACCTTGCATAGCATAACCAATCCTAAGAGGAAGGAACAATGCTGAATACATTACAATCCCTGCTCTCAAATAACACAGTAACAAACTAGCCTGACAGGCTTACTAACAAGCATGTAAACTAGTGGAGCAGAACAGAGGACCCAGAATCAACTCATGCATCTATAGTCACATAATTTTTTTTAATTTTTATTTTTTTATATTAATTAGAGTTTATTCACTTTGTATTCCAGTGTAGCTTCCTCCCTCATTCCCACCCAATCCTATCCTCCCTCCTTCATCTCCTCCCATGCCCCTCTTCAAGTCCACTTATAGGGGAGGTCCTCCTCCCCTTCCATCTGACCCTAACCTATCAGGTCTCATTAGGACTGGATGCAATGTCCTCTTCTGTGGCCTGGCAAAGCTGCTCCCCCCTTGGGGAGGGCCAAAGAGCCTGCCAGTGAGTTCATGTCAGAGATAGTCCCTGTTCCCATTACCAGGAAACTTACTTGGATACTGAGCTGCCATGGGCTACATCTGAGCAGGGATTCTAGGTTATATATATGCATGGTCCTTGGTTGGAGTATCAGTCTCAGAAAAGACCCCTGTGCCCAGATGGAGCTCCTGTCCCCTCCAGGCCTTTCTAACTCCACCTTCTTTCATAAGAGTCCCTGCACTCTGCCCAAAGTTTGGTTATGAGTCTTAGCATCTGCTTTGGCACACTGCTGGGTAGAGTCTTTCAGAGGCCTTCTGTGGTAGGCTGCTGTCCTGTTTCCTATTTTCTCCTTCTTCCAATATCCATCCTGTTTGCCTTTCTGAGTGAGGATTGATCATCTTACCCAAGGTCCTCCTTCTTCCTTAGCTTCTTTA
The DNA here is from genome assembly GCF_907164565.1 of Psammomys obesus. NCBI lineage: Eukaryota > Metazoa > Chordata > Mammalia > Rodentia > Muridae > Psammomys > Psammomys obesus. Next base: position 29,852,991 of record NW_026585797.1, on the reverse strand, counting down.
GGTGTACATATTTTAGTATATTTATCCTATGTTATATGTCTAGTATCCACTTATGAGAGAGTATATACCCTGTGTGTCTTTCTGCTTCTGGGATACCTCACTCAGGATGATCTTTTCCAGTTCCCACCATTTACCTGGAAATTTCATGATTTCTTTGTTTTTTAATGCTGAGTAGTATTCCATTTTGTAAAAGTACCACAATTTCTGTATCCATTCCTCCACTGATGGACATCTGTGTTGTTTCCAGATTCTGGCTATTATGAATAAAGCTGCTACAAACATGGTTGAACAAATGTCCTTGTTGTGTACTTAAGCATCTTTTGGATGTATGCCTAGGAGTAGTATAGCTGGCTCTTGAGGAAGTGCTATTTCTACTTGTTTAAGAAAGCACCAGATTGATTTCCAAACTGGTTGTACAAGTTTACATTCCCACCAGCAATGGAAGTGGGTTCCCCTTTCTCCACAATTTCTCCAGGATGTATTGTCACATGAGTTTTTGATCTTAGCCATTTTGATGGGTGTAAGGTGAAGTCTCAGGGTCATTTTTGATTTGCATCTCCCTGATGACTACAGACATTGAGCATTACTTTAAGTGTTTCTCTGCCATTCTATATTCCTCTACAGAGAATTCTCTGTTTAGCTCTGTATCACATTTTTTTAATTGGATTATTTGATTTCTTGTTTTTTAACTTCTTTAGTCCCTTATACATTCTGAATATTAGTCCTTTGTCAGATATACGGTTGGTGAAGATCCTTTCCCAGTCTGCAGCTGGTCTTTTTGTTCTGACGACAGTGTCCTTTGCTTTACAGAAGCTTTTAAGTTTCATGAGGTCCCATTTATTAATTGTTGATCTTAGAGCCTGTGCTTTGGTGTTCTCTTCAGGAAGTTGTCTCCTGTGCCAATAAGTTCTAAGCTCTTCCCCACTTTTTCTTCAAACAGATTTAGTGTGTCTGGTTTTACCTTGAGATCTTTGATACACTTGGACTTTAGTATTGTGCAGGGTGATAAATATGGATCTATTTGCTGTTTTCTTCATGTGAACATCCAGTTAGACCAGCAGCATTTGTTGAAGTTGCTGTTTTTTCCATTGTATGGTTTTTTCATCTTTGTCAAAAATCAAGTAACCATCGGTGGTTGGATTTATTTCTGGATCTTCTGTTCAATTCCATTGATCCACAAGTCTGTTTCTTTGCCAGTACCATATAGTTTTTATCACTATTGCTCTGTAATAAAGCTTGAGATCAGGGATGGAGAGACTTCCAGATGATCTGTTTTGGAAATTCTGGGGGTTTTTGTTTTCCATATGAAGTTAAGAAGTTTTCTTTCAAGATCTGTAAAGAATTGTGTTGGTATTTTGACGGGAATTGTGTTGAATCTGTAGATTGCTTTTGGCAGGATGGCCATTTTCAGTATGTTAATCCTACCGATCCATGAGCACGGGTCTTTCCATCTTCTGATATCTTCTTCAATTTCTTTCTTCAGAGACTTGAAGTTTTTTTCAAACAGGTCTTTCACTTGCTTGGTTAGAGTCACACCAAGGTACTTTATGTTATTAGTGGCTATTGGGAAGGGTGTTTTTTTCCCTAATTTCTTTCTCAGCCCTTCTGTCTTTGGTATATAGATGGACTTGTGATTTATTTATATTTTTTGAGTTAATTTTGAGTTTAATTTTTTTTAGTTAATTTCAGCCACTTTGCTAAAGGTGTTTATCAGCTGAAGGAGTTCTCTGGTTGAATTTTTGGGGTTGCTCATGTATACTATCATATCATCTGTGAATAGTGATGCTTTGACTTCTTCCTTTCCAATTTGTAGCCCCCTTAATCTCCTATAGTTGTATTATTGCTTTAACTAGGACTTCAAGTACTATGTTGAAGAGATATGGAGAGAGTAGGCAGCTTTGCCTTGCCCCTGATTTCAGTGGGATTCATTTAAGTTTCCCTCTGTTCAGTTTGATGTTGGTTATATGCTTTCTGTATATTGTCTTTACTATGTTTCAGTATGTGCCTTGTATCCCTGATGTCTCCAAGACCTCAAGGTCTGTTTGTCAGATTTTGTCAAATGCTTCCTCAGCATATAAGGAAAAAAAACCGTATGGTTTTTGTCCTTCAGCTTGTTTATGTGGTGGATCACATTGACTGATTTCCGTACATTGACCCACCTCTGCATGCCTGGGATGAAGCATACTTTGTAACCACCTAATTTTTGACAAATAGGCCAAGACAAACAGGAAAACATTCCTCCCAACAAATCGTGTTGCGAAAACTATCTACCCTTAGTGCAATGAAGCTTGAGTCATGTATCTCACCCTCTATAAAAAAATGGATGACAAACCTTGATGTAAGACCTGAAACCTTTAAACTTCTAGGAGGAAGCAGTGATAAAGCACTTTAAGAAATAAGGCTAGGTAAAGAATTTCTAAAAAAGATGAACTTCAATAACTCAGGAAATAATCTTGAGAACTGGCAAATGAAATTATAAAATTATGGTGATATTAAAACAATTCTGCATGGTAAAAAATAAAAACTGAAAAAATCACCACAGTAAAGAGAAAACCTTACAGAATGAGAAAAAAAAATTGTCAACTATACACAAGATGGGAGATTAGTATCTAGAACATATAAGGAACAACAAAAATTAATCACAAAATGAAACTAAATCATCCAACAATTTGTAACCCAATGAACTGAATGGACAAGATGGGGGTAGAAGTGAATATGAGGAATGAAGCTAGTGAGGAGAGCATGTAGGGAGTACCAAAGAGAAAGGATAATAGGACCCTTGTGACATGAAAGAGAAGAGAGATTATGAGGCTGTGTATGGTACATAGGCAGGTCAGGTCAATCGGGATGAAGATGAGGGAAGAGAAGAAGCAAAAACAAATATTGTACGAAAGTGAATAGCATTTATGCTAATTTGAATTTTTTAAAAAATAAGCAAAGGTCACTAATAAGTGTTTGAAAAGGTATTCAACACCCTTTACCATCAGGGAAACGTAAATTAAATCTGTTTAAAGATTCTGCTTCACACCAGTCAGAATAACTCTCATCAGAACAGCAAATGACAAACAATGTTGGCAAAAATGTCCTTCTTCAAATAAGCTGGTGCAGCCACTACAGAAGTCAGAAAAAAGTTCCTCATCAATCTAAAAATGCAACTATTATTCATATAGCTCTTGAGTTGTACCACTCCTGAGTCTATACACAAAGGCATAAGTCAGCACCCTGCTAGCTCTGCCCTTACTGTATTCCAGCCTTCCCCACTCTTAGCCCCATGATCAAGCAACTACCACCACCTGTGGATTGTAGCCAACAGTGCTGTGTGTTCTGTGCACACCACACTTTCAGACTCTTTGACAGAGAAGGGCCTTGCTAGCTGAAGAGGAAATGAGTCAGTGTTCTGGCAGATACTCACTACATTGCTCCTTATTTCTCCTCAGGGGCTTGTGCTGTAGTCTAGGCACATGTCAACAATCTCTTGCTCACAGTGTGTCAGGAACTTAGGATGGGTGTATGTTGATGCTAAAGACTCAGGACAGAAGATATTCTCCAATAAGAGGCCACTCTGGATTTCAAACCCACTTCCTTATTCATTCAGAGAAAGTTTCAATCAAATCCGCAGTCTCATTTGTTCCCCTCTTAATTCCTTCCGATCCTCTATCACCACTTTCACTCAAAGCAACCTCACTTGCTTTGTATTTTATTATTATTATTATTACTGTTATTATTATTATTATTATTATTATTATTATTATTATACATTTCCTCTATTTTTCTTTCTAACTCAGAATCTGTTAACCATTTTTTTGGCTTCTCTCTATTTGCTACATCCTTTTACTTCTTTGCCCCTATCTTCTTCATTTACTCTCATTATATCTGAGCTTTAATCTGAATTATGAATTTATCCTTGAACAATATATGCGCTATTTCTATGGATCTAATATGTTTCCAACTCTATAATCAGATTGTTCTGTGATACCATATTCATGAGTGAGCTCTTACATCAAAGCACATTTTGAAATAACAGAAGTAAAAATTGTTTTTTCATGACTTTCTCTCCTTTACTTAAATAATGTCCACTTGCCCAGCTACAAAGCTACTCATTTCCTTATTATTGGTTTCTTTGCTTAGAATTTTTATTTTTCTATTAAATAAAGTAAGTGAATTGTCTTGGATTCTCCTTACACTATATATGTAAGCATGAGGTAAGCTTGTTCTACATAAAAAGTTCCAGGTAAACCAGGGCCACATAATGTGACAGTCTCAACAAACAAAAGTAGATAGGGTAGATAGAAAGACAGACAAAGAGAAACAAAGACAAAGAGATAAAGGCAAAGATAGAATGAGAGATAGACAGAAACAACACAAGACAAATACACAGACAGAAACAGAAACAGAGACAGACAGAGGGACTGAGGCGAGCAGATTTCATCACATGCCTATCAATCTGAATCAATTTATGGAAGGGTCTGGAGGGCTTCATCATTCTTCTGCTACACAGTGACCCCTGGTGGTCATTCCTGTCTGAGGAGCGATGGGTAGCTTAGTTGTGTTTTATGTGAAGTTTTCTAGTTACTGGGATCTGCTTTGCCTCAAGGTCAGAACAGAACACAGGGATTCCCAGGATGTGCTTACTAGTTCTCTTCCACTGTGGACTTTGCAAGGCACAGAAAGGAATTAGTGATAGACCATATCCTGGAGTCAGTGTCTTCTCAAAATTTGTACGAAGAGGTTGAGGTATGTTCCTCATTTGAATTGGTGAATCTGTCAATTGGTTGTTCAAGGGAATGGAACTTATTCCCTTCCTGAATAAATTGTGTGTGTGTGTGTGTGTGTTTTCCATTTTCATGTGCAAAGCTACTACATATCACCATGTGTTGGTCAATAAAACATAAACACAAATATTTCTGGCATTTTCTGATAAACCATCTTAACAGACAGCAGTTGTTTGCACTTTGTTCTTTGCTATTCCCTTCATTGTGCTCTGGGCCAAAGCGAAGTAGGTGATAAACAGAATTCCAACTGTCATCTTGGATAATAAAAACAAGATAGGTACAAAGAGCAAAAACCTGGAATAAGCAGGAATAACATGAGATGTATTCTCACAGGGATTCATTCAGAAGAAAACAAACAGTAAGTTTTCAGTCTATTACTTTGAAGGAAATTTTATTACCTAAAGAGCTAAATTTAATTCTATGGGATCTTTCAATTTTGCTAATTTCTTTTTATTGTGTCAAATACTGAGCAAGAAAGAATTATATAACATGTCCTTTAAGTTTGGGACATATTTTAAAGTAATATTCAGTGAGTTTCTTTTCTTTTGTAGTGAATGGGATTATTATATATGAATAAGGAGATTAATTTATATTTGTATACATAAATATAAACTTTGTTGAATTTGTTAAATGGTAAATAAGGCTCAAGTGGCGGCTCTCATTGTGTTCTATGTCCTCTACAGCTGTGCTGCACCCTTTTCCTCTTTCGGTGTCTTCATCTTATTTTTAAGTATATTTTGTGTGCTGTGTGTGTGTATTTGTGGATGGATGTGGACACCAGTGGGTGCAACAGTGTGAGCATGAAAATCAGTGGACAATCTTGGTATCAATTTCTGCCATCCATCTTGTTTTTGAGACGCAGCCTCTTTGGTCTTCATTGATTTTCTGCTAAGTCCAACAGGTAACACCTCCATAAGCTTTCAGAGTCTCTCCTGGCTCCACCTCCTACCAGGAATGCTAGAGTGAAGGATACTCACACTACACCTCTGGGGATTTGAACCCCAGTTCCTCACATTTGCATGGCAGATGGTTTCCTACCAAACTATCTCCCATACTCCTTTCCATTTCCAATGTTTAATTTGCATATTTTCTTTTCTTTGCAAACTTTAGCTATTTTAAAATTATTCGGAGAATAAGGTCTTGTGTACTTAAATAATTTCAGTTCTTACCTTTCTTCCACTTTGATTTCATTTGTCTACTCATCACTTAATTATGTGACTTCTCTGCTTCGTTCAATCTCGAGCTCTTTCTTTTTTCTTTTTTTTATTTAACTTTTATCAATTACACTTTATTCAATTTGTATCCCCCCATAAGCCCCTCCTTCCTCCCTTCCCAGTCCCACCCTCCCCCCTCCTTTCTGCATGCATGCCCCCCCATGTCCACTGATAGGGGAGGTCCTTCCTCTCCTTCTTTCTGATCTTAGTCTATCAGTTCTCATCAGAAGTGGCTGCATTGTCAGGGTTCTAGGTTATCTCCATGAATAGTCCTTGGTTGGAGTATGAGTCTCTGGGAAGTTCCCTGTGTTCAAATTTTCTTGTTCTGTTGCTCTCCTTGTGGAGTTCCTGTCCTCTCCAGCTCTTACTATTTCCCACTTCTTACATAAAATCTGAGCTCTTTCTTAAAACTCAATTTCAGAATTTTTTTCATAGTATCTTTTGCTGCATGCCACATATTTTGCTTTTTTTCTATATCCATTTTTATTTAGTCATAATTATTTTAATTTATTATAGTTCTTATTTTGTCTATAAGTAATTTCTAAATGTGTGTTAAATACCCAAGAGATTTCAAAATTAATAACATTTTCTTCAGAAAACAAATAGTATAATTTTACAGCAATGCTTCTAAAAATAACTTAATGCTTGACTTGTGTCCAGTGCTACAAGTCGGCGTTAAAGTGGTCTATGTGCTCTCTGTGCTTTATAGCTATTCAACTTTCTTTCTTTTTCTTTCTTTCTTCCTTCCTTCCTTCCTTCCTTCCTTCCTTCCTTCCTTCCTTCCTTCCTTCCTTCCTTGTCTCCATGAGAAAGCCAAGGCAAATCAGAAAAAGGGTACTTCATCTACCAAGGTCACCCAGCTAGCAAGAAACAGAACCAGGACTCATTAGCAGGGTGCCAGATTCAAATTCCACTTATTTTTAGCGAAGAACACAGACTTGACACCTAGCACCCGTCAGGTATTGGGTCAACAGTTTCAAGTGCAGTATCTTCACTATTTCCATGAAACTGCAACTCTTTCACGGCTCCTTCGCTGCCCTCGGCATTAGTATTGGAGTGAGGTAGTGGCTGTAATGTATATTAAACAATGAAAAGAAAAATAAAGAAATATTTTGAAATTACCTTCCTTTCCATGAATCACAAAGCAGCTTTGAAACTGAAAGAAAACTTAACCGCTTAAACTCTAGTTTACAACTGCCCTTCATTTCTTCTTCTCCAGCTATTGCTAGCAGGCATGTATGGCCAGCCTGTCTGCACTTTGCTGCCCTCTGTCAGAAAAGAGGAACAAGTGTGCGCTGTTGTTACTGAAACTGCTCCGGTGGTAGAGGCAGATTCCTGGTGTAAAACTCATCCGAGATTCAGCTGCATTATTTTATCTACCATGTCAGCCATTTTGGAACCTGCTGGCTGGGTATGAGAACCTCAGATGATCATTCCTTAAATGACCACTTCTTAGAAAGCTGTTCACAGGCCACAGCTCTGGGAAAACACGAAGGCTCTTTTCTCTAAAATTGCTTTCTCTATTATTTTAAAATTCTGTGTTTACACTAGAGCTGATTATAATTGTAAGGTACCCAAGCCTTGACACTCTTGATTCATCGTACAAAATAACATAGAGCAGGGCTCATCTGAATAACCGTGAGGCATTCAGATTGTTTGACTTCTGTTTGTTGCCTTTCAAGCTTAATGTGGATTGGACCTACTCCTTCAAGTAGAGGGGAACACATTTGGACTTCCTGAGAGAAAAATGTTCTTACTTTACCTCTCTCTTGGACAAAGACATCAAACTTATCAATGGTGCAGCTGATTTTTGTCTCACTAGCTTACTGAGAGAGAAGTTCTCAGAGTGGATCCACTGTCCCCCAGGACTCCCCTCCTGTACAAAGCTACAAGCGTTTTCTCTAGTTTCTCACTGAGCTTGCATTGTTAGGAATCTACCTTGGTTATGTCTGCTCGTTCAATTATTCAACAGCCTTTATTCACTGGGTGCCTTGAATGAGCTAAGCACCACTCCCTGTCTAGAGGGAAGACAAAGAACCACAATAAGGCTAAATAATGTAAGATACTTAGCATCACGGGAAACGCAGTTTAATATAAATCACAGAGAGGATCTCCACAGTGAGTTTCTCTCTTCTGCACTAGTTTTATTGATTTGTACAGAGGCTCTGGAATATGATACATGATCCCTCTCAGGTGTCCCCATCACAGAATAGCAATACTCGTAACTGTATATCCCCATTTACTGTGCCCATCCTGAGCAGATACTCTGTTTTGCTTTTAAGTGCTCTTAACAGTAATCTCTATTTGGAAGGAACCACATCCATCTTGCATACTTGAGGATCCTTAACTTCTACAGAGTTCTCAGTAAAAGTGTGTGTGGGTGTTTAATAAACATCTGCCAAGCATGTGAGGTGGAAGAATGATCATGAAATCGTTGGAACCATTGGTAACCATTTACATTCCAGCTTGTCTCTACAGCACACTTCCATGCCTTCATGGTACAGCATCCCCTTCTGCCTCACATACCCACATGGCCCCAGGCATACAAACACCATTCCTCACTGCATATTCTCTAACCCGCTGGCGACTTTGAGAGTCCCCTATTCCTCCCTCCCTGATATGCTCCATTCTTCTGCTATCTCATTGCAATTTCCATACTTTTACCTGACTCTGGCATCTTCCTTAATGATTCAAAATTATGAGAGCACACAAAGCTTGCTAGGGAAAACAGCCAGATCTTCTGGGATGAAAATCGCACATTTGTGGGTATTTGACAGCATTGCCTTTGTAAATAATGAGTTATTTGACATCCGGGCCTATTTAAGGAGGGGTGTGTATGTGGAAAAAGCTTTGACAGTCAGGGAGGTTTAATTAGCACAGAGGTCAAGGCCATGCTGTGAATATTTTTTGTAAGATAGTATGTCTAATTGTAAGGCAGTTAGGCTGGGTTTGTGTCAGACTGTCAGGAGTTTGGGTTTAATGAGACAGCACAGTGAATCTTCACAGATGGCTGACCATTGTTTGAGGAATTGTGATGATAGCTGCTTTTAAAGTTATTGAGTTTGTGTTTAAATAAATTATGCAGCGGTCAAAGGACACATATTTAGTGTTTCGTTAATAGCTAGGAGTAGTGAATCACAGCTTCAGAAACTGAAGAAAAAAAATTTTAAAAAAATCATTGAATCCTGTGTCTCACTGATACAATTTCTTCATAGGCATTCCATGTGTTTTAAAAATAAATAAATTGTATAAACCACTCCTCTACCATTTCTCTATGAGCTCTATGACAAACTATCTACGATTTTTAATATGTATATTATTTAGTTTTTAAGACAAATTCTCATTCTTGAGATCAAACTGACCAGAAACTCATGCCAATCCTGTCTCTGCCTCCCTAATGCTAGGATCCTGAATGTGAACTACATCCAGTAATATATTCTACTGAACTGTATTACAAGTAAGCAGTATGCACCAAAACTGAGTTGACCATGCCCTGTGAACGAGAGAACTGAATGTTAAGCTACTGAGTTTACTTTCTGTTAGATGCAGCAACTTTTTGTCAAAACCTGATCAGATATATTCCACTGGTCTGAAAGCTGTGGTGTTGTAGAAATATTTAGTGATATTTCTGTAAAGCTTGCTGTGGTCTATCTCCAGTTTGGATAGTGAACAGATTTAAAAATAGCTGAAGATTTTGAAGTTAAAAAAGTAAAAACAGTAGAGTAGAAGGTGGTACATAAACCAACATTATCTTAGTAATGGAGAGAGGTTAAAGAAATTAACCGACTTCCAGTTATTCAGCAGACTCCTCCATTCTAGGACCTTCTATATGCTTTTATCTGAACTACATGCTACAACTTTATTGTGTTGTTATCATTGACATTTGTATTTTAAGTGTGTGTTGGGGGAGGGGAGTTCTATGTCCTTTGTGTATAGTCGGTGCATGTGTATGTGTGTCTTAGTTAAGGTTCCTATTGCTGCAATGAAACACTACAACCAAAAAACAAGTTGGGGAGGAAAGGATTTGTTCAGATTATACTTCTGCATTGCTGCTCATCACCAAATAAAGTCATGACAGGAACTCAAGCAGCGCAGGAACCTGGAGGCAAGAGCTGATGCAGAGGCCATGCAGTGGTGATGCTTACTTGCTTGCTTTCTTGACCAGGACCAACAGTCCAAAGATGGCCCCACCCACCATGGGCTGGGACTTCTTGATCAGTAATTGAGAAAATGCTTTACAGCTGTGTCACATGGAGGCATTTTCTCAACTGAGGCTCCTTCCTCTCTGATGACTCTAATTCGTGTCAAGTCGACACACAAAACCATCCAATGCAGTGTGTGTCGTATGTGTACGTGAGTGTGTGTATGTGTGTGACTCTGCATGCCCTTCCATGCCAGAGACCGGCATCAGTCGTGTTGCTCTCTACTTCATGTGGTATATTTTGAGACAGTCTCTCACTGAGCCAGAAAGTGGCTGTTTTGTCTGTCGGGCTAGTGAACTCTGGGGATCTACTAGTCTCCATTCTCATTCTGGAGCTATAAACAGCATTTTTCTGTAACTGGCTTTTTATGTGGGTTCTGGATGTTAAAACTCAGGCCCTTTTTGCTTGCAGACCCAATATTCTTTGCCATCTCCCCAGTACCATGATCTCTATTTTTCATATCAGAAAACTAAAACACAGAGAGATTAAGATACATGCCTATAATGACAGTTTTGAAGAAGGAAAGAAAGAATGAAGAAGGAGGAAAGGAAGGAAGGGTAAATTTCTTCTACTTCAACTGTTTGGTTGCTTGTCAAATTTTTACTTAATTCTACATCTTGGGAACACTCAGATGCAACTATTTAATCAAAATATGTTCTAATTATTGACTAAATATTAAAATTTCTAAGATATATTTCATCATTTTAAATGATACTTATAAAGACTATATATAGAAAATTTTATTAAAATGTTTCATGTAAATCTGTGACCGATACTACAAGCAATCTCATTAAAAATCCATTCCCATGATTTTCCTGTGTTCTATATAATATTTGTTTTAAAAATAACTACAATATATATCTTTTAAATTCACCATGCCCCATCTTGGTTAGATAGTCACATGGCTTAGTTCTTTCCAATCAAATATACATGGATATGTATATTAGTTTTTGCTTTATTTTAATTTTACCTGGAATGAAAAGACCTAGTGAGATGGTGCTGCTACCATCATCACTGACAAAAATGTAAGAAGGGACAGTACAGTAATTTCAGAACAACAACAGTGGCATGATCTACCAGCCATATGTAGCTATCTAAGGTCAAGATCCATAATACCAGTAAATTATAGGCCTCATTTCAGTCACAAGCAGCTTAATAAAACCCTAAATGCTGCAGCTTTTTCTTGAATTTACCAGTAACTATTATCAGAACCAAATTTCGGAATTTAGTATCATTATATAAAATATAAAATGTAATTAACATACATCTTATTTTTTTAATGAAGTCATTCCATTTTCTTTCTCTAAAATGGAATATCCTGTCTACAATAATACACCTACATGTGTCAATTTTTTTTTTCAGGCAATTTTCCAAGATAACTACTTTACAGCCTTAATTAAAATTTAGGTAAGATCTTCAGCCCCAGTGACTGCTTCACTTGGGTCTTTGATTCCATAATGTTCTTCTCAGAAACAGGGTCAAGCCCCAGAGCAGAGAAAAACTGGGTTTCTCTGCTATCAAATAAGCGGTATTGCCAGTGAGCTCTACCAATCATTGTAGACTCAATATCCTAAAACAAGTGTCTTTAAGATGATGGTATGTTGAAAAGGTATTTGGGCAAAGAAAACATAAAAGATAGACATTTCTCACAAAAATAATTAGCACGAATAGAAGAAAAACAGAAAAATGACAACCTAATGCTTTCTCTGGTAACACTGTCTCTGAAATCTCTTACCCGGTTTTAGCTTCTTAGTTCCTGATTGAAGAACTAACTGTGCAACTTAGGAAATGAAGAGGTGAAAACTGTTTAGAATATGAAGGAAACTTAAAAGCAAAAGTAGCCACCAAACAAAAGACAACATTTTAACAGGGCTGACTTCTTAGTGCATTCTACTCTTTCAAAATTATTAGAGATGTGAATACTCTAATTTCTTCACAAAGAGTGTTTCATAAACTTTTATTGATTAATAATGTATATGCTCAGTCACTTCATCTTTACTCCAACTGATTTTAAGTTAATTAAAAATATTTTTGTGCCTAAAACCTCAAAATCTCCTATTAATGATCTTGTTAAATTAAACATCCGTTTTCCTATGATTGAGCTCACCGGGAATGAGGAAAAAAAGAAGAAAAGACAACAGGAAATTGAAAGGAGTAACAAGATGGCTGAAGGCTAGGTCAACAAAAGAACTTCTAAAAAACAACATTAACATTTGGGAATTTGTAAATATTGGTTAGAAAGTAGAGAAAGTGGTCATTTTGAAACCACTCTATTTTATGTAGTGTCTGTTAGACACTGAAAGTGCTTTTAGGAGATTATTTTCTAGGAGGAAAAGTGAGAATTACATTTCGTGGTTGGGTGAATGTCACCTAGATGAGAGTGAGCCCTCTGGGAATTCATGAGGATTTCAGCACTCTGGATTTCACTGACCGTGGATAAATCTCCTCACAACCTTAACTAAATGCTATTGCACTGAGAAGACCCTGTTGGGCCTTGGAAACACACAAGTGGGATTAAAAACCTGAGCATTTGTTCTCTCTTCTTATATTAAAAAAAAAAAGTGTGTGTGTGTGTGTGTTTCTTTGGTATTTTGAGTGTGTGTGAATCTATACATGGTGTGTGTATGTATGTATGTATGCATGAGTATTTTTCTTCAATCACTTTTTACTTATATAACAAGCCAGGGTCTCTCATAGATGCTGAACCATCCTAATTCAGCTACTCTTGTTAGCCCTCTTGCCTCAGTTACCAAGTATGTCCTGTCTCACCCTCCTGAGCACTGGCGTTGCAGGCCAGCCTCAGTGCCATACATGCTTCGATGTGAGACTAAGCATCTGAACCTAGGTCTTCACACCCAGACAACAAGTGCTTTCCCCACTGAGCCTCCTCCCCCAGCCTATAAAATGTCTTTCAAAATACACATGTGTGCTTTCTGGAGTATGTAGAGAAAAAGACACAGCTATACTGTTGTTTCGTAGGATTTTAGATTTGCAAGGAGGGAAAAACTGCATTAACTGACCTAGAAATAATTTCAATGTTTCTTTTCTCTGACTTTAAACTAAAAGATATCAAAGACAGAATTAACTGGGGGTGGGGGGGAGGAAGCGATGATGTAACACTGTCAAGTCCCTTATATGAACTGCTGAACTCAATTGAGTTAGATATTTTAAAGTGTCAGTGGAAATGATGAGGTAAGTGTCTTCTCTTGGTTTACATATGATATGGAAGCATCTTAAGGACATAGGTTAAAAGATTTTTTTTAAATGAATAGAAATTTAAGGATCTTAAAAGAACAGTGTGACCCAGTCTTACAGAATGTGCCAAAGTTCAAATGTCTGCACTCTGAAATCTCCAAAGAATGTTAAGTAACTGGAGTGATGTATGAGAAGCTAGATGTATGTTCCTTGAAAGATAGATAAAACAGTAATTTATCTTTTTTGTAATACCTTTTATACTAAAATGTGGCTATATTAATGGAAGATTGGTTGATAAGTAATTACAACACATTCAAAAAAGAGTAAAGAGGCAAGTACAAAGCTTAGAAGATTATAAGCTGTAATTGCATTAATTAATAGAGTTTATTGTTTAAGATATGAATCTGCAACTTTAGAAGTCCATATTTTAACTAAAAGATAAAAGTAAATTATTAGGTATGCCAATAAATGCTTTGATTTTACTTTTAAAAATGTATCATTTGAGAAAATTCTCTCTACATGTATTGAAACATGAATATTTCAAATTAATTTTCTAAGTTGAGCAAAATATTCTTGAATAGAATGTGTGTGTGTGTGCGAGTGTGTGTGTGTGTGTGTGTGCGCGCGCGCGCGCCATAGGCATGGATATGCACATGAGCTAACCCATGCACTAAAATGTGGAAGCTAGTTGTCAACATCACATGCCTTACATTCCATCTGTCTGTAACCCCAGATCTGGGGTTAGAGATGTGCATTGTTGTGCTCAGATTTTATATAGGACTCTGGTAATCTGAACTCAGGACCTCGTGCTTAACACAACAAACATTCTGTTTACTGAGCCATTTCCCCAGCCCTAAGAGGAAAGATGTTAAACAATGCATCAAAGAATTATGCATAAAACCTAAATTTAAGACCATGCTTCTTTGCAAAAGAATATATGACACCATATAAATAGTGCTTGACCTAGAAAGATGTATGGATTTTTTTTATGACGTGCTAGTCAAGCCGCTAAAATTCACATGGTTCAGTAATTTATATTTCTGAAAGAATTGTCTAATGAATATTTTTTCTAGCCTGATTTTTTACCTCTTTTCTGAGTTTGCCCCTTAATATTTTACATTAAAGAAAAACTCAGACTGAAGCTCTTTACCTATCATAAAAATCTCTCTCATAATTTCAATATCATATGAAAGAATTAACAAAAGAAAATCTTTTCACTGATGAAAATCAATTTTTTTCATCATAGAGATGATATTTATGTGCCAAACACATTAGTTCCTTTTATTTTTATTTATTTGTTTGTTTATTTATTTATTTATTTACTGTTGTGAAAAAATACCTAATAAACCCAACTTAAGGGGGAGAGGAATTATTTTGGCTCCCAGTCCAGGAATCACATTACCATTTGTCAGAGTAGGTATAGCACGGCCCTGGGAGAAGGAAGTAGCTGGTTACACTGTATCCAAAGTAAAAAAGCAGACAGAGATGAATGCTCAAAAACTTTCTCCTTTATGTGTAATCTAAGACTCTACCTCAGAAAGGAGTGCCACCTATATTTAGGATTGCTCTTCCCACCTTAGTTAAACTAATCTAGACGATTGCTCACACACGTGCCAGAGATTAATTTCTACAGTGATCCGAGATCCTAACAATCTCTCTGGTTTTAAGGGAATCCCTTTCCTCTTTGCTTTAAGTTTACTCTTCAAACAGGAAGAAAATCTTACCTCCTTCTTTGAGATGTTTACAAATCACTGAAGTCCCAAATGGTTTTACTCAAACTAAGAAAACAAGAGCTCTGGCCTCCTCTGCAAACAAAAATGTCCTTCCCTTGCCTCTGTTGACTCTGAGGAAGGCTTTCCTGGAAGAAAGAATCAAAATGTGATCTGAGAGGAGAGGAGGCGTTCATGATGTTGAGCTCTTTGTGGTGCAAAGTAGGAGATAGACTCATGGAAAAGTAAAGTAAACTGTTTTCTCAATATCATGCTATAAATGGGAATGTAAATGTGGAATGCAAACTTTGGAGGTATTTTATTAGAGATAATTTGCACTTAAATATTTTGAATGCTCCTTATAAGGAAGTGCATGTTAAATAATGTGCTATAGAGGATTCTCTGCCCATATCCACCATTCATTGTATTCTCATTGCAGGAAACAGACTTGAGTTTCAAATAATAAACTCACATATGTAAAATGCCAAGCATGTTATCTAACCCCTCCAAGAAAAACAAAATTAGACCATGTGTATGTGTTTATGTGTGTGTGTGTGTGTATGTGTGTATGTGTTTGTGTGTGTGTATGTGTTTGTGTGTGTGTGTGTGTTTGTGTGTGTGTGTGTGAGCGTGCGTGTGTGTGTGTGTGTGTGTGTGTGTGTGTGTGTGTGTGTGTAAAGAAATCTACTATAAAGAATTGGCTCAGAGATTTTGGAGGATGACCAGTCTAAAAGCTACAGAATGAATGTTCCAATTAAACTCTAAAGGCTGATCTGCTATATAGACCCTGAAAGCGCTCATATGCTAGTTTGGCCATTATCCAAACATCTCTTTTACTGCTATGTTTCGATGTTCTTTATGTTTGGTCTTGGTGTGATGGAGTTAGAGGAGGGAACAGCGTGTGAGTGGCAGGCTTAGGGTGTGGCTTTTAGTTCATGACACAATATCCGATGAAGTCATTACATTTCTCAAAAAAGCCTAATTAGTGAGAATAATGGGTGGTTACAGAAATCTGAGCCCAGAGCATTTGCGGAGACTAATGCACCAACCAAGGATCATGCGTGGAGAGGACCCAGACCCCTGCTCAGATGTGGTGGATAAACTGCTCAGGCTCCATGTGGATGCCCTAATAAGGGGAGCAGGGTCCATCTCTGACATGAATTTTGTTGCATACCAACTCTTTGATCACTTGCCCCTGAAGGGGCAGCAATGCCAGGCCACAGAGGAAGAGGATGCAGGCAGTTCTGATGAGAATTATATATATGTCATAATATATATATTATTGATTAATGGAATAGAACTGAGGAACCAGATGTAAGCATGCATTCCTACAACCACTTATTTTTTTTTTAACAAATAGGCCCAAAATACACATTTAAGTAAAAAAAGTTAAAAAAAAAAAAAAAAGAAATACAAAACCAAGAAACAAATAATCCCAAAGAGCACCTTTGATAAATGGTAACCGGAAAACACATAAAATGGTCTAACTGGATAACACATAAAAAAATAATAATTCTTATATTCCATCCTGTACATATCTGAAATGTAAATAAATCAAAACCTTAGCATAAAATGTGATACCATGAATCTGATATAGGACACAACATGGAATATGCTTAACTCATGGAATATGCTTTACACAAAGTATAGGCAAGTGCTTTGTGACCAGGACTCCTACAAGTACAGACATTAAAACTAATAGTTGAAAAGTGGAACTTCATGGAACTAAAAAGTTTCTGTACAGCAAAGCATGCTGTATTCTAGTGAAGAGAGCTAGACCACTAAATAGGAAAAACAAATGTCAGATATGAACCTTACAAAGGTTTAATAGCTAGGCTATAGAAATAACTAAAAAACCTAAACACAAGAAAACAAAAAACCCAATTTAAAAAAGAGATCATGAAGCTTTATTTGTAATAGCCAGAAGCTGGAAACAGCCCATATCCCCCTCAGTTGAGGAATGGATACAGAAATTGTGGTACATCTACACAATGGAATATTACTCAGCAAAAAAAAGCAAGGAAATCATGAAATTTGCAGGCAATTGGTGGGATCTAGAAAAGATTATCCTAAGTGAGGTATGCCAGAAGCAGAAAGAAACACGGGGTATATACTTACTCATAAGTGGACATTAGACATATAATATAGGATAAATATACTAAAATATGTACACCTAAGGAAGCTAATCAAGAAGGACTCTGGCTAGGATGCTCAATCCCCATTCAGAAAGGCAAAGAGGATGGACATCAGAAAAAGGAGAAAATAGGAAACAGAACAGGAACTTACCACAGAGGGCCTCTGAAAGGCTCTGTCCTGCAGAGTATTGAAGCAGATGCTGAGAATCATAGCCAAACTTTGGGCAGAGTGCAGGGAATCTTATGAAAGAAGTGGGAGATAGTAAGACCTGGAGAGAACAGGAGGTCCACATGGAGAGCAACAGATCCAAAAAGTTTGGGCACAGGAGTCTTTTCTGAGACTGATATTCCAGCCAAGGACCATTCATGGAGATGGCCTGGATGGAGGTAGCCCATGGCATTTCAGTGTCCAAGTGGGTCCCATAGTAATGGAACAGGGACAGTCTCTGACATGAACTGATTGGCCTGCTCTTTGATCACCTTCCTCTGAGGGGAGAATGGCCTTACCTGGCCACAGAAGAAGACAATGCAGCCACTCCTGATGAGACCTGATAGACTAGGATCAAAGGGAAGAGTAGAAGGACCTCCCTTATCAGTGGACTGGGGAAGGGGCACTGGTGGGGAAGAGGGAGGGAGGTAGAGTTGGGAGGGGAGGGGAGGAGGAAAGGAGGTACAGGGGGAGATACAAAGTGAATAAACTGTAATTAATAAAAATAAAAATTAAAAAAAGGAAAAAAGGGGGCATGGAACAAAACAGAATTCCCAGAAGAATTACAAATAGCTGATTAATTTTTCTTTCTTTCTTTCTTTTTTTTTTAAATGTTTAACGTTCTTAGGCATCTGGGAAATGCAAATTAAAACTATTCTGAGATTTCATCTTGCCCCAGTAAGAATTGCAATGATTTAAAAAAAAAAAAAAACTGTTTTGTGTTGTAGGAAGGTGAAGCTGACTAATATAAGCATCTACCGTGTATGTCAGCATTGGATAAAGAGAGAAAGTTCAGCATTCCAGCACAAAATGTGGTTGCTGATGTCTGCTGCTTTCTATGCTTTGACCTGCACACAAAGTCCTTCCCCCATAGCCTGTTCCTTAATCTATCTCTGTACTTATGAGGAAATGTAGAGCCTTTTCTTTCTGTGCTTGATTTATTTTGTCCCCCGTACTGTCTTCAGGTCTATCTGTGTTTTGACAAATGGCAGTATCTACTTTATTTTTAACATATCAATAAATTTTAGTGAAATTTGAATAGGTGCAGCTGTTGTGGAAATCAATATGGAGATGCCTCCCACTGTTGAAAACAGATTACCATATGACCTAGCACCCCCTCTCCTAGATAAGCCTAAGACTGAGAAATCACCACCTCATAAAGTCATGTTGTTTCTGTGTACACTGTAGCATTGCTTACTGGAGCTATTCCTCTGGAGATGGGTGAGTGCATAAGTTAACTGTGTTTGTATTCACCATTAAATTGTTCTTGGCTTTTGATTGTAACCTTTTAGGGCTCAGTCAAGCACAGCTAGAGTCATATAATCTTTTATTATTTTGCTAATGCTTTAAAAGATCATAATAGCAATTCCATTGGTCAATGTCATTGTTAAATTGGAACACCATTGTAATTAACTCTAATGAAGGTCTTAGTGTGTTTTCCTCTGTTTCCATGAGCTAGGAACTCTCAGTACCTATATACTGCCTGTGATCAGATTTTCATTGCTGGATGGGTGATGAATGATTCAGGCTAGTGTTCAGAATCCTATGAGGGAAATCTCTAGGATCAATATCTATAGAAAGGTAGGCATGGGAGGAAAACAAGGCAGAGAAAAGCTAAGCTAAAATGCAGGCAGCACAGCCTCAGTGAACCACAGACAGTTCTGAAGATGAAGGGAGTTTCAGAGCTGTTCTATAATGGATTAAAATTCTGGGGGTTTGAAACACCTATTATATTTGGTCAAGGCATGTGTGACATGCTGAAAAAAACACACTGAATAGTCTTTGCCGCTGAGGTAACCTGTGAAAGAACTAGCAAGCAAAGCCCTCAAATAAGAACCACCTGTGAAAAAGAAGTTCCTCCTTCATGAACATTAAATCAATGATGTGTCACTCTGTCTGGACTCTAGATCTCAACTCCCAAATCCTAGGAACCTCTGCACTCTTTAGTCTTCACACCTCATAGAAGTTCTGAAATGATTGTCTTTACATTTCAGAATTTCATCCCCCCATAACTGCTCCAAATGCTCAGGAATAGTAGCTAATAACTTATGCAAATGTCTGGCAAGAATCTTTAAATGAATCAATAACATTCTAAGTCAGAGGAGGTCATCATCTCTCTTTTTCCCATTCCAGCCTGTGCTTTTCTTTTAAAGTTAATGTTGACATAGCGCTATGTTATATTGAAACAGTGAGAATTCTCATCCTGTCCTTTCTACCTGTAGAGTTTATCACCACAGTTAATGCAAATTGTTAAAATGGAAGCCAATCAGGTCATTTTAATCTAAAATTCAATGATTTAAAGTTGTCCCAGAATACCGAAGATGCCTACAGAAATAGAGTTCACTTCACAGAGAGAGTTTGGGAATAATTGAACTGGATGTTTTCTCTCTAAAGTTAGCTATTTTACCCCTGAATGACCCATATATATTATATGAGCTAGAGGATAAAAAATTTATAAATAACATGGCTGTAATTTCAGAAAGGAGATTTCATATTTTTTCAACATGCTCTTTGACCTATCTAAATATCGACTAAAATAAAAGTTGTGTCTTCACCTGAAAAAACTGATTCATTGCTGTTTGGATAATTTCAGCCTGTTAATTAAAATACAATGTTTCATCACTTGGTTAATATCTGAATAACCTCCAGTTGGAAACTATAATTCCCAAGAGTCCACATAGACATAAATCAAAATAGACTTACACTTAAGCATTTAAGTTCTATTTTTATAAAATTTTGGTAAATCAAGATTAAAATTCTTGCCTTTACACCCAAGAAAAATAGTATTTTTTTCCAAATTTGACTGCATTATTCCAGATTTCTATATATAAAATTTTTTATTGATTTCTCTTTAATAAAATTAAAATAATTACTTAATAATAAAGTCCTGATTGCTTACATTGACAGTGTTATTTTATTTTAAAAAGGAATAGCTGAGTATTTACTCAAAGCCATGTACTGTTAAAAAGGTGGGAAATATTCTCCCCACTCTATTTTAACTAACTAAATAAATAAATAAATATCATGCAGACCATTAGATCCCTTAAAAGTTAAAAATCCTAAAATGCAGTAGAGAAGGCTGTGGGGTGAACTACAAATCTAGGAGTTTTCCCACATGAATAAGTTTTGAATTATACTTGGGATGATATGAAAGGTTGAGAAAGACACACCATGCAAAAACTAGCACACACTTGAAACTGTGTCTGTTTTAAGATGGACGACCAGAAGTGCATAGAGAGAATTAAGACCTGCGATTGACTCAGCAAACATGTTAGTGTGTTATTACACCATATCCAGCTTATCTAAAAGGGTCCAAGAGGTTAAAAGACATGTCATGTTACTGTGAGTTTCCCACCTCAACGTGGCTCGAGATGCTGATAGCAGAGACAGAGTAGCTAGGAATGCAGTGTGACAGGGAGGGAAACATAAAGACTTACCTGCCGATAGTCACATGCTTTCCTGACCTGGAGCACAGTATCAAATGCACCTTCAGAACAACCATAGTTATGCAAAACATTTCCACTGGTGCAAATGATCATCAAGGGGACAGAAATTGAAACACTGGGGTCGTGGCAGAAAGAAACAGAGAGAATGGCTGATACTTAAGAAGACAGAACTTAAAGGAAGTCCATGAGAAAACCATGTTGTCTTGTGCTGAGGGATGGAGGGAACTGTTTTCACTTTACTACACATTTTAAAGGTTAAACAAGGGTTTCGGTGAGTAATCAGCTAAGACATATGTAAAATATAATAATAACAACTTCTTTCCAAGAGATGGCATCTTTTAGGGAGAGGCCAAGATTACCAGGATGCTACCAGCAGCAATATCTAATCATTAACCTCGTATTTCTGATTATGTGGCAAAAGAAAAAAAAATTAGGCCTCTTCCATGTTGAAAAGAAAAAAAAATGGAAGTTATGCAGGTGATACAACAAAATTATAAGTAAAAAAAAAAAAAAAAGAATCCATTGAGAACTGTGTTAAAGATAAGAGTGTGGGACTGTCTTCTCCTGGATGATTAACAGTCAGTTCAAGGTTATCTGCAATTCCAATACTGAAGAATTCTGTTTCTAATCTGTGTAAGAAGAAAATGTGGTCATAGATTTTGTAACAAAATGACTATTTATATTCACTCATTTATATTCATGGACCTACAGTTGGTATGAACTGAGTTGTTGCCTGGAATGGTAAGAATAATTATGACAGATCATTAAGCAATTGCTCCCTGATAAATCATGCCTACGTTCTTCATGTAGTGCTTTTCAATGCATTCCGCAAAACTTCAGAAGGAGTTGTTACTATCAACACTTGATAGATGGGACACATTAGGCAGGTTGTCCCTTCCCTGGTGCCATGCCATCACTGTATTCTAGTGAGGTCAGAACAGGACAAGACACAGGAATGCCAACAGCTCTGACCTCTGCCTGCCTACTGCATGAAGACTTTCTTCAATATTTCTTTTAGTCTGCTTCATTTTACAGTCACAGGAAAGCACAATACCAATGTCACTGAAGAGTGTTTGGTAGGGTTTCTGGGGGACTAAGAATCAAGAAACATACACGGGTGACCTTTTCTTAAATTAATTTATTTTTTATTAATTACAGTTTATTCACTTTGTATCCCAGCTGTAGCCCCATCCCTCATCCCCTCCCAATCCCATCTCCCTCCCTCATCTCCTCCCATGTCCCTCCTCACTTCCACTGATAGGAGAGGTCCTCCTCCACTTCCTTCTGACTCTAGCCTATCAGGTCTCATCAGGACTTTCTGCATTGTCCTCCTCCATAGGCTGGTAAGGCTACTCCCACCTGAGGAGCAGGTGATCAAAGAGCTAGCCACTGAGTTCATGTCAGAGACAGACCCTGCTCCCATCACCAGGGAACCCACTTGCCATGCACCACATCTGTGCAGGGGTTTTAGGTTATCTCCATGCATGGTCCCCAGTTGGAGCATCAGCCTCAGGAAAAAAAAAAAACACCTTTGGAGCTCTTGTCACCCCATGTCCTTCATCTCCCCCTTCTTTCACAAGATTCCTTGCACTCTGCCTGGAGTTTGGCCAGGAGTCTCAGCACCTGTGTTGATACCCTGCTGGGTAGAGTCCTTCATAGACCCCCAGTGGTAGGCTCCTGTCCTGTTCCCTGCCCTCTCCCTCTTCCGATGCCCATCCTGTTTCTGAGTGAGGGTTGATCATCTTACCCAGGTTCTCCTTCTTGCTTAGCTTCTTTAGGTGTACAGATTTTAGTGTGTTTATCCTGTATTATATGTCTAATATCCACTTATAAGTGAGTATGTACCATGTGTGTCTTTCTGCTTCTGAGATACCTCACTCAGGATGATCTTTTCTAGTTCCCACCCTGCAAATTTCATGATTTCCTTGTTGTTTTGTTTGTTTGTTTGTTTGTTTGTTTTTAATAGCTGAGTAGTATTGCATTTTGTAAATGTACCACAATTTCTGTATCCATTCCTCAACTGAAGGACATATGGGTTGTGGCCTTCTTATAGCTCTAACAGGACATGTTTCCTTTAAAAACATACTTAACATCTCTGTCATTAGTTTTCTCCTTTGCTCTAAGAATAAATAAGGTAATCATTTTCAAATGCCAATGATTGAGGACTTTTGACCTCTACTAAACTTGACTACTCACAAACAGCGTGTATATGTGTGAGTGTGGGTGAGTCTATTGCTGGAGATTGGCCTCCGTCATGCTAGTCAAGTGCTCTACCACTGAACAATATCCCCCAGCTCATCCTAAGTTTGTTTGCTTAAACTTGAATCTAGTTGGACACATTTTGATTGTACCTAAAGCTTTCTTATTTGTCATCTAGAGAAAGAAGTATCCCTGACCCAGAAGCTTGTCAGTGAAAACATACTAATATGATCTTCCCTTTAGAACATTCATAGTGTTCTAAATTAACACTCATTCAACAAAAGGTTTCATTGTTTTTTTTTAATATAATATTCATGAGATTCTCTTTCACAGGACCTATATATACAACAGGCACAGGGACATGTTGATTCAGTCTTGAAGTGAGGTAGTTCATAGTCTTCAAAGAGAACAGAAGAACTCACATAATAGATATCAAAGGGAAGAAATACTTCTGTTATGGATTGCTCACAGTCCTCTTAATATACAAATACATCATAAGGAAAGTGCTAGTGGATAAATTATATAGTATGCATATACCAAATTTATGAATCCATTTATGAATGAGTATATTTAAACCAGTGGTGCTCAACCTGTGGGGCATGACTCCTTTAGCAACCATCCTATCTCCAACAATATTTACATTATGATTCATAGCGGTAGCAAAATTATAGTTAGGAAGTAGCAATGCAAACCACAACATGGAAAACTATATGAAAGGATCTCAGCTATAGAAAGTTGAGAACCACTGATTTAAACATTCTAGCAAACTAGCAGACTGCATGTCTCTTTCTTCAACAGACACAGTTGTTTGCAAGATGGAGAATTTGGTTATGGGAGCTACATTTCTTACTTGCGCGTATTTTTTCCTGGAGTTCAGAGCATCCGTCCTTTTTATGATGCAGGATGTTTCTTGGCTGATCTGTTTGGAGCCTGAGGAAAGAGATGTCTTTATGCCTTTCTTTCTGAGCATTTCCCACCATGCTTGTCTTCCAAGTTCTGATCTCTTTGCTTTCAGGCATCCCTCAGAACTAGTGACCCCCAGGTATAATTTCCAAACTCTTGTTTCAAATATGCTGCCTGCATTCAGTGCTGCCTCTGGTTTTGTTTCTCCACACATGGGATATTTCCCCGAGCTTTTGCTGTTGTTTGCTTTTAGGTTCTCATCAGAACAGAAGTGTTACAGCTGCTTCTGAAATACAGCAGCCACAGCTTGGGGCTGAATCATGATGGATGTGTGTTGGCTGCCTGTCACCTCCGCTCTCATTTATAGCTGGTGGCAGCTTCCAACACTTCTTCTACCCTGCATTCATATGAGTTAATGAAATGTCAGGGCCCCAAATGTACATACTGAAGCTTTGAAAGCCAGACTTAAGTTACTAGTGAGACTGCTCCTTTATCATCATCAGAAAACTTCAAGGAAAAGGCAATATTGCTCCAGCAAAGGCAGGAAGACTCAGATACCTGTGGTGTCTGCCCCCACCCTCAGCCTGTTCATGCCTATCACCAGAGATGTTGGTCTTCCCTCTACCTACCCTTCTGCCTTACTTGTAACGATTACCATAACTTCTCACTGAGCAAATTCAGCCATGATCTGTGCCCACAGGATTCTGAATGTATGCCTTACAGACCTAGCATCATTTGTAATATGTTATACATACAATTACCCATGCTTATTTCATCCTATGTACATGGATTCTTTTCCTGTAGGAATGGGAATATGAACATAAGTAACATACAGTATTCAGACACTGAATAAACAAATTGTATGCATTCTTTTCTCTTATGAGTCTAGAAATATACAGAATTATGATACTTTATGTGAATTTTATCTAATTGGAAAATTCTGAGTTTTTTTATACAGGCCCAGAGTCTGTACAAAGAGGAAGGAAAATAAACTAAAAGTTTGATGTAAAAATAAATTGTTGCAACCTCTCATAAGGAAATTTTCTTGTTAAATGTAAAGTGTCTTCATCTTTAAATCAGGAATTCTAGAATGTAGTCCATGAACATAAGCAATCAAGAGAATGCACCACAAGAGTAATGCTATTCTTTTTATTATCAAATGTAGATTCAATGTGAACATGAGTCATTAGAACAGGAGTAAAGTAGTGGCATGTCCCTACCACAGTGAATGGAGTAATCCTGAAGAAAATAAAATATATTTAAATGGACTAGAAAAGAAAAATTTAATGCTGCCCTATTCAGATAACAGCC
This sequence comes from Psammomys obesus, assembly GCF_907164565.1. Taxonomy (NCBI): domain Eukaryota; kingdom Metazoa; phylum Chordata; class Mammalia; order Rodentia; family Muridae; genus Psammomys; species Psammomys obesus. The sequence continues at coordinate 29,827,697 of NW_026585797.1, read as the reverse complement.
ATACCTCCACCCTACCCCAACCACGCAAAAACCTTCAAGCATGTTAAATCACACTAGGTTGTAGAAACATCAAGTAGCCACCAGCCCGTTCCTGTAGCAATAGTAGAACATATGTGTTTTGAGAAGCTGTCTGCACACAGACCAGCCAAGCAAGGGAAGAAGACTCATTTTCACCTTGAATAGTGTACTTGAGAACTTAGCTAATAAGGTTTGGATGTCTGTTGTGTTCTAGCCATGGTGCCATGTGATTTCATTTAATGTATTTAAAAAAGTGCATTGTTGGTCTTTTGAAAATACCATATTAAATAGACATGTTCTAACTACGTTCATTTTTCTAACCCTAAATATTATCATAGTTTATAGAACTTGAGTCTAAAAGCATTGAAATCTGTTAATACAGCCACTCATGGAAAATGTCAAGATACATTATAAATAAATAAATGTTGCTGGGCATATATAATTTATTAATCCTATCCAGACTCTGGTAATATAATAATAAATAAACAAATTACCGAGGCACATGATGCTTACATATATGGGTTTCATTGGGCTAATGAAATATTCTGAACAAAAGTAGCACAGGGAGAAAAGGTTTTATTTCAGCTTGCACTTCCAGTACTTCAGTCCCTGAGAGAAGTCAGGGCAGAAACTCAAGGTAGATGGAAACTAAAATAGAGGTCATGAAGGCAGGTTGTGTGCTGGCTTGCTCGTTCACTCATGCTCAGAGCTAGCTTTCCTGTACATCCCAGGCACATCTGCCTGGGCATGGTGCTGCCTACAACCATGTAGGTTCTCTCATGTCAATCATCAGTCAGGACAATCTCCAGAGGTATGTCCATAGGCAAATATGATGGAGATAGTTCTTCAACTGAGCTTCACACTTCTCAGCAAAGTCTAGGTAGCATCAACTCAACAATAAAAAACTAACCAGCACAATACACCCTGTGTCAACTTGATGCCCAAACAGGTTGCTGTTAAGCCATAACTTGTCCTTTTATCTCTAATATAATGTGTTGCTATCATAAAGTACAGTCCAACCTTTAATAGTACTACAGTCTTTAAAATTTCAACAAATTTAAAAGTCAACAGTCCCTTGAAAATTCAGTCTTTAATTATGATCTCCTGTAATATGTCCTGTAATACATACATACATATATTCTTAATATCTCCTGTAATACATATATAGATTCTTAACATCTCTTGTAAATCTCCTGTAATACACACACATAGATATGTGCATATGTACATATATATATATATGTATGTATATATATATATATATTCTTATTCCAAAAAAGAACGAAGGCATAAAAATATCATGTTCAATCAAAAACAAAATCTAGCAGTATAAACATATACCTCTCTGTTCCATGGAGCTTGGTTGGCTACACTTCTCTCACTTGGCCATTCATAGCATGCAGAGCTTATCTTGCAAGCTCAGGCCAGCTCCATTTCATGTCTACCGGAGTCCTTGGCAAACATTCCATGGTTCTGGCATCTTCAATATACGGGGTCATCCGCTGCAACTGAGAAGCCTTCAACAATGACTTCTCTCAGGCTCTCTTCAGGGACTCTGTCTCTGCTACAGGGTACCAGGCCTCAGCAATTCTGCATGCCCCCCCCCCTCAGTCTTTCAGCTTTGATATCTTCAAAACCAACACTGTGTGGGAGACTCTTAAATACTATCAGATTTGGCTACCGGATTGAGATGCGGCCTTGGCCCCTTTGAATCACAGTTTCTGTATGTGGAAACCATTGAAAGACATCCCAGAATAAATCACCCAAATATACTGATCTTATAGTCAATCACAGATGATTCCTTAAACCCAGCATCCATTGTCTCTATAAAGCACAGAAGGTGTCACATCAGGTAATCACAGCTGATTCTTCAACCCCAAATGACCAGCAGCAACCACAGAACCTCAATTCCAAAATACCACACAAAGCTCCCCTAGTTCAGTCCTTAAGCCCTTTCCCTTCTGGAACTTCACAAGCCAGGCCTCCATTGTCTGCATTCCTGTTGATAGATTTATCCTTCAGTCTCTGACTAGAGGAGCCCATTAAGCTCTGGGTACTCATTATCTTTTCCAGCTCAAAGATCCATTTTTTTTTTCACAATTTCCTTTGGGGGGGAAAAAAAACAAGCAAAAACAGGACCAAGTCCATCTCAGCAATACAATACTTTCTTGGTTCCAACTTTATTAAACTCTGAGCTTGGACAGCCAAGGCTACACAGAGAAAACTTGTCTCAAAACAACAAAAAGACATAGGGAAGAAGACTTCATTGCTTTAAAAGAAGTCAAGAGGAAGGGTGTGGTGACACATACCAACATCCCTCTAATACCATCTACTTAGGAGGCTGGGGAAAGAAGATTCCAAGTCAGTATCATCATAGAGAATTGAGTCTCCATATGAAAAAAATGGGACTAATAATGTACCTCAGTAGTAAAGCACTTGATCTGAGGCCTGAGTGCCAAGGTTTGATACTAATCACTGAAAAATAAAAGGAAGATTAAAATGTTAACAAAAATGTCGGCTAGAAGAGAAAGGAAAATAGGTGTATCCAGTAAGGCTTTCTAGACCACATAAATAAGTAACCTCTTGAAAAAGCAAATGCTAATATAACATAGACTCCCCATGAAGACAACAGGAATAATAAAATAAAAGGTTCTTAAGTGTGTGATGTGTGAAGAAACATGTATTTGAATTTTGCTGGAACAGAAGAGTTGCAAGTCAAGAAAAAAAGACTTTGAACATTTTTTAAGTGTCACTATTACTACATAAGGGACGAAGAATGTACATGTCAACAGGAAGCATACTGGTAACTCGCTGAAGTAACACACCAGCTATTCTCTTGAAAGTTTGGATTTTGCTCTTTAGATTTTTTATTTATTTATTTATCTATCTATCTATCTATCTATTTATTTATTTATTTATTTTTGGGTGTGTGTGTGTGTGTGTGTGTGGTGTATGCAGGTACACAAATGAGTGTGTATGCATACAGAGGCCAGATAACAATCCCAGCTTGTGATCTGTGCCAAGTAGTCATAGGGATGTATGTGTTTTCTTCTTCCCTGCCCTCGATCACAAACACATGCCATGCCAGCATCTATATCACATGAGTACTGTCCTTCCCATGCCAGCATTTTGCCTATTAAGCTTCTCCCACACACGCTACTACATATCCTTTTAATGCCGTTTACTGGGCATTTTCTGAGTTGGCAGAGGAATTTTGACGCATATATGGTAAAGATCAAGAATTATTTAAAATCATGAGATACGCCAATGAAATGCTAGTGAGAGACCAAAGACTTAAAAAATCAGCAGGCATTGTTTTAAAGTTTAAAGCAGAAGCCTGAATGAAGGCTAGCTAGGTGGAGACATGTCCAGTGACCTTCGGGGAAGAACTAGCCTCAATGCCCTGAGGGGAAGAATTAGCCTTACTGCACTCTTTTCCTGCCCACTAATTATAGAGTTGCTGGGAAACCAACCCATATGACAAGGCCAGAACTGTTTGTAGTCTTGGCCCCTAAAGAGGACCAATCATTTCAAAAGTCAATTTCCCTTACCCAATCATGTAAAGGCAAAGCATGTAAGTCCCTGCTTGTGGTTTTGCCCCATAAAAACCATGCTTCCCTAGACCTTGGGCTGCATTCCTCTCCTGTTTCCACAAGGGGTTTGCATCTTTGTTTGAATGTGTATACAATTAAAAAGACCCTCGTGTGTTTTGCAATGGACTCGACTCCTGGTGGTCTTTTGGGGTCTCGTGATTCAGGCATAACACTAGATTTTAAAAACATAAATAAAGATCATTTAAGCAATTTCTTTTAAACTGTCTATGTCATACAGTTAACACTTGAAACTACCAGGGATGGGCATGGAGCTCAGTGTTAAAGCACTTGTCTGTGGACACCCTGGGTTTAATCCCTACTGATACAAAGCCAATCAGACCATCACCACCACTACTATCACCACCACCACAACAACAACAACAACAACCGCAACAACACAGGCATAGTTAGTGTATTTGTTGCTTTTCTGTTGCTGTGATAAAATAACAAGATCAGAAGCAACTTAAGGAACACTTTATTTTGCCTTATACTTCTAGAGAGATTGAGTCTGTAATGAATAGAGAGTCTGTAAGGAACAGCATGAAGCAGGGATAGGAAGCTAAATGGTCTCATTTTTCTGCACACAAAAAGCATAGAGAAGAAACTGTTAGAGACACAGGACTGTAAATTCCCCAAGCCCACCACCAGTGGTGTGCTTCCTTTCAGCAAGGATCCACATTCAAAAGTTCCATAACCTCCCCTGAAATGCCACCAACTGGGGAACAAGTGTTAAAATACCTATTGGAGAGATTTCTTATTTAATCCAAAACAGTTTGTAACTACATTTTATAAATTATCTAAAAATAAACTTTGAGTTCGGAAGCTAACTGATCCTAGAATTACCTTAAACAAAAATTTGGCTTTGGCTATTTCATTTTATCAGCAGACCTTTGGAAGTGGGTCTACTGAAAAGAACATTAAAAAGACTAACCCAATGCTGCCTCAGGTCCAGCAACATCTGCGACCTTGTTAGACATGGAAGTTCTCAGCCCCCAATTCATAGGCCTACTAAATCATAAACTCAGGGAGTGCAGTTACTGCTTACTTTAACAAGCCCTCCTGTTTAACAAGAACTCACTGTTGTCAGCTGGTCTGGTAGCACAAGAGAAAATGCCTGGTCCCAAAACCTAGCTGCCACCTGTGCCCCCACAGGTCAGGGTTTCATATGCTTTTGACATCTCACTGTCAGACTGTGAGGCAAGACAAGTTTCACATAGTTCTGTTACATGGACATTAGCTCTTCCAGATGATCCACAGTGACTCCAGTTTGTAACATCTGTCACAGACAAAAGCTGCTCGCCTGGCAGGTTTCCTATCTTTCCTATTGATGCCTTGATTCTCTGTCTCTGATGTTGATAGCCTGAATGGGCATGGTATATCTAACACTTTCTGTGTTCCTGCAGTAACACCGAAATAAAGAGCCCATCAAACTGTTACTTCTTTCTGTACAAAAAGTCTTTGCTTTCTTGTATCAAACAAATTGTTCAGAAAACACTGTACTCTATATTTTTCTCTTCAGGACATCTTATCTTCCTGAACTGCTCTGCAGGTAATCTACCATTATAAAAAATTACTCATGTGTCTACTTGGCTACTTAGCATAGGAGGAATGATATTATGGTATTAAGAAGAAATAACTACATTTTCAAATATGAAAAAATTTTAAATTTAAATTTGGATTACAAAGGCTAACTAATAAAGATGTGTGTGAGAGAGAGAGAAGGGAGAGGGTAAGGCAGAGGCAGAGGAAGAGTGTCTGTCTATGACCAAACCACTCAAATGCACCCAATCTGATCTTGGAAGCTGTGAGGATCAAGCCTTGTTAAGATTAGTTCTTAGGTAGGAAATTGCCTGAGAATAGTATACACTATTTTACTGCTTAGATTTGTGTGTGTGTGTGTGTGTGTGTGTGTGTGTGTGTGTGTGTGGGTGTGGGTGTGCGTGTATAAGAATGGAAATACAGAAATAGAAAGTTCGATTTGTGGTAATTTGATTTTGGTGGTGGTGGTGATTTTTATTTATCTATCTATCTATCTATCTATCTATCTATCTATTTATTTATTTATTTAATTTTTTATTATTATTAATTACACTTTATTCATTTTGTACCCCCCCATAAGCTCCTCCCTCCTCCCCTCTTGATCCCACCCTTCCTCCCCTTTCTGCATGCATGCCCCTACCCAAGTCCACAGAAGATGACAATGCAGCCACTTCTGATGAGAACTGATAGTCTAAGATCAGAAAGAAAGAGAGGAGGACCTCTCCTATAGATGGTGGTGATTTTTTAAAGATGGGGAAAATGATCAGAAGGGAGGGATAACTTGATTTGAAAATAGAACTTAAAAGAGGTCTTTTTCTGTGAATTCCTGAATTCTGATTTCTCCAGAATAATTAGTGCTCTGCCTTTACAATGTTATGTAATTTCAGGAGAAAAAGAAAGCAAAGTCTTATTTGATCATTTATTAGAATGAATTTCCCTTAATATGGCTTCCCCTTCAGCTGTCATGAGCTTCGAAGATATATTCCCTCTTTGTAAATTTAAAAAGCCTGGCAGTGACATGAGTGGATAGCAGTAAATAACACTGCCACCAGCACCGAAATGGAATCTCTGATGTCTTGTTTTGCACTGCTGTCAGCAGTGTCTGCCTCCTTAGAACAATATTTCATTAGACTCATAATGAAATGATAATGTGGGCACAGGTTATTTATAGCATGCATTCCTATTGGTTGGGCTGAGTTTTGTTGCTGCATTAATCAAACACAAACTGTGCTCAGACAGCATTTGAAACTCTTAAAGTTACCTTTAAAAACAGATGCAGTGAAAGGCAACAAAAGCTTTCAAAGTGAGACAACATAAAAATAGTGTCTTTTATGAACAATTTTGGTGAGAAAAAAAATCCCAAGGAAAGACAAGATAGTATGTGCATATCTTTCTAGATGAAATTGCAATTTTCCTCAAAGGAATCTTCAGAAAATAGTAAAATGATCAAGAGAAGTGAATCTCCAACCAATATTCATCTCCTGGTGTTAGAGTATGTTAAACAAACCATAATTAACTGAAAATGTCTCTAGATTCAATATTATAGAATTTTGTGAAAACATGACATAGTAGGGAACTCCCTGTGTTCAATATTGGATTCATATTTCATATTCATAATTCAATGCACAAATCCATATTTTACAGATATATACCTTAGCATACAGAATAAGAGTTATTGCTAGCTTAATAATTTTCATGATAAAATGGCAAGTGTGTTATTAATACAAGGAAAGCAGGGTCTGTGGTTTCAAAGTTTATTATTTGCATGACCCTTGGGCAGGTTACTTAAACTCTCTTACTCAGATTTTTCACCTGTAAAAAAAGTTTACTAGAACTTTTTGTTGCATGAAATTAACATGAAGAATAACAAAGGTGAAACTGACAAGACACGGTTATGAGATCTAATATGTAAAAACTAAGCAAATATGTTTGTGTGTTTTATGAAACTAATCAATTAATAATACCAACAAACTTAGGAGATATTCCATAACCAGCCTGATACTGACTGGCTTTATCTTATATAGGTCTTGAACAGGTAACAGCAGTTGCTGAGCTAGTAAGTGCAGTAACCCTGTGGTGTCCTAAGGACAATGTTTTAATGGAAACTTAAATTAAGTAGAGAAAAAACTAAAAACCCTCCATCTAAAAATCAAAACAAAAGTGACCATTCTCTTTGCTCCTAACCATTACAGTGCTCAAAGTCTTGGGAAGACAGATAGATAGATAGATAGATAGATAGATAGATAGATAGATAGATAGATAAGCAATATATATCTTAGAATATAAATGTATATATCCTTAGAAATATATATATGTATATAATGTAGTTTATAAACATATATCATATATATACATATGTATATATATATATCTAAGGATATATATTTTATAATAAATTATAGTATAGTATAATTCTAATAATTATAATATAATATATTAAAATTATAATGTATACATATGTATATATAATAGAGTGTGTATATATATTCCTAAGACTGTGAGCACTCTCTTTAAAAGAGAGAGATCAGCAAATAGGAAAGCAGCATGATCAGCTACAGTATGATGCTTACACAAATAGAAAAGGGTTGAACCAAATTATCCTTTTATTCATATTATATAATCCTTAAAATTTTGCAAGGATTTCATTATAAAAAATTTAAAGCCAGTGAACTGTTTCTCAAAAGAGGCAAGATTTTAAAATATCAGTATCCAAAAAGGAGAGGCAAAACAGCTTTGGCAATGTCACTGCTGAGAGCTTTAGGAAGGTAAATAATGTTGTGGAAAACTAAAGGAAAGTAGATCTTTATTCTGTAATGTCAGAGATTTGTCCCAGCAGTTGCCTGCAGTAACGTACAATACAGAACATTTATTTAACTGTGAGATTTTCAGGCAGAATATCACAGTGGACTCTTGCTTTCTCCCTGCTGTTAAACTGTGAGAGAAGAGAGATGAACTCAAAAATAACTTTTTCATATAAAGGAGATAGGTATCACTCTGCTCCCAAATAAAGCTATTTGCATTCAAAGATCCCTCAGGTAACAAATTGTTGGCAAATATTCTCTACCAGTGAGCTATATCCCCAGTCAGACAACAACATATTCTTGAGGTAACTTTCTTAAGAAAAAAGTCCTTTGTCAAAATCTCTGACCTCAAATTTCTAATTGATCCCTTCAGATGGGGCATCTTCAAAGCGTCCCTCTCCATTAAACAATTGAACTACTTTAAGCTTCTGAATTTCCCAAAGTCCACCTTTAAGAGCTTAAAACAGGCTATGGGAAGCAGATGAGGATTTAAAGCATGGGGTCAAACCACAAGGACAGAGATGAAAGTTCTGGGGGAATATTTCTTGGGAAGCATTCCGAGCCAAAGTCAAGAATTAAGATTAAATAAATTCTAGCCTTTCAATAGACCAGTGACTACTGGGCGCCAACTGCTTTCAGCTCTTAAATTTAGTTGTCTAATGAAGGAGTAATAATCTAAGAGCAGACTGCATTTTAGGTATCGGATGTGATACAGATAAATCATTTGAGTTTACATATCTAATAAAAAAAAAACAACAGCATGACAAAGAATATTGAACTGGAGGATTATTGTCTATATCTGAATTGAATGGAATGACATTTTGTTCTTCATTACTTCACTGTTGCTCTAGCATGAAAATACTAGGTGGGATGTATAATGATATTGCAGAACATAAGTAAATAAATTTCAGCCATTTTTTCTTTCTATTTTTTTAATTATTTTTTTATTAGTTACATTTTATTAACTCTGTATCCCGGCTGTATCCCGCTCTCTCATTCCATTCCAAACCCTCCCTCCCTCATCTCCTCCCTGCCCCTTTCCAAGTCCACTGATTGGGGAGGACCTCCTCCCCTTTCATCTGACCCTGTTTTATCAGGTATCTTCAGGACTGGCTGCAAAGTCCTCCTCTGTGGCCTAGCAGGACTGCTCCTCCCTTGGGCGGTGGGGAGGCCAAAGAGCCTGCTATTGAGTTCCTGTCAAAAATAGTTCCTGTTCCCCTTACTATGGGAAACCAATTGGTTAATGAGCTACCATGGGCCACATCCGAGCAGAGGTTCTAGGTTATATCCATACATGGTCCTTGGTGGAGTGTCAGTCTCAGGAAAGACCCCTGGGCCCAGATATATTTGGTCCTTGTGGAGCTCCTATCCTTTCCACATCATACTAACTCTCCCTTCTTTTACATGACTCCCTGCACTCTGCCGAAGGTCTCGTTATGAGTCTTAATATCTGCTTTGATACACTGCTAGGTAGAGTCTTTCAGTGTCCCTCTGCAGTAGGCTCCTGTCCTATTACTTGTTTTCTCCTATGTCCAATGCACCTCCCATTTGTCTTTCTAAGTGAGGATTGATCATCTTAGCCCATTTCCACTTCCTTGATTATCTTCTTTAGGTGTGTAGATTTCATTATGTTTATCATATCTTGTAGGTCTATATAAGCGAGTATATACCAAGTTTGTCTTTCTCCTTCTGAGATACTTCACTCAGAATGATCTTTTCTAGATCCCACCCCTTGCCTGCAAATTTCATGATTTCCTCCTTTTTGATTGCTGAGTAGTATTCCATTGTGTAAAAATACCACAATTTCTGTATCCATTCCTCCATTGATGGAGATCTGGGTTGTTTCCAGGTTCTGGCTATTACAAATAAAGCTGCTACAAACATGGTTGAACAAATGTCCTTGTTGTGTACTTGAGCAAATTTTGGGTATATAACTAGGAGTGGTATAGCTTGGTCTTGAGGTAGCACTACTCCTAATTGTCTGAGAAAGTGCCAGATTGACTTCCAAAGTGGTTGTACCAGTTTACATTTCCACGAGCAATGGAGGAGGGTTCCCTTTTCTCCACAACCTCTCCAGCATGTGTTGTCACTTGAGTTTTTGATCTTGGCCATTCTGATGGGTATAAGGTGAAATCTCATGGTTGTTTTGATTTGCATTTCCCTAATGGCTAATGTTTAAGTGTTTCTCTGCCAGTTGATGTTCCTGTAACGAGAATTCTCTGTTTAGCTCTGTTCCCCATTTTTTAATTGGATTACTTGGTTTGCTGCTTTTCAGCTTGTTTAGTTCTTTATATATACTGGATATTAGCCCTCTGTCAAATAGAGGGTTGGTGAAAATCCTTTCCCAAACTGTAGGCAGTCGCTTTGTTTTGATGACAGTGTCCTTTGCTTTACAGAAGCTTTTCAGTTTCATGAGGTCCCATTTGTTGATTGTTGCTCTTAGATCCTGTGCTGTTGGTGTTCTGTTCAGGAAGTTGTCTCCTGTGCCAATGAGTTCTAGGCTGTTCCCCACTTTTTTTTCCAACTGATTTGGAGTATCTGGTTTTATGTTGAGGTCATTGATCCACTTCGACTTTAGTTTTGTGCAGGGTGATAAATATGGATCTATTTTCATTTTTCTGCATGTAGACATCCAGTTGGTCCAGCACCATTTGTTGAAGATGCTGTCTTTTTTCCATTGAATGGTTTTGGCTTCTTTGTCAAATATCGAGTATTCATAGGTGTGTGGGTTTATTTCTGGGTCTTGTATTCGGTTCCATTGATCCTCCTTTATGTTTCTATGCCAATAGCTTGCAGTTTTTATTATTGTTGCCCTGTAGTACAGCTTGAGATCAGGGATGGAGATGCCTCCAGATGATCTGTTATTGTACAGGATTGTTTTAGAGATTCTGGGTTTTTTGTTTCTCCATATGAAGCTGAGAATCTTTTTTCAAGGTCTGTAAAGAATTGAGTTGGTATTTTGATGGGAATTGCATTGAATCTGTAGATTGCTTTTGGCAGGATGGTCATTTTCACAATGTTAATCCTACCAATCCATGAGCACAAGAGATCTTTCCATCTTCTGAGATCTTCTTCGATTTCTTTCTTCAGAGACTTGAAGTTTTTCTCAAACAGGTCTTTTACTTGCTTGGTTAGTGTCACCCCAAGGTACTTTATGTTATTAGTGGCTATTGTGAAGGATTTTGTTTCCCTAATTTCTTTCTCGGCCCATTTGTCTTTGGTATACAGGAGGGCTTCTGATTTTTTTTACTTGATTTTATATCCTGCCACTTTGCTGAAGGTGTTTATCAGCTGAAGGAGTTCTCTGGTTGAATTTTTGGGGTCACTCATGTATACTCTCATATCATCTGCAAATAGTGACACTTTGACCTCTTCCTTTTTGATTTTTATCCCCCTTGATCTCCTTTAGTTGTCTTATTGCTCTGACTAGGACTTCAAGTACTATGTTGAAGAGATTTGGAGAGAGTGGTCAGCCTTGCCTTGTCCCTGATTTCAGTGGGATTGATTTAAGTTTCACTCCATTGACTTTGATGTTGGCTATAGGCTTGCTGTGTATTGCCTTTACTATCTTTAGGTATGTACCTTGTATCCCTGATCTCTCCAAGACTTTAAACATGAATGGGTGTTGGTCTTTGTCAAATGCTTTTTCAGCAGCTAAGGAGATGATCTTGTGGTTTTTCTCCTTCAGTTTGTTTATGTGGTGGGTTACATTGATGGATTTCCGTATGTTGAACCACACTTGCATGCCTGGGATGAAGCCTACTTGGTCATGGTGGATGATATCTTTGATGTGTTCTTGGATTCGGCTTGCAAGTATTTTATTGAGCATTTTTGCATCAATGTTCCTAAGAGAGATAGGTCTGAAGTTCTCTTTTTTTGTTGGATCTTTGTGTGGTTTAGGTATCAAGGTGACTGTGGCTTCACAGAATGAGTTTGGTAGTGTTCCTTCTGTTTCTATTTTGTGGAATAGTTTGAGGAGAATTGGTGTTAGCACGTCTTTGAAATTCTTGTAGAATTCTGCGCTGAAGCCATCTGGCCCAGGGCTTTTTTTGGAGGGAAGACTGTTAATGACTGCTTCAATTTCCTTGGGATATATAGGGCTATGCAGTGTTTCTACCTGATCTTGAGTTAATTTTGGTAGATGGAATCTGTCAAGAAAATTATCCATTTCATTTAGATTTTCAAATTTTGTGGCATATAGGCTTTTGTAGTATGACCTAATAATTGGGAAATAATTTAAAAACAAAGAAATGTTGATGCCAGTTTCTCATTTCAAATTCTAAATAAAAACATCAAAGCTTAATCTTTTATTTTTGCGTATTGATTTTAGAAAGAATGATTATGTGAAATAGTTACAAACTACCCTTGTATTAAAATTCATAATAACTATAAAGTATCTGGTAAAACACCTGTTACACAACATATTCAATTGACACTGAATAAGTTGACTTATTATATAAATAAGGCACTAGAAAAAATTCCTTTTAAAATAGCATGCATTTAGAATGTTTCAAACACACATGTTCTTTTTTTTTTCTTTGTTTTCTTTATTAATTACACTTTACTCACTTTGTATCCTCCCTGTGGTTCCCTCCCTCCTCCAGTCCCAATCCTTCCCTTCCTCCACCCTCTGCATGCATGCCCCTCCCTAAATCCACTGATAGGGGAGGACTTATTTTCCTTCCTTCTGATCCTAGTCAATTAGGTTTCATGAGGAGTGGCTGCAGTGTCTTCTTCTGTGGCCTGGTAATGCTGCTTTCCCCTCAGGGGGAGGTAATTAAAGAGCAGGCCAATCAGTTCATGTCAGAGACAGTCCCTGTTCCTATTACAATAGAACCCACTTGGATACTGAACTGCCATGGGCTACATCTGTGCAGGGGTCTTAGGTTATCTCCATGCATAATCTTTGGTTGGAGTATTAGTCTCAGGAAAGACCCCTGTGCTCAGATTTTTTGGTTCTGTTGCTCTCCTTGTGGAGTTCCTGTCCTCTCCAGATCTTAACTGTTTCCCACTTTTTTCATAAGATTCCTTGCACTCTGCCCAAAGGTTGCCCATAAGTCTCAGCATCTGCTTTGATAGTCTGCAGGGCAGAGCCTTTCAGAGGTCCTCTGTGGCAGGCTCCTGACTTGTTCCGTCTTTTCTCCTTCTTCTGATGTCTAGCCTCTTTGCCTTTCTGGATGGGGATTGAGCATTTTAGCAAGAGTCCTCCCTCTTGATTCATTTCTTTAGGTGTACAGATTTTAATGGGTTTATCCTATATCATTTGTCTATATGAGTGAGTATATACCGTGTGCATCTCTCTGCTTCTGGGATAGCTCGCTATGGGATGATCTTTTCCAGATCCCACCATTTACCTGCAAATTTCATGGTTTCCTTGTTTTTTATTGCTGAGTAATATTCCATTGTGTAGATATACCACAATTTGTGCGTCCATTCCTCCACTAAGGGGCATCTGGGCAGTTTCCAGCTTCTGGCTATTACAAATGAGGCTCTTACAAATATGGTTGTGTAAATGTCCTTATTGTGTACTTGAGACTCTTTTGGGTATATGCCTAGGAGTGGTAGAGCTGGATCTTGAGGAAGCGCTATTCCTAGTTGTCTGAGAAAGTGCCAGCTTGCTTTCCAGAGTGGTTGTACAAGTTTACATTCCCACCAGCAGTGGAGGAGGGTTCCCCTTTCTCCACAACCTCTCCTGCAACACATGTTCTTCTTAACAGTAGGCAAGTACCTTACTTTATTCCTGAAATGCACCCCAAAAGAAAATTATTATTCTTTAAGATTAATCTAAATATCAAATACTGTTGCATTTAAAGAGAGTCAGTATGCCTATAACTATGCCAAGCATGTTTCTATACAAGTATGAACTCATGACATATATTTTCTTATAAAATCTAAACAAACTAAGCAGAAGAGAGGACCCTAACTAAAATGCTCAATTCTGATCCTGAAAGGCAAAGAGGATGGACATCAGAAGAAGAAGAAAACAGGAAACAACCTAGGAACCTGCTACAGAAGGCCTCTGAAAGCCAGAAGAAGAAAACAGGAAACAACCTAGGAACCTGACACAGAAGGCCTCTGAAAGCCTTTGCCCTGCAGACTATCAAAGCAGATGCTGAGCCTGATGGCCAACTGTCGGGCAGAGTGAATGGAATTTTATGTGAGAAGTGGGAAATAGCAAGAGCTGGAGAGGACAGGAACTCCACAAGGAGAGCAACAGAACAAGAAAATTTGTACACAGGGAACTTCCCAGAAACTCATACTCCATCCAAGGACTATTCATGGAGATAACCTAGAACCCCTGCACAGATGTAGCCCATGGCAGTTCAGTTTCCAAGTGGGTTACATAGTAATGGGAAGAGGGACTGCCAATGACATAATCTGATTGGCCTGCTCTTTGATCACCTCCCCCTGAAGGGGGGAGCAGCCTTATCAGGCCACAGAAGATGACAATGTAGCCACTTCTGATGAGAACTGATAGTCTAAGATCAGAAAGAAGGAGAGGAAGACCTCCCCTATCAGTGGACTTGGGGAGGGACATGCATGTAGAAAGGGGAGGGAGGGTGGGATCGGGAGGGGAGGAGGGAGGGGCTTATGGGGGGTACAAAATGAATAAAGTGTAATTAATAATAATAAAAATATTTTTAAAAATCTTGTATATGCACATATACACAGACCTATAAAATGCAGTTTTTTAAAAGGTACATGAGAAAGCACTACTTAACTTTTCTACATAAAATTAGTTCTATTGAATTTTGTTATTCATATCTTGAAAAAACTGAGCAGGTAATGAATTCTTACTCCTTCTAGTAAATACACAACTTACCATAATCTATTTTAAAATATTTTTATTGCAATCACACACAATGATCTCAGTGAATACTATGGCCCTTAATTGACAGTAAGTTGATAGAGGAACATCAGTTCTTTTTTATTTTTTTTTAAGTAAAAGTTTATTTTTTATTTTTATTAATTACACTTTGTTAACTTTGTATCCCATTTGTAGCTCCCTCCCTCCTTCCCTCCCAATTCCTCCACACATGCCCTCCCCAAGTTCACTGATAGGGGAAGTCTTCTTTTCCTTTCTTCTGATCCTAGTCTATTGGGTCTCATCAGGAGTGGCTGCATTGTCTTCCTCTGTGGCCTGGTAATGCTGCTCCCCCATCAGGGGGATGCGATCAAAGAGCAGGCCAATCAGTTCATGTCAGAGACAGTCCCTCTTCCCATTACTATGGAACCCACTTGGATACTTTATCTGTGCAGGGTTTCTAGGTAATCTCTATGCATGGTCCTTGGTTGGAGTATCAGTCTTAGAAAAGACTCTGTGCCCAGATGTTTTGGTTCTGTTGCTCTCCTTGTAGACCTCCTGTCCTCTCCAGGTCTTACTATTTCCCACTTCTTTCATAAGATTCCCTGCACTCTGCCCAAGGTTGGCCATAAGTCTCAACATCTGCTTTGATACCCTGCATGGTAGAGGCTTGCAGTGGCCTTCTGTGGCAGGCACCTCATTTATTCCCTGTTTTCTTCTTCTTCTGATGTACATCTTCTTTGTCTTTCTGAACGGGGATTGAGCATTTTAGCCAGAGTCCTCATTCTTGATTAGTTTCTTTAAGTATACATATTTTAGTAGGTTTATCCTATATTATATGTCTAGTATCCACTTATGAATGAGTACATACTCTGTGTGTCTTTCTGATTCTGGGATACCTCTCTCAGAATGATCTTTTTTGGTTCCCACCATTTACCTGCAAATTTCATGATTTCTTTGTATTTTACTGCTGAGTAATATTACATTTTCAAGATGTACCACAATTTCTGTATCCATTCCTCAGTTGAGGGGCATCTGGGCTGTTTCCAGCTTCAGGCTATTACAAATAAAGCTGCTACAAATATGGTTGAGCAAATATCCTTATTGTGTACTTGAGCCTCTTTTGGATATATGCCTAGGAGTGGTATAGCTGGATCTTGAGGGAGCGCTATTCCTAGTTGTCTGAGGAAGCACCAGATTGCCACTTTGCTGAAGGTGTTTATAAGCTGTAGGGGCTCTCTGGCAGAATTTTTGGGGTCACTCAGGTATACTATTATGTCATTTGCAAATAGTGATACTTTGACTTCTTCCTTTCCAATTTGTATCCCCTTTATCTCCTTTAATTGTCTTATTCCTCTGGCTAGGACTTCAAGAACTATGTTGAAGAGATATGGAGAGAGTAGGCAGCCTTGCCTTGTCCCTGACTTCAGTGGGATTTATTTAAGTTAATAGAGGAGCATCAGTTCTTAAAAAGAAAAAAAAAGTATCAGTCTGGCTCTGAAAACAAGTGATCTGTTTCTTTAAAACATCAATCTAGGACACTCTGTCCCCTATACTCCATTTTCCAGCCTCACAACTCTGCCTGCTTTCCAGGGACTTAATTGTAACCAGACACCAGGTAAGACCCACTCACTCCAACTACTCACCCCCCTCCCAAGCCCTGGCACACCAAGTCAAAGCACACCCTACAATAATAAACTTTACAGTAGTAAACTTTACCTTTTCCTGCACTCCATTTTCCAGCCCACAACTCTGCCTGCTTTCACTGAGGTCCACCAGTACCAGGAACATCAGGTAAGACACCCCCACCCCGCCCCCCAGTACCATGCCCACTAAGTACTCTAAAAAAACACCCAACAGCTGTAAACTTTACCATACTCCCTGGTCTCTATTTTCCAGGCCACAAGTCCAAATGGCTTCTAGGAAGACATGCTGCCACTAGAGATCCCAGAGCCAAGGTTAGCACCCCAAAACCACAGAGGCCATGCAGGTCATAAAAACTGCAGGTAAAACACCCTACTGGACCTGAAGATTGTCACCAGAACCTTGGGCTACCCAGACCATAAGATAGAGAGGAAACAGAATCCAAGGGTAGGGTGGGGGTGGGGGTGAGAACACCCATCCAACAAAGATACTTCAGAAATCAGCATCTAAACCTATAATAACCAAAAACCTCTCTAAAGACTAGTGAAAGAACATAATAAGAGAAAAGGCAATACAGCACCACCAGAGCCTAGCTACCCTACTACAACTAGCCTTATATATACTAAGACAGCTGAAGGACAAGAAAATGACCTTAAATCTAATCTTAGGAAGATGATAGAGGACTTCAAAAAGAAAATAAATAATTTTCTTAAAGAAATTTAGAAAAATATAATCAAATAGGTGAAGAAAATGCATAAAATCATTCAGAGGAGGACATTGCAGCCAGTCCTGACAAAACCTGATAAGCTAGGGTCAGATGGAAGAGGAGGAGGACCTCCCTTATCAGTGGACTTGGAAAGGGGCATGGGAGGAGATGAAGGAGGGAGGATGGGATTGGGAGGGAATGAGAGAGGGGGCTAAAGCTGGGATACAAAGTGAATAAAATGTAATTAATGTAAGAAAATAAAAATTTAACTAAAAAAATAAATAAAAGCCCTGAAAATAGAAAAAGAAGTGATGAAAAAATACAAGCTGAGGGAACTTGGAAATGAAAAACCTAGGTAAAAGAACAAGAACTATAGACTCAAGCATTACCAGTACAAGAGATGGAAGAGAGAATCTTAAGCATAAAAGATATGATAAGAGAAATCAGTACATTGGTCAAATAAAATGTTAATCAAAACGTTTTTGACACAAAACATCCAAGAAATCGAGGACACTATGAAAAGACCAAACCTAAGAATAAGAATAGAAGAAGATTCCCATCTCAAAGGCCCAGAAAATATTTTCAACAAAATCATAGACAAACTTTCTTAATCTAAAGAAAGAGAGGCCTATAAATGTACAAGAAGCTTATAGAACACCAATAAGATTAGACCAAGAACTAAAATTCTCCCAATACGTGATAATCAAAATACTAAATATGCATGCTAAAGTTTTTTTTATAGGATTGTGTTTGTTTCTTAGTTTTTCTCTTAACCTGCCTATGACCTGAATAATTTGAGATTCTGTTATGCTTGTTTAACACAGTTCATGGCACAACTACTGAGCAGTTTTAACTTATACTTAACCCTCAAGGCTGCTATAGCTTCCTCTCAGTATAAATCTTACATATACTTGCACTTAATGACCTTCCCTCCTGAGCTCTCTCTCCTGTTGTATTCTGGACTTCTGCCCCTGATTGAATACCTTACTTCCTCTAACTCATCCTCCACTGGAGGGCAGAAAGTCCAGCCCTTTTCTCTCCCCTGCTTAGCAATTGGCCATAAGGTGTTTTAGCGGCATATCAGGGGACAGTTGGGGAGTAGTGTTTATACAACATTGAGACAGGAATTCTCAGAACAAAGACTGCAAACAGACGTGGAGGGTACAGAAATCAGCATTAGAATTACACAATAACCTTATACCTACATATGCAGAAAAAAGAATGTTAAAAGCTGGAAGGAAAAAAGGCCAAGTCACATATGAATGCAGACCTATTAGAAATACACCTAACTTCTCAACAAAGACTCTGAAAGCCGGAAGGGCCTAGACGAATGTCTTGCAGTCTCTAAGAGACCACAAATGCAAGACCAGACTGCTATATAAAGCAAAATTTTCAATTGTCATAGAGAAAGAAAAGAAGATATTCCATGACAAAAGCAAATTTAAACAATATCTATCCACAAACCTAGCCCTATTGAAGATACTAGAAGGAAAACTCCAACCCAAGAAGGTTAACTATATCTGAAAAAACATAGGAAGTAAATAACTTTCCAGCAGCAAAAACAAAGGAAGAAAAGCACACACAAACACACTAACACTATCAACATCAATAACAGTCATTGGTCATTAATAATTTTCAACATCAATGTTCAGTTCCCCAATAAGAAGACACAAGTTAACACAATGTATGTGAAAACAGGATTCATCATTCTGCTGCATTCAAAAAACACTCCTCAGTGACAAATATAGATATTACCTCAGAGTAAAGAGCTAGAAAAACATTTTCCAAGCAAATGGACAAAAAAAGCAAGCTGGAGTAGCTATTCTAATATAATAAAATAGACTTCCAACCAAAATTAATTAAAAGAGCTGGGGAAGGACACTTTATATTTATCAAAGGAAAAATCCACCAATATGACATCTCAGTTCTAAGAAAATTATGCCCCAAATGCAAAGGCACCTACATTTATAAAAGAAATATTATTAAAGTTTATATCACACATTGAACTACGCACACTACTAGTGGAAGACTTCAACACTCCATTCTCACAAACCGACAGGTCACCCAGAGTAACTAAACAGAAAAATAATGGAACTAACAAATGTTAGGACTTAAATGGACCTAACAGGTATTTACAGAACATTTCACCAAAACAAAAACAAATATATCTTCTTCTCAGCACCATTTGGAACCTTCTCCAAAACTGGCCATGTACTCAACAGATACAAAAAAATTAAAACAATTACCTTTACCTTATCAGAAAACCATGGATGTCTGTTGCTGCTGGACTTCAACAACAGAAACAACATAAAGCCTACAATCTCATGGAAATTGAACAACTCTTTACTCAATGACCACTAGGTAAGAGGAGAAATAATGACTTTGTAGAATTCAATAAAAATGAAGGCACAAAATACCCAAACTTATGGAAACAATGAAAGCAGTGCTAAGAGGAAAGTTCATAGCACTAAGTGGCTTCAAAAAGAAATTGGAGCTCCTGTCCTCTCCAGATCTTAGTATTTCCCACTTCTTTCCTAAGATTCCATGCACTCTGCCCAACAGTTGGCCATAAGTCTCAGCATCTGCTTTGATAGTCTACAGGGCAGAGCCTTTCAGAGGCCCTCTGTGGCAGGTTCCTAACTTGTTTCCTGTTTTCTTCTTCTTCTGATGTCCATCCTCTTTGCCTTTCAGGACGGGGATTGAGCATTTTAGTCAGAGTCCTCCCTCTTGATTAGTTTCTTTAGATGTACAGATTTTAGTAGGCTCACCCTATATTATATGTCTATATCCATTTGAACACAGGGGTCTCTCCAGAGACTCATACTCCAACCAAGTACCATGCATGGAGATAACCTAGAACCCCTGCACAGATGTAGTCCATGGCAGTTCAGTGTCCAAGTGGGTTCCATAGTAATGGGAACAGGGACTGCCTCTGACATAATCTGATGGCCTGTTCTTTGATCACCTCCCCCTGAGGGGGAGCAGCCTTACCAGGCAACAGAAGATGACAATGCAGCCACTCCTGATGAGATGTGATAGACTAAGATCAGAAGGAAGGAGATGGGGACCTCCCCTATCAGTGGACTTGGGAAGGGGCATGGGTGGAGAAGGGGGGAGAAGGAAAGGGTTTATGGGAGGATACAAAGTAAATAAAGTATAACTAATAAAAGTTAAAAAAAAGAAATTGGAGGGATCTCATACTAGTAACATAACAGCACATCGGAAAGCTCTAGAACAAAAAGAAACAAACACACTCAAGAGGCTTAGAAGCAGCTGAACTCGGGGTTGAAATCATTAAAACAGAAAGTGAAGAGAATACAAAGAATCAACAAAACAAAAGGTTGATTCTTTGAGAAAATCAAGATAGACAAACCCTTAGCCAAACTAACTAAAAGTCAGAGAGAGGAAAAATCACATATTAACATAACCAGAAATGAAAAGGGAGACATAACAACAGACACTGCATAAATCCAAATCATTAAGTCTTAATTCAAAAAACTGTTGTTGTGCCAGATTCGTGAGGCCCCAGAAGACCATCAGGAGTTGAGTCTTTTGCAATACACATAAGGAACTTTTTATTTACAAGCTACAACTTGGGTTCATACCCTCATCTCCAGGGTGGTTGAGAACAAAGAGCCTCGCACTCAAGTTAGGTGGCTGATTTAAAGATTCCAGTCTCTTCCGTGCCCAAACCAAGGAATTCCTGCCTAGCCAGTGTCTATTAGTTGAAACACAAAAGGGGATACTGCATTTTGAACTGATTTGCTATAGGAAGGCCCCCAAGCCATTAATGATCTGGCTTCCCTTGTTTGGCTGTCCTATGGGCAAGAGGCTGGTTTCCTAGCAACTGTATCTCTAGTGGTTAGGAAAAAAATGCAAAAAGAAAAAAAAAAAAGGCTGGTTCCTCTCTATATGAGGCTGAACATGTCTCTACCTGGATAGCCTTCGTTCAGGTTTGTGCTTTAAACTTTAATTCAATAATTCAAAAAGTAATTTTTAATTATTTGGTCTCTAACTGTACTCCTCAAAATTATAAAACCTAAACAAAATGGACCATCTCCTTGACAGATAGCACTTCCAACATTAAACTCAGATCACATCAACTATCTAAACAGACCTATAACCACTAAGGAAGTAAAAGCCATCATTAAAAGTTTCCCAACTAACAAAAGCCCAGAGATGGATGGTTTTGGTGCAGAATTCTACCAGACATTCAAAGAACTAATACCAATACTTTTCAAACTAATGCACAACATAGAAACAGAAGGAACATTGCCAAACTCAGTCTATGAGGCTAAGGTCACCCACCTGATACCTAAATCACAAAAAAGACTCAACAAAGCAGAACTTTAGATCACTCTCCCTTATGAACATTGATGCAAAATAGTCAATAAAATACTAGCAAATCTAACCCCAAAACACATCAAAAACATCATCCAGAATGATCAAGTAGGCTTCATCCCAGAGATGCAGGGATGGTTCAATAATAGAAAATCCACCTACATAATCTACCACATAAACAAATTGAAAAATAAAACCACATGAACATCTCATTAAATGCTGAAAAAAACCTTTGACAAATCCAATACTTTCATGTTAAAATCTTGGAGAGATTAGGGGTACAAGGTGCATAGAATAAAGGCAATATACAGCAAACCAATAACCAACATAAATTAAATGGAGACAAACTTAAAGAAATACCACTGAAATAAGGTACAAGACAAGGCTACATATTATCTCCATATCTTTTCAATATTGTACTTGAAGTTTTAGCTAGAATAATAAAACAGCTAAGGAAGATCAGTGGGGATACAAAATTGGATGGAAGAAATCAAAGCATCACTATTTGCAGATGATATGATAGTATCCATTTGTGACCCCAAAAATTCTACCAAAAAACTTCTACAGCTGATAAACACCTTTATCAAAATGGCTAGATACAATATTAACTAAAAAACAAACCTGTATACAAGTGATAAAAGAGCTGAAAAGGAAATTAGGAAAACGATACCCTTTACAATAGCCACAAATAATATAAAATATCTTGGTATAATTCTAATCAAGCAAGTGAAAGACCTGTATGACAGGAACTTCAAGTCTCTGAAGAAAGAAACTGAAGAATATATCAGAAGATGGAACGATTTTTCCATGTTCATGGATCAATAAAATTAACATAATAAAAATGGTCATTATACCAAAAGCAATCTAAACATACGACACAATTCCCTTCAAAATGTAAACACACTTCTTTTCATGTATTAGTAGGGTTAACATAGTAAAATATGCTCTTCTTACCAAAAGCAATCTACAGTTTCAATACAATTTTCATCAAAATTCCAACACTTTTTTTATATAACTTGAAAGAACAATACTCAACTCCATATGGAAAAATAAACAAACAAAAAACAGAATAGCTAAAACAATACTGTACATACAATAAAAAAAACTTGTGGAGCTATCACCATCTCTGATCTCAAGCTGTACTGCAGAGTAATAGTAATAAAATCCACATGTTGTTGGCATAAAAACAAACAATAAAATTAATAAAAATCCATCAATAAAATCAAATCAAAGACACAGAAGTAAGTCCACACATGGATTTTTGACAAAGAAGCTGAAAATATACACTGGGGGGGAAAAAAGCATCTTCAACAAATTTTGCTAGTCTAGCTGGATGTCTTCATGTAGATGAATGCAAATATATCCATATTTAACACCCTGCACAAAACTCAAGTTCAAATAGAACAGAGACCTCAATACAAACCCAGATACACTGAAATAACCTTGAAAATACACTGGTACAGAGACAACCTCCTGAGCAGAATATCAACAGTTCAGGCTCTAAGATCAACAATTAATAAATGGGACCTTATGAAACAAACAAACAAAAAAAAAAACAAAAACAAAAACAAAAACAAAACCTTCTGTAAGGCAAAGGAAATCATCATAAAGAACAAATGGCTGTCTAGAGATTGGGAAAAGATTTTTACCAACTCTATATTTGACGGAGGTCTGATACCAAAAATATATAAAGAACTCAAGAAACTAGACATCAACAAACCAAACATCCTAATTTTAAATGGGGTACAGATCTAAACAGAAAATTCTTGGAATCTCTATCAGCAAGAAGCACTTATAGAAATGCTCAATGTCCTTACTCATCAGTGAAATTCAAATCAAAATGACTCTGAGAGTCCATCTTACACTCATCAGAATGGCTAAGATCAAAAACTCAAATGACTGTTCATTCTGCTGATGATGTGGAGCAAAAAGAACACTCCTCCATTGCTGGTGGGAGCACAGACTTGTACAACCACTTTGGAAGTCAATTTTGCAGTTTCTCAGAAAATTGGGAAGAGATCTACCTCTAGCTATACCATTCCTACACAAAAAGATACTTTACCATACGACAAGGACACTGGCTCAAGGACACTTGTTCATAGCACTCTTATTTGTAATAAAAACTGGAAGAAAAACAGATGTCCTTCAACCAAACAATGGATAAATATATTTATGCAATCAAGTTTTAGACATCTATTAAAAATGACATCATGAAATTTGCAGACAAATGGATGGAACAAAAAAGATCATCCTGAGTGGGGTACCCCAGACCCAGAAAGACAAACATGGTGTGTGCTCACTTATAAATGAATTTTAGTCATATAGTACTTGATAGACATACTACAATGCACAGACCCCATGAAGATAAGCCCAATGGGCATTGAGGCTTCATGTAGGCCCACTAGTTAGGAGAGTGGGGAATTTCTCTGACATGGACCTGTAAGTCTATATTAGTCATAAACTACAGGATAACCAAGCAACAAAGCCCAGACCCAAAGAAGCTAAGTAAAAAGGGAGGTGCAAGGGGGGCACTTGACTCTTACTGAAAAAGCAAATAGATTACACTTTGAGGGAGGATGAAGGAATCACACTGGTTGGGGGAGAGCTATGGATGGGGAAAGAAGGGAATCAGGTGGGGGTGTCAGAGGGAGAGAGTACTGGGAGAGATAACTACTTTGGATTGGGCAATCTCTGGGATGAGCTAGAAACCTACGACAATGGAAACTCCCAGGAATCTATGAGTGTGACCCTACCTGAGACTCCTAGCAATGGGAGATACTGAGCCTGAATTGGCCATCTCCTGTAACTAGAAAAATACTTCCAATGGAGAGACTGAGACACCCTACAAAGCCACAAACCCTTAATGCCACAATTAGTCCTGCCTACAAGATGTGCAAGGATACAAGACGGAACAGAATTTGAGGGAACTGGGATTTAATGAATGGTCCATCTTGAGAGCCATGCTATGATTGGAAACCTACCCCTGACACTATTAATACTATTCTGCTATTAATACTATTTTACTGCTATTAATTAATACTATTCCACAGACAAACATAATGTAGAGCTTGGGCAATCCTATAGAAGAGAAGAAGTAAGGATTAAAGGAACCAGAGGAGTCAAGAAAACCTACAAAATCAGCAAAATCAACAAATCTGGGCACATGAGAGTTCACAGAGTCTAAACTGCCATCCAGAGAGCACGCATGGATCTGACCTAAGACTTCCACACATTTGTAACAGTTGCACAGCTGGGCCTTCATTTGGGAATCCTAACATGGGAGCAAGGGCTATCTTTGACTACATTGCTTATGTTTGTATCCCTTTCTCCTAACTGTGTGGCCTTGTCTAGGTTCAATAGAAGAGGCAGATGAGCTTAATTGTACTGCAATTTGATACGGTTGATATCCATGGGAGGCCTTCCCATTTCTGAGAAGAGAAGGATGGAAGCAGGATGGGAGGGGAAGGGAGAGTAAGGGACTGGACATAGAGGAAGGAGGAGAAGCTTCAACCAGGATGTAACGTAAATAAATAATTTAATTAATTAAAAATCAATCTGATCTGGAAAAGTTGTATCAGCAAGGTGACAGAGAAAGACTTTTCAACATTCATACCTTCACAGAAATAATAATTTCAACAGTTATCCATGCCTGAAAACATCTTCACAAACCTAAAGACAGCACCAGGGTCTATCAAAGGGATAATAAAAGAAACACTGAGAAGCAGAAAGATGGATTCGCAAACTGGCATGTATCAGTTTGTTTCCTATTTCTACAATAAAGAGACTCAGCCTAAATGTTGGTGAAAAGAACTTTATTTAGCTCATAGCTTTAGAAGCCATTATATTCAAATGTTGGTGGCTCTATAGGTTTGGGCACAGTTTGGGATGGGAGATGTCCTTCATGAAAATGGGTTAGGTGTGAGGGAACAAGAAACAACTCACCTATAGGAGAATTAACACAAGATTCCATGGGAGCTACCTTAATCGGTTCAGAGACCAATGTCCTAATGATCTGATGAATTCTTAAAGACACAGTACAAGAGACCATGCATGCTCTCAATACATGAAACCTTGGAGGAAATACTCAGATTATAGCCAAACTATAGCTCTACATTATCCATCCTCCAAATCTAGACATGTCACAGGAAAAACTTAAAGCCTCTATATGAGGCTGGAGGATGATATGAGCAGTTGACCTTGCCTTGGACCTGGCTTCAAGCCTGACTCAGAGTAACCTACTATTATAACCCAGATTAAAGCATGGCATTTATATTCAGTATTCCACCTGATCAAAACCAATGGCAGACATTGGTCGTGTCTCCAGGATGGCCCTGACAGACACAAACTACTGGCCTGCCTTAGTAATAAACTAGGTTCTATAGTCTCACAAATAAGTTCTGTCCCAGTGACAGGGGTAGCCTGTCACATAGCCATATAGCCACAGTCTCCAGAAGGATGCCTTGGGATCTATCCTCTGAGCTGCGTTAATAAACAAATAAATCCCAGAAGCCTCAGTACACTTAAGTACCAGGCCTATACCAGACTCCAAACCAATATCCTCAAATTCCAACAGACTTGGCCAAGGCATACTTAGTAGCTCCCGAAACTGAACTGACCCCTGATGATACTGATTCCTTGTTTACTGCAGTATTGAGCCACTCTTCACCAGACCAGCTCCAAAAAGAAAAGAAAAAAGCTTCCAAGCTATAAATCACAACTAGCATTTTTAGGCTACCCTGTGAACTGGGCAACATGTCATGTCATTCTGGTCTACATGTTCCCAGTTCACAGTGACTCTAGGACTCATGCAAACTTCACCTCAGCCCATAAAGCAGAGGCTTTATTGATTCAGCCTGGAATATAGTGCCTGAGGATTCAGACTTTGATATAGTCCCTGTGGACTAAGACTTAAATAAAATCTCTAGGCCTTCTTCAACAACAGAATAGCCAAATGAGCACAAACCACAAACTCCTTTCATTGTATGAGGTTCTAGTTCCATTCAAGAATTAGAACAAAATAGAAAACTTTAAAAAATAATAATAATTCAAGCTGGGTATGATGATGCATAATCTCAACATTTGCAGATCTCTGAGTTCGAGGCCAACCTGGTCTATAACACGAGTTCTAGGACACACACACACAGAAACTTTGCTTCAAGAAAAAATAAAATAAAAAAGCTCATTTATCACCAAATAAAACAATTTTCAGGAATAAATTTAAGGAAGTAAAATATCTCTACATTGAAACTATAGTGTACTGTATTAGTTTGCTTTCTGTTGCTTTTTTAAAAAGCTGACCAAATCAAGCCTAGAGAGGAAAGGGATTATTTAATTTCATAGATTATAGTCCATCACTGGAGGAAGCAAAGGCAGGAACTCGAGGCACAGGGTTGAAGCAAAAACTACAGAGGTGCTACAGCTTAAATGGGTTGTTCCCCACGGCTTGTTCAACCTGTTTCTCACACAACGCAAGATGACCTTCCTATGGGTGGCAGTGCTCACAGAATGCTCAGCCCTCTCACACAAATCGTTAACCAAGACAATGCCTGACACACATACCCGCAGACATGTCTATTTCCAAGGAACTCTAGAAGCTAACATAACGACCCAGCACTGCACTGTTGAAAAAAAAAAATAGAAATCATTAAAATAAGTGAAAAAAAAAACTCATATCCATGACTTGAAATAAAATATACTTTTCCAGTATCAGTACTATCCAAAGTCATCTATATATTAAACACAGTTCCTATCGAAATTCCAGTAGCCTGTGTTAACATACACAAAGGAATAATCTTCATCTTCATGTTCATTTATACTTAGAAAAGCTCCAAATACCCAAAGCTAATTTGAGGAAAATGAACAAAGCTGCAGGCACATAGTGCTTAATTTCAAAATATATTGAAAGTTGTAATAATCAAAACAGCTTGATACTTAGGAATGAATAAAGAAGGATTCCAGAAATAAATCTGCCCATTTTTCAGTGAATTGATTTCAACAAGAGTGCCAAGAAAACACTGGGGAAGGATCTCTTTAATGAATGCACTGCTAAAAATTGATGTCCACACAACAGGAAAAGGACAACTAGACCTTTATCTGACATTATGTAGAAAAATCAACTTCAAAAGGATTAAAGGCTTCACCGCATACGTCTTGAAATGCCGAAACTGCCAGAAGACAGTAGAGGAAGAAGTTCCTTGATGCTATATGGGCAAAGATATTTTTGGACCCGAACTCAACACTATAGGCAACAAAACCTAAAACAGACAAATGAGGTTGAGTCAAACTAAAAAGCATCTATAGAGCCGAGGAAATGACAGTTGAAGTACAAGACAGCCTATGAAGCCTGGTAAAATATTTTAGACTAAACATTTGATAAAAATGATGTAAAAAATAGATGAGCAACTCCAAAACTGAACAGCAAGGAACAAATAGTGAAATTATAATGACTAAATGGATAGTTCTCAAAAGAATTTTTACAAATGGCCAACACATTCAAATATTACCAGTTATCAATTATTAGCTATTATTTGAGATTTTAAATCACTGTGAGATTTCTTATCATCACTGTTATAATCACCCTTACAAAATGAACAAGGACAAGAACAATTGAATGCTAAAGTAGATGGGGGAAAGATCACGAGGCCTTAAGGCCACACAACTATAGTCAATAAACAAATGCTTAAAACAGGAGAAATAGTCTTCCCCAAAGAGCTTATCAATTTGTTACCCAAAAGCAAATGGTCGTCCTTGAAGATATACATCAAGTAATATATATATAGACTAAGAAGGTTATATTCTGGAGAAAGAGAGAGAGAGAGAGAGAGAGAGAGAGTGTGTGTAATGACAATTAATAGAAAAAGTATGAATTTGAAAGAGAATGAAGAGGGGTATATAGAAGGTTTTTGAAAGGAGAAAAATGTAATCATATTATAATCTCAAAATTAAGGGAAAATGTAAAAAATGCTTGGTTTTCAATATATTCTCTCTCATTTAGTTTTCTTAATAGTCTTTAAAAGGATTTTTAGATAAAAGGGCAAACAAGATCATGTGATAGAGATTCTTTAAAAAAATAGGAATATTTACACACTACTAGTAGAAACTTTAATCTGTATCATCATTATGAAAAACAGCAAAAATGGCTTTATAAAAATGAAAATAGAGTTCTTATTCAGCAATTTCATTAATGGGCATATGGCAAAAAAAATGAAATTAATAGGTTGAAAAGAGATCTGCACTCCTCCCCATAGCTGGTGTATGGGGACAAATGGTAAACATATACAAAAAGAATAAATTGAAAAAATACCAGTATTCCCAGTAGCCAGTGTATGGAACCAAGTAAAATGTTCGTCAGTGGGGACAAAAAGATAAAGAAAGCAAGTCATTTAGAGTGTTCAGCCCTAGTTGCAAAAAGAAATCCTGTGATTCACAATAACAGAAAGGAAGTCAAACACTTTGTGTTGAACAAAATAAGCCAGGTTCAGGAAGACAAATCCACCATGACTGCACTTATATGTCGAATCTGGAAAAGTTAATTTTACATGAACAAAGAGTAAAATAGTGATCTCTGTGGCTTGCAGAAGGCCAGCACATACAAAAACATTAATATGGATAGCTTTTATCACATCAAATACATATCAAGATACCTACTGCACACCGTGGTAACATACTTAAATCTTCCTAAAACATCTTCAGTGTTCACACACACACCTTGCCCTAAAAAATGCTGCATCCATGTGGCTTTGTGTATGTTGACCAACTCAATTTAGGCATCTTACAATACAAACATATACCAAAATATCATACTGTACATTGTAATTAGATGCTGTTTTCATTAGTCAATTATACCCAAAGAATTTTGGAAAACAAATACATAAATAAAATTTTATTTATTTATTTATTTAAATAAAATTTTACTTAGACATGGAAACAGTAAGCACTGTTTCTATGAATCCAAATTCATGATTTTTATTTGAAGCTTATGAAAAACATCTGAAAATTTTCAGTCTTGATCAAAATGACTTTCACAGTTCTCAGTGCTTATTTCATTTTTTTAAACTAATAGACACAATTTCCTGCTAGCTGATTATCTATTCTGAACATAGCTCTTCCAATTCAGCTTGTCAGAATGCACTGCCTGGTCAGGTGTGAAGTGAATAGTCATGGTCATGTACTTAAAGCAAATTGCTCTGTGGGGTAGCTTTATGCAAACAGAAAAACTGTTTATAGAGACACAGGTTTGGACTTACTATTGGGTTTCCATGCTTATCTGTTATTGTCCATAACAATAATTGAGTTGTGTTCAGAGTACAACAAAATTCTTGAACTCAAAATTATAGTCATAGAGCTAGCTACTTTTGGTCCAAATAAAGTGTCATTTGTCAATCAACTGACTCTTTTTCTTCAGTACTTATCAACTTCATTTTTAGATTGGCAGTAAGAATAGGATTTGAACTTTAAAGACATCAGGTTATGATCCCACTCTTACCCTTCAGCTATCTCAGATTTCACAAATATAAAAATAATGAATGTTTGAATGAGGTGACATAGTAAACTATCACAATGTCTGCATATATAAGCACTTCATTAATGTTGCTTAGTACTTACTAATTAATGTTATTATGTGTTTCTTTCAACGCTGCAGAAATTTTTAGTAAATGTATATTTGGACATGCCTGTTACCAAAATACTCAAGATAAAAATTATATTTATAAAAGTAGTCAGAAAATTATAGTTATATACTGAATTTCAGTTTTGTAGTATTTTAATGATTTATGCAAAAATATCAGGAAATGTATTAAATATTTTTATATTAAATATTTTGAAGCTCTGTGTTTGTGAACTTGACAGGATCTTAAGTCACCCCAAAGATAAGGTTTGTGGAACACCTGTGAGGGATTCTTTAAACTACACTGGTTTCAGGTAATGACTATACAGGACTATCTTAAAGAGAAAACCTTAGCCTAAAAGAGGGTGACATCATTTTCATAAAACAGAGAAAGCTAAACAACAATATGCACTGATTTCTTGTTCCTGGTTGTAGACACAATATCATCAGTTGCTTCAAGCTTCTGCTGTCTTGGCTTCCCTGCCATGATAGGCTGAACCCTGAAACTGTACCCAAACAAATCATTCTTTTCATAAGTTGTTTTTGTATTGGCATTTTATCAAACAACAAGAAGAGTGAGTAAGGCAGACACCGTTTTCCTCTAAAATGTAAAAATGTTGAGATAGAGAATAAAGTTAAATTAGAATTGTATATTAAGTATTCTTTCTATTGCAGTCTATCATTTATTTTTCTAAAAGAACAAAATTATATAATGCACATATTGCTTTATTTATAAGACAAGAATTTGCCAATTATACCTTTATAGTATAGACATGGAAAACATCATGGAAGAGGTACAAAAAAATGTGTCATCAAGTATAAATCAGGTGTGATGAAGAAGCAAGATATAGCAATAAGGACCAGAGGCATCATCCAAAGCAAAGAAAAATTAGAGTATATTAATAGCCCAGGTGATAGGTTATAAATAGAAGACACGTGTTGGTAAAATTTGGTTTAGGAGAACACAGTTATGTTTAAAAGTTGTCAGTTGTTAAAGAATCCAAAATATCAAAGTTTGAAGGGGATTCTAATCATTCACAGTAGGTCCATATTTTAGAGAGTAAAGACTATTATTTTGTACTTGAGACTTTCTTTTAGTGTGTATTCATTTTGGAGCTGTTCTTTTATATTAAGAGCTAAATGGACACAGCATAAGTGGATCATATCTTCAGTATGACAAATGTTATCACAGCTTCCTATTGTTTTTTCACTAATAGCACATTATACTTTAACATTTCATTTATAGCATACAGTAAATGATGGCATAAATTGCCTTTGCTCACATCTTAGGGATGTGTAAACTACTTATTCTTTTATTATTTTTTAAAATATGATTTCCAAAGAACATACGCATCACTATTTGAAAAAAAAATGTTTTAGTTATCTTAAATAAGCCCTATTAATGGCAAAATGACAAAAAAAAATTGAGTTCATTTTTCTCTCTAAAATACATCTTTGAATACAATTCTTAATATATTTTCTATGGGCAGGAAGTGACTTGAATGGTCCACATCAAAAAAAATTTATATTTCTTATATTAATTGTGATAAAATACCTTTGAAAATCTTAATCAATATGGTCCATGTCTTTATGTATCTACATCATCTATATTTGCGTATTTATAATTTAGTTTTTTATAGGGTGCAACACATGCAAATAAACTATAAAATATTTCGTTAATTGAAGAACTATTTTCCTCTCCTCAATCCAAGCAAGCAATGGGATAAAATATTAAGCGTGATGAGTGTGTTAATATTTGATTGAGTGAAGGAACAGAATAATTGAGACACAAAGGAAGAGAAGACATGTAAGGAAGACAAAGCGCTCCATGAGGAACCATGGAGATGAGAGCTATGGAGTAGGAACTGGTATGCCCTGACTTTTACATTCATTAGTTCAAGTTTACCTCAGAGGAAGTTAATTCACCCCCGTTTAGCAAATCATGGCTACCACCATGTGGGCTTTCTGGTAATTGACAAAGGTACTGTCCCTCACCGCAGTGCTGAAATCATGGGCCGCAGTACACCGCAGGACAA
Organism: Psammomys obesus; assembly: GCF_907164565.1. Classification (NCBI taxonomy): domain Eukaryota; kingdom Metazoa; phylum Chordata; class Mammalia; order Rodentia; family Muridae; genus Psammomys; species Psammomys obesus. The sequence goes on along the minus strand of NW_026585797.1, from coordinate 29,795,609 downwards.
ACCTCTTTCAAATCCCAGTTTGACATTTATAACCTACATGACTTGGAACGAGCTACTTCATCTGTGTAAATGTCTGCTTCGTGGTCCATAAAACTGTGATAACAATGCCATCTATTTCTTTGGAATTTCTGTGAAAGAAGATAAAATATGTTTCCTGGGAAACTATTTATTCGGTAGTCGAAGAGACATTGTTCACCCTTACTCCAAGGTATTATGTCTGAAACGGATGCATGAACCCTGATTAGTTAAACTGGGGTACGATTATTGGCTCCTGCACTGTTAGGTTTCACAGAGGAATTTAATTGTTTTGATTAGTAACCTTTCTTAATTGATCTGCCAAAGGTCTGCCAAGATACCAATTCGTAGATTCTTGGGAGGAATATGAAGAAATAATAAATATAATAATATTTATTATTATTAATAATATAAGCAAAAGATTATTACTTATTAATATATTAATAATATAATATATTAATTATAATATTAATAATATAAATAATAATAATATAAGCAAAAGATTTCCTTATATCACCACCTTTTCTACTGTGAGCAGGCAGCTATGTGGGTTTTTATTTCCTATGCTAGTGTACTTTCAAATCTGTACATCTGTGATTTTAAGGGCTCATCCTCCGCCAATTTCTGAGATTATAGTAATTGTTGGATTAATATTTTATTTGAAATAATTTGTAAATTTAAGAGAGGGCTAAAAATATAATAAGCCATAATTCAATATAAGAAAACTTGGAAGAGATGGCTAGAGAGGTGTCTCAACAGTTAAGAGCATTTGGTGCTCTTCAGAAGACCCAGGAAGGTCAGTTCACAGTAATCACATGTTGACTCACAATCAGCTTAAATTCTAGTTTGATGAAGTAAATTTTATTCTCTGAGGTTTTCTGCCTCTGTCTACTAACTTTGGCCTAGTTCTAGAAATCTAGAAAGCTTCTAGATTCCAAACAATCTAATCTAGGCCTAGAATGTTTTTAGCCTCTGAGACTCATTGAATGATTACCCTTTCTAGCTCCAGCTGAACTCTGGAGGGCATGCTCTATTCCAAACTGACTGATTCAAACTGGCTTTTCTCACTTCTGACTAAATTGCTCTGATTGACCTCGACTAACTCTAGCAATCTATTCTAATCTTCTGACTCCCTCTCATTCTCTGGCTCATTCTGTCTTCACCTGTGTTTCTCTCTACAACCTGTCTCTGAACACCTGTCTAGGTGAAACTGCCTAATCTTCCTCTCCCCCTGTGATTTTTCTCTCTTAAGGAACCTCTCCTTCCTCTCTATTCTTTTGAGAGTTAGGCATATCCTAGTCTGTCAGATTTTTCTGTGATTAGTCATTTTGTCTGCCTCTCAATTAGATATGACTTTCAAACATCGATGCTCCCTTCTACAAACTAGCTTCACCTTCATTATTAAAGATTAAAGGTGTGTACTAACAGTACTGAGGGCGTACTCCAGCCAGATATATTAAAAGTGTGTGTTAAGGGTTTATCTGTATTCCAGCCCCAGGATCCATGTTGCTGGATTAAAATTTATCTGCACATCTCATGGATACAATGTCCTCTTCTGGCATCTGAACATACAAGGGATGCATGTGAAACACATACATACATGTAGGCAAATATGAAATTAAGAAACACACATGAAATTTAAAAACTAAGTTAGGAAAAATGAAGAAACTTGAAAGAAGAGTGGCAGTCTAACCCAGGGCTGGCAAGGAAAGCATCTTTTACTTGAGGATCCTTTGAGGAAACATATATTGTGACACTTCTCACTGTATTTTATTAGTTAACAAATATTTTTGCCTATTCATGCCTCATGTGGTAGACATTTTTCTACCCAACATAAACAACCTGACTTTACATCCAGGCTTTGAGTCCCTGGGTTCTTATTCAGGTACAGATCCTCACTGATTAAAGAAGTTTATCTGTGGACTTATATATTGATCCAAGAAAGACTTCTTCAACTCAAATTCTAGCTTTGCACCCATAGTAGAGAAAATCACAAATATTAGTCAACGCAAAATAAGATTGCATAGATGAGTGATTTTCAGCCATTTTAGTTATCTAAGATCACTTGACAAACAGAGTCCTGGATTTGTAAAGTAAACATCAGTGTCATCTCAAATGTGTTTGTGAATGGTGTGCTGAAGGACTGATACTGAGGCCATGCTAATAAATACCGAAAGGCATTCAAATTAAGGATATTAAGAAAAATTGTTTTCATGTCTCTTCATTAAAAAAATTGAAGTTTTCTGTTTGCTTTTCATGCTACTTGTCAGAATTGTGAAATTTCAGCTACTTTTTTATTGTTGACATTTAACTTTCTGTAAAGAAAACATCTTTTGATAAGCCTACTCATATAGAAATAAGTATTAAGTTATACATACAGAAATAAGTATTAAGTTCTTTATTGCCTTCTCAAGGCGTGTCTTCATAAGATTGACGAAATGTACCACTTTCATTAATAAGAGTGGAATGAAGGCAAAAGAAAGATCTAACACCAGAGTGACTACTTATATTTCCTTCAAGTTTTCTTTTTCTTAAAGGTGAATTCCTATTTATGAATTATAATCCTTTACTTTATATTTTAAGAATAGAAATATTAAAAATGTGTAAGCAAAAAGCACAATGGCCAAACAGAGTCAGAAAGATAGTTAGTAAAGGGATTTTCCCCCTATACTGCATCTAGACAGCAAAAACTAATTATATAACAAATGAGTTTAAAATGCTACTTAGCCAAATTTCTTCAAATAAAATTATCTCTTTCCTTCCCAGGGGATTAGCCATATCTTCTCCCCCGGCTCCTGGTGTTACCACTGCTATTGATTTTAGCTGATAAAAATTTAATAATCTTCTCTTTGGAATTGTGTACAGCTTTTATCTCTTGTGCATCCAAAGTAAAATAGAATCTTGCTTGTGTCAGAGTTATGTTTTAGATGGGGGAATTACCTGCACAGATTTTTTAATCTCTTAAGAAATACAGTCCTTGTGTTAGTGTCTCTTCATTGTTACATAGTGAAAGGAGAGCTATGCATGATCATAAAGTACTCATAAAGCTTGAAAATGAATAAAGAAAATGAGAAAATAAGAGCCATGGAAATATTAGCAACTATTCACAGGAAGTCCTTTATGAAAAATTTATAAGAGGGTAAAAACACAAAAAGACTATCCTGACACATATTAAAATATGAAGAAAGGACCATCCAAGGGGAAAGCTATACCTCATTATAGACATTCACACACACACACACACACACACACACACACACACACACAAAACCCTGCAAACTCTGTTTCTAAGGAAAAGTCAGAACACAAGTTCAAAACCGTATTATTAATGGCTTAACCATGTGTGATCATTTCCTCGCTGTCATCCTTGCCAGGCTAAATCTGTGTGCTACTCAGGAAACCTGCTTCAGAGGCAGGATACCTGATCATACCACCTAAGATCTACCCTATTATACCATGCTGTGTTCTAATCTCCAGTTGGGCATCTGAGGTGATAGCTGACCTTGGAAATCAGTAGAGATTGTTCAGTGCACACATTTCAGGTTTAGCGTTTTCAGACATAAGGCTGTTGTACTTGAAGCAGAATCCACACATCTAGTTTAGTGAAGATATCGCTCCTGGGTTTAGAAAGGAATCTTAATTTGATTTGGAGTTAATGAATGATGAATTTGTTCTATAATGATGCATCAGCTTCACACTGAGAAGCAGAGCTTCAGAATATCATTATGGAATTCAGGTTGCCTGACTAAGTTGTTTCATTTTAATTGAGAATCCTCAGCTGAAGTCCAGCTGTACCCTGGGACAGAATGCACACAGTATATACACAGCACAAATAAAAGCAATTAGACTTACCACCTTGGATTTGATGTTCTGCCTCTTCAGAATGCCTGATTAGGTTCTAGTCTCAAAAGAAGACTCTTGTTCAGTAACTTAACCATTTCTCATCCAAGTAGGAAGTACAGCTAGGAAGCATAAATTGCCCTGAAACAAAAGCAGGGTTATTTCTCCAGTGACAGCCACAGATTCATAACATTTTATACATAGTGGCAACTCATGTTAGGCTTGGTAAGAGTCTCAGATACATGGAAGGACTTTAGCCCTTCCTTTTTACAGAGGATAATATCATTCTATAAAATTATTAATTATCTACATGAGAATTTCTGAATTTGTGCCTGAGAATTTGATTTTAGATGTCATAGTCAGCTACTCTAGTCTGCATGGATATCTTATAATGTTATCATTGACACATAAATAAATATAGTTTATCAAACTTGCTGATTCCTGTGTCTCAATTATATTAATAAGCAAGAAATACGATTTTAGTAACTTTTTCTGGAGTTTCTCCAAGTAATTCAGGCTTAAATATACATGTTGTTTATTCAAATTTCATTGTGAAAATAAAATTTAAATTTAATCATATCTCATTTTTTAACACAGGCACACAAACGTCTATATTCATTCCGCAATTTGGCTGAGGATTCCATTGCTTGGTCTGTTAGAACCTTTAGCTGTGTTCAAATATGTCATCGCTCTTCGCTGTTTTCATGATGTCACAGTCCTGGTGCTACATTGTCTGCCTCTGAAGAGCTACCTCTTTCTTGTTATCAGTATACTTGCCATACATATATAAACTTTTTCTATAAATATTAGTGTCTAAAGCCTCACAACTTCTCTCCACTCAGTTTCCCTTTTGATAAGTTTATGTACCTCCAGTTGAAACAGAAGAAATTGTGCTTTCATCTGTAAAATGTAGAGTTTGTGAGTCATCACCCTCTTACTACCAAGAAAGCTGAACACACTGAATATAAACAACTTTGCAAGGAATTATTAGAGAACTGAGAGCACATGCAAATTATCATCCTAAATTACAAAGAAATGGATAAACTGAATGTTAAGCTGCCTATGTGAGGCAGAAACAAACAAAAATGAAGCTAGTAAGATTGTGATCATTTTTTCCATCAACTGTTGGAGGCTGGGTTAGGAAGAGCTTAGTTATTAGAAACATGTAGATACCACAGCTGTAAAGTTACTACCTGAAAGTTACAAGAGTCAACAAAACTATCTTTGTGGCTGTGAAAGCAGTCAAGAGCACTCTCAGTAACTTAAGTGTTCTGTACCGTAGGAAAAGAGTGGAAAGGATACCATCCTACTGAGAGAAATGACATTGTCCCTTTCCAGCCCTTCATCCCTTCCTGTCTGACTGAAAGCAGGAAATTCTATTGAAGGAAGGCACACAGTCCACTAAATCTAGCATTGATCTTAAAACACTTCCTCTCCCCATCACCTCATCACCACATTAGCAGAATTCCAGTAGATAAGTAGTGTATTAGACCTGTAAGAGTTCTGAAGCCCAGATTCTCTAGAAAGAGTGTTTGAGAAAATGCATCCATAAAAACAGAAAGACAGGAACAACTGGAGCATAAGATGAAACAGCCACATAAATAGGATCTACTGAGAAAAGAATAACACTGGAGGAAGCATACATAAAGGCTTCATTTTTCTATAATAGTTTAAAAACCATAATAGTAAACAATATTGTGTAATTATGATATAAAATCCAGAAAAATGTGTAACAAGCATATTGTTAGAGATAAATGGAAAGAGTCAGGTGTATTCTTTTATAATATGTCTTTACCTGTGAAGTCCCATAATTTTTGTCTCAAAATGTACTTAAATTAGTTAAAATGTATATTCTAGAAAATAACTAAAAATTTAGAAAAAATTAACAACTATTAGTAATAAGAAAGAAGTCAAAATATAATCATATAAAATATTTGACACCGAAAAAAAAATAGAACTGTAAAGCAGAAAAAGTTGAAACAAATAGAAAACAATGACAACAGTTGACTTTGTTTCAGTTATATTAGTAATCACTCTGAATGTTAATGTTGACAGCACATCAGATATAGGAGAAAGAATGAGCTGTAAAAATGAAAATTAAGATCTGGCTCTATAGTCACTATGAAAATTTCTCCTTATAAAACTAAGCTAAAGATAAAGGATCCAAAAAAGTTACACCATATTAACTATCATCAAAAACAAGCAGGAGATGCCCCTACAGAACACCTCAACAGATAAAGGCGCCTGACAACCTGAATTTAATCCCCAGGCTTCCGATGGTGGAAGGAGATAACCAACCTCTTAAAGTCAGCCTATACCCACCACAAACACATCCTGAGACTTGTATCTGCTTACACTTGTACACACACACACAAGTAAATGAATGTAATAAAGTAAAGTGATAGTAGGTTCTTAATGTTAGGCAAATTAGACTTTAAATCAAAGCTTATTATCAGGGACAAGGACTATAACATATGAGGCAAATACTCACGGAGATAACAGTAAAAACTATATCTGTACCTAACAAGAACATATAAAGATATGGGATACTAGATTTATGTAAACAGAAAGAGAAATAGACAACTACAGCTGGGTTTCTGACTCTTTTCTATCTGTAATTGATAAAGAAGGGAAAAGATAAGACTGGAATTGAGGGACTGGAGAGGTGGCTCCAGAGGTCCTGAGTTCAATGCCCAGCAACCACATGGTGGCTCACAACCATCTATAATGAGATCTGGTGCCCTCTTCTGTCATCCAGGTGTACAAGCAGGCAGAACATTGTATATATAATGAAATAAGTAAATCTTAAAAAAAAAAAAAAGAAAACCACACTTAATTGAAAAAAAAGACTGGAATTTACTTAACACCTCTACCATCCAAATCAATTTGGTTGAAATGAAGAAAAAAACATGGGGTTGGGGTTTAACAGCAATTATCTAAGTAAAAGAAGAATTTATATAAGCATAAATAAAGCAGGAGAAAATAAATAATAAAAGTCATAGCAGAATTAATATTAACAATATTGCAGTGAGGAAAGGCATAAAGAAAATTAATGAGGCCAATAGTTAGTACTTTCAAAAGATTAACCACAACAACAAAACTCCAATCAAGCAACTAAGGAAAAAAGAAGACACAGAACTTTATTATCAGGAATGAAAGGAGGACTATGAGTACTGGTTATATAAACATTAAAAAGCTAATGAAAGAACAATTGGAGACAATTATACCCATAAATGCATCAACCCTCTCTAAATAGGCAATCCTTTACAAAATGTCTTAGTTAGGGTTTCTATTGCTCTGATGAAACACGATGACCAAAAACCAGTTGGAGAGGAAAAGGTTTATTTGACTTACACTTCCATACTGCTGTTGATCATCAAAGGAAGTCAAGACAGTTGCTCGGATGGAGCAGGAACCTGAAGCAGGAACCTGCAACAGGAACCTGCAGCAGGAAGAGGCCATGGGGGGTGCTGCTTAACAACTTGCTATACATGGCTTGCTGAGCCTGCTTTCTTGTAGAACCCAGGACCACCAGCCCAGGGATGGCACCAACCACAATGGGCTGGGCTCTCTCCCACTGATTACTAATTGAGAAAATGCCTTATAGCTGGATCTCATGGAGGCACTTCCTCAACTAAGGCTTCTTCCTCTCAGATGACTAGTTTGTGACAATTGACACACAAAACCAGTCAATACAAAAGACTGCCTAAAAAAGAGAAAAGGGCCAACAAAATTGTCTTAAATCTATTAAGTAAATTGTAACCACAACCGGAAATCTTTTCAAAAAGAAAGCAACAGGTGTATAAGGTTCCAATGTGAATTACACTAAGTAGTTAAAAAAAACCAATAGCATTAATTCTTTATATTAATTCTCTATTTCAAGTCAAACAGTAAAAAATGCACCTTGGCATCACGATCAAGAGAGATGCTCATTTTTATGCAAGAGCTCACTAATATCCCACTTCACAAAGTTTTTCTTCTAACTCCACACAACTATAAATCATCATCATCATCATCATCATCATCATCATCATCATTTTAAATCACATGGCATTAAAATATTTTTCATCTATATTTTTTAAATTTATTTTTTGTAATCTATTCATTTTATATCCTGATTATAGACCCCTCCAGCATCTCCTCATTGTTCCACCCTCCCTTTCTCTTTCCCTCATCTCCCCTCCCATAGTCCTCAGAAAGGGGAGCCCTCCTCCTCTACTAACCGACTCCAGCCTATCAAGTCTCATCAGAATGGACTGTGTCTTCTTCCTCTGTGTCCTGATAAGACCACCCTGCCAGAGGGAAGAGATCAAAGAGCTAGTAACAAAGCCCATGTCAGAGAGAGCACCTGCTCCCCTTACTAGGGTACCCACATGCAGACTGAGCTGCCTGTTGGCTACATCTGAGAAGGAGGTCAAGGTCCTCTCCATGCATGGTCCTTGGTTGGTGCATCAGTCCCTGCAGGAACCCCTGGGCCCAGACTTGTTGGCTTTGTTACTCTCTCAAGCAAAGAATGGATAAAGAAATTGTGGTGCATTTACACAATGGAATACTACTCAGCTATTAAAAATAAGAAAGCCATGAAATTTGCAGGCAAATGTATAGAACTAGAAAATATCATCCTGAGTGGGGTAACTAGACTCAGAAATACAAGCATGGTATATACTGATAAGCGGATAATAGCTATATAACACAGGATAAACATACTTCAATCCATAGACCTAAAGGAGCTAAATAGCAAGGAGGACCCTAGAGAGGATGTTTAATTCTCATTCAGAAGGCAAATAGAACAGACACTGGAAGTGGTTGAAAAGAGGTAATAGGATGGGAGCCTACCAGAGATATCCTCTAAAAGATTCCACCATAAGGGGAACGAAGCAGATGCTGACACTGGTAGAGTGCAGGGAGTCCTTTGGAAGAGTTGGGGGATAAAAGGAACTGAAAGGGACAGGAGCTCCACAAGGCATTAAAATATTTATTTCCTCCCTTGACCTGTCCTTTTCCCATATGATAGAACTTTCCAGCAAGTAATGCCAATTCTAAAAGTCTATAAATTATGCTTAATCTTCAAGAGTCCTATTTCACATCCATCAATTATAAAACCAGTCTTGTTAATTTTACTTCCACTGTAATCTAAATCTACATGTTGCCTTCCTGACTCACCTCAGGAGGGCTGCCAGCATCATTCACTTTGGCTTCCTCCCCTGTCTGATAACCGTGTTACTCTGCTCTTTCTGTTCCTGGGATTGCATGCTCTATACTTCAGCAGGAGGACTTGCCACTGCATCTGACTTTGTCATCACGCTACTCCGAACAAGTCAGCAGCTCTTTTCACTATACTCACATCTACATCAGTACTACCTCCTTTCTACTCACAAATTCATCCTAGAAAGGGGAAACAAGCTACTTGATTTTGTTTGCTTTCTCGGGTTATTTTGGAATCTCTTTGATCCAGTAAGTAACTCTTCACCCTTACTCCTGTGGATTACACCAGTAAGAACTCATTTTGTGTTGTATGGCGGATGCATGTTTCTGCAAGCCTCATGTCTCCCTGGAAAGAATCTGGCCCACAACACAAAACTGAATTATTTTTCTGTGTACACAGATTCACATTCACAAGATTGGTTTGGGATTCTGATTTTGGATTTCCTTGTGGAATAACAAGCCAGAAGAGTAGTCACCAAAGCTTATAGACTCAGAGCCTTGATTAAAATTTGGCCAGTGTACCACAGTTTCTAGTGTGCCAGCCACAGTTTCTATTTCCTTTAAAATCACAATGTTATCCTGAGAGATGTTGAAACATGCTCCTTATATCTGTAAACTGCATTTTATGAGATGACCAGTTGGTGTCTTCATGAATCTTATCTTAGTGAATGGTATTGATTCATTCCTTTATCGTGTGATAAACTCAAGTACTTTTTCCATATATATATATATATATATATATATATATATATATATATATATACACACACACACACACAACCCCAGGGTTTCATTCATACAAACAATGATATTATTTAAATACTAAAAATTCCAAGTCATTGTGTTTCAGCTAAAGTTTATTATGGCCATTTTAAATATTTCCCTATATTTAAAGTTAGATTCTTTCTCTTTTTCCTATATGTAGTTTAACTACATTCCAAGTATGTATATATTTACACTTTTTAAACACTAATACATAAATATTTTATTTTAACAACTATTTATCTTAATAACATTGATGTTATTATCTTAATAACATTTATATTTTGTAATATGATGCCTTTACATACTATAGACATAATGAAAGCTTTACTGTAGTCAGGAAAATTAATATAGTACCTGTCTCCTTACAGTGTTAAACTTTGTAGGAAAAGAACCTGGAATCTGAACAGATTTCCAATATACACTATTTACCAGCTTAGTGCTTTCCTTCTAATGGCCACAACAAATCAAAGCAAACTTAACTACTTAGAACATATTTAGCACACAATTACTATTTACCATGAGAAAGAAGTCAGCCAGGCATTGTTCAAGTCTTGTTTCAGCTCAGTGTCTCTGAAGATTAGAATCAGCACTGAAACTCTGTCTTGAGCTTGAGGCAGGAACTTTCCATTCCTACCATATAACCAGTGAAAGCAGTGATTTATGATTGGAGAACTAAGTGTTCTTTCCCTGCTACATATGTTGCTGGCAGTTGGACAAAGTATTCCTCTCTGAACATGACTAATTTCAGCCAGTCAGAGTATCTCTCTGAAACCATATACTGTGTCAACCCCATCTAGGAACTGCCTGTGCGAGCAAGGCACTAATTAGAAACTGTTATAGATTGGATAAGTGATGCAATGTCCTGTGTGTTACAGGCTTGGTTCCCAAGCTATGGTACAACTGGGAGGTGGTGGAACCTTTAGTTAGGATGTGAGTAACAGACTGCTTGAGGACATTGAAAACATGCTTTAAAGGAGGATAGTGGTACCCTGAACCACCTCCCTTCCTCCCTCATCTTCTCTTCTCTTTTCCTCTCTCTCTCTCCCTGTCTGTCCATCGGTTTCCCTCCCTCTCTTATTCCCTCCCCTTCTTCCTCTCCTGGTCATCTTCCTTCCTCTCTTTCTGTTTGGCTCTTTCTTTCTCTCTCCCTCCCTCTATCCTTGCTTCCATCCCCTCTCCCTATACCTTCCTTTCTCTTCCTCCCTCCCTTTTACCCTCCCCCTTCCTGTCCTCTACCTCTCCTTCTCCACTTCTCTCCCTCTCCCCCTTCTCTCCGCTTTCTCTGGTAACACACTCACAACCATGATCCTCTGACTGACCACAGGCCCATTTTAACAGTCAACTGCTGATGCACTAATATCTCTAAAGCTATGAGCTGAACCAAATCTTTTCTCCTTATAATGTTACCCTCATCATCTTAGGCATTTGCTACAGTAACAAGAAGTGTACAAACACAGCAACTTGATCAAGAAAGAAATATATAATTATATTTAACAGTCACACCAACACTTCAAGACAGGAGATTGCACACAGCAGAGAAGCCAGGTTATGAGAGCACTGGGAGTATGATAGAATTTTGTCTACCACACCCAGTACAGATCCATTTCTACTCCTGGTCTTTTCCTCATGGATTGCTTGAACTTTGTCAAAAAGCCATATCTAGAAAACAACATGCCTGGTCCAGTAAAATGTCTCATCAGATAAAGGTGCCTGCTGCCAAGCTTAACAACCAGAGCTCAATCCCTGAAACACACATGATGAAAGGAGAGCCAACCCTGAAAGCTGTCATCTGCCTTCCACATGTACACATACACACACACACACACATACACACACACACACACACACACACACACAACAGATAATCAAAAAAGTACAAAAACTTAAACAGGATTGAAAAAAGAAAAGACTATAGGAAGCATTATCCATCCTTGACTTCTTTTTTTCTGTGTAAGACTGTCTGCCAAAGGTCATTTGTAGAATAAATGATAACTTGACTAAATAAACATTCTTAGGTCATTTTTGTTTTCACTTAGGATTTTAAATACTTTCCAGACGGCATTTAAAGCTGTTTTGAAGAGCTTGCTGATATTTATGGTTTCCTCAACCCACCCACTATAGGAAACAAGAATATATTGCCCACATATCTGCAAATTCTGGGATTTGTACTACAATTTGCTTAGGATATATGTTGCATATATATATATATGTCTAAATTTCATAGACATTTCCTCATTTTATATTTCTCAATAGTTTTCCTCATTCATTAAATAGATTCTCTCCTCCAAGGATAGCAAACGTTCTTATATTAGATCATCTTTGGCCATGGAATTGCCATCTTCTATAATTTTTAAGTCTCTATGTTTATATTTCTTATTGAATTTATCATCTTAACTTTTCCCTCAGGGCTGAAATTCAATATTTTCTCTCTTTCTGGTCTCGTCTTGTTTCTAATTTATTTATTAGAGCTATAAATGTTGATGTTTTGAACTTGATTTGTTTTACTAGCTCTGAAATTTCCTCTTTCATTTTATTCTCGTTTAGTGCCTTGTCTTTGACCTGTTGTTTTATTGATTTTGTATTTTTATTAAGTTCTTTATAGCTCAAAACACACTTGGAAAGGTTGTTTTTTTTTTTTCCTTTCTTAGACAATATATTTTTCTGACTGTGTATTTCATCCGTCTGGCATTGCTGTATTCCATTATCCTCTACTTTGCTATTGTATATTTGTACAGCAACTGGTAACTTCTGAATACCATTCTGTTGGTCACGGGTATATTTCTTATGTAGCCATTAATTTTCTCTGAAGTTATGAGTGACTTCTCCTTGACACTGCCACATTTATCTGAGCTGCAGGTTCAATGCAAGATCTTGTTATCTGTACATTTAAACTGTCATTTGGTCTGCTATGCTGAAAACCAAGAAAATAGACCTAAAAATAAACACAAACCTTCTAAAAAAAAAAAAAACAACAGTCCTCCATCTTAGCACTGGAACTTTTGAATGTCGTTATTGATTCTTTTGAAACATGATCTCACTGTGAAGTTGAGGGTAATCTTGAACTTCTGATCTTCCTGATTCTACATCCCAAGTTCCAGAAATATAGAAATACCTGATTTATTTATTCATAGTTTATTTATTTTCATAGATCAAACCCAGAACATTGTTTGTGCTAAGCAAGCATTCTACCAATGGAACAATTATCTATCTCTCAGCCCTGAATATCATTACAAAATAAAATCATATATCCAGGGCTATTTTTGGTCTGAAATATTTTTTCTGAAGATTAGGGGAAGGTGAAAAGGGGGAAAATAGAGGAAGATTGGGACCAGGAGAAGACAAAGGAGAGGGCTGCAATCAGGATATAAAGTGAGTCAATAAAAAATAAATTAATTAATTAAAAAATAAAAAGAAACACTTTGTCTATTGGGTGAAAAAAATAAGAAAGAAAAAGAAAAACTATTTCTTACAAAAAAATTTTCAGTTCAGCTACAACATTTCTCAAGAGACTTATTTTGACTTTTTGCACCATAGCTTCCCATTGTGTCTAAACCTCTCCATTCTAGAACATTTGTCTATTCCTTCTTACCCTTCTGGCATGAAGAGTGGCAACAGCAGAACCAGAAGCTGTTGGATGATGATTGTTCTCATTTTGTCTTGAACATCATCATTTCTGCAACTTTATTTTACACCATCCTGGCACTTTCTAGTCATCATGTATTAGGAGAGCTAAGAACTGTGATGGGGACTCACATAATTGTCTTTACCTCAGTTTCCACCTCCTTCCACTTCAAAATGTAGAATTAGAAAGCCTAACTATCAGTGTCTTAAAATTGTGTAATATTCATATAGCTATAAATGTAAATAAGAAAATCATAGATGTGTTTCTATGAAAAGTGACATGTAGGATCTGCTGCCAGGTGGAAAGTGAGAAATTCAGAACAGCCAGAAGAGTAAGATTTAAAGGTAAGGGGACATGGCAGGAAAGTGATGTGTGTGTTCATTTAGTGATGTGTGTGCAGCATGGGAAGGTATAGATATAATTAATGAATAGCAGAGAATCTAAACCAGATATTACACACTGCCTTGACTTTCAACCACACACACATACTATGTTTAATCAACCTGAAATGTAATAATTATTTTAAAACATCTACAGTATTCTAGAGCCTGTCAAAATTTTTGATGTCTTTTATCATCTTCAACTTCAACCAAAAGGTTGACCATCTCATCTAAGTATGACTTAATTTCATTAGTCACAGCTGAGTAACCTTATGTCCAAATAAAGTTGCATTCATGCCAAGGGTCAGGATTGCTACATATCCATTTTATCAAACCAAGGCCAAGCCATATACGCAGACTTCAAATTACTATGATATTTACATATCTCTGACACTTGGCCTCTTTTTCTATTATGAAGATATTGTTATGTGTAAAACCACTCAATCTAGCACCATCTCCAAAACATGTTTATTGATTGTTTTAAAGACATGACATGTTCAGTTATTTTTAGGACATGAAAAAAATAATACATGTAGCATCTATGTATATGCAACTAGGTTAAGATCTTAAAAATACTCAATTAAAGGATTCAGTGATATCCATTCACATTCTTTTTCATAAAAAACACATACATATTTATATGTGTGCGTATATAAATATATGTGTACAAATTTGTGTATCCCCATATATATGCATATGTGTGTGTATATATATGTGTGTGTGTGTGTGTGTGTGTGTATGTTGCTACATTTATGAGGATGGAGTCTGTGGTTGAGCACCTGTTTACCATATATAAGGCACAAGTTGTACTTTCAGTACTAAAAAAAAAAAAAAAACATCTTATAGTTTGTTTATAGCTGATACATAAACCACAAAATTACAGAGAGTAATTTTTATTTCAGTACACATACACATTGTATAATGCATAAATCAAGTTAACATTTAACATTTAACATTTCTTTATGGTAAAAAGCTATCAAAACCATTTTCTCTAGCTCACGGAAATGCACACTACTTTATGCAACCACACAACACAACTGCCCTCTCTTGTCTTACTGTGGTTCCGTTCCTACAGTTCAACCACTTCTCAGCCCAACCCCCAAGAACTCCCTACACTCCCCAGTCTCTGATAGACACCCATTATACTGCCAGTTGGTTTGATATCAACTCTTTCAGAGTACACATGGGAATAAAGTCATGGCAGACTTGTCATCCTATGACACCTTTATTTCATTTAACATAATGATTTCCACCGCCATCTCCCTTACTGCAAATAATGTGATTTCAACCTCTCATAAATAACAACATAAATAATGTTGTATTTCATAACATTTTAAATATTCTCTTATCAGTTTATGAACACAGAGAATTCTTTTATTTCTTATTTACCCTGAATAGTACCACAATGTGCATAAGAGAGTCAACAGATTTCTTTGAAACACAAACTTTATGTCCAGTGGACTTGGGGAGTGGCATGCATGCAGAAAGGGGAGGGAGGGTGGGATCGACAGGGGAGGAGGGAGGGGCTTATGGGGGGATACAAAATGAATAAAGTGTAATTAATAAAAAAATAATAAAAGATTTAAAAAAATATTTCCATAAAGAAATTTCTAGATTATATGGCACTTTAGCTTTCTTGGGGACTTCCACATTCTATTCACAATGTCTGTAAAAAATTTACACTCCCATCCACAGTGAGGAAGCTTGTCCCTTTCTCCGTATTTTTGCCAGAGCTTGCTATCATTAATTCTTGATTACTGCCACTCTTAGAGGGTGAGGTGACATGGCATTATTATTTAATTTGCTTCTCCCTGATGACCAGTTATATTTAATATTTTTCCATTTACCTATGGGCCATTTGCAAGGTTTTCTTTGAAAAATGTGCTTTTATGTTGTGCATATTGATTTTCTGTCATATGGGGTTTTGTAAACTCTCAAGCTACATGGAGGCCCCATTTTATACTACTGTGATGTTTATTGTAAAATAGCTTTTAACTTTCATGTTATCACATCTGCTTTTATTGATTTTATCCATTTTCCTGTACTATGGAGCTATTTTTCTAAGAGGAAAGAAAGAGAGAGAAAGAAAGAAAGAGAGAGAGAGAGAGAGAGAAAGAAAGAAAGAAAGAAAGAAAGAAAGAAAGAAAGAAAGAAAGGAGAATGGAAAGGAAAGGAAAGGAAAGGAAAGGAAAGGAAAGGAAAGGAAAGGAAAGGAAAGGAAAGGAAAGGAAAGGAAAGGAAAGGAAAGGAAAGGGAGGGGAGGGGAGGAGAGGGGAGGGGGGAAAGGAGAGGAGAGGAGAGGAATGGAGAGGAGAGGAAGGGAGGGGAGGGGAGGGGAGGGGAGGAGAGGAGAGGAGAGGAGAGGAGAGGAGAGGAGAGGAGAGGAGAGGAGAGGAGAGGAAAGAGGAAAGGAGAGGAAAGAGGAAAGGAGAGGAGAGGAAAGAGGAAAGAGGAAAGAGGAAAGAGGAAAGGAAAGGAAAGGAAAGGAAAGGAAAGGAAAGGAAAGGAAAGGAAAGGAAAGGAAAGGAAAGGAAAGGAAAGGAAAGGAAAGGAAAGGAAAGAAAAGGAAAGAAAAGGAAAGAAAAGGAAAGAAAAGGAAAAAGGAAAGGAAAGGAAAGGAAAAGAAAAAGGAAAGGAAAGGAAAAGAAAAAGGAAAGGAAATGAGAAAGGAAAAAGGAAAAAAGGAAAGGAAAGGAAAGAAGGGAAGAAGAAAAAAAGAAAGAAGGAAAGGAAAGGAAAAAGAAAAAGAAAAGGAAAGGAAAAAAGGAAGAAAAATTCCTGCCAATTTCAGTGTATGGAAGCATTTCCTTGCATTTTCATATTTTAAGACCTTTCAGGTATCTTTTAATATGTTGTGACTTATTTTCATAATAGGTAAGAGATAGTGAGTCTTGTTTTATTATTCACTCTTCTCAGAAGAAACTGCTCTTCTGCCCTTGAGTTTTTCATGACATTCTGTTATTTAGCTGTGCGCATTTTAAGTTCAAGTCCTTTGGTTTCTGCTTACAAGTCACTGTTTTTTTTTTCTTTCTTTTTAAAATTTATTTATTTTTTATTAATTACAGTTTATTCACTTTGTATCCCAGCTGTATCCCCCTTCCAGTCCTCTTTGTTTCATTGATTTCAGCTCTGAGTTTGATTATTTGCAATTGTCTACTCCTCTTGGGTGTGTTTGCTTCTTTTTTTTTTCCCCTAGGGCTTTTAGGTATACCTTTAAGTTGCTTGTATGAGAAGTCTCCAACTTCTTTCTGGAAGCACTTATTGCTATGAACTTTCCTTAGCTCTGCTTTCATTGTGTCCCATAAGTTTAGGTAAGTTGTACCTTCATTTTCATTGAATTTTAGGAAAACTCTATTTTTTTTTTTCATTTCTTCCCTGACCAAGCTGTCATTGGGTAGAGAGTTATTTAGTTTCCACGTGTATTTAGGTTTTTTGTTATTTCTGTTGTTTTCATAACTTATTTATTCTTTAAACTATTGATAAGCTATGCATGACACTCTGTGTTTGTAATTCTGGCACTTGGGAGGGTATGGCAGAATGATCACCACAAGTTCACGGCCAGAATGAGCTACACATTGAACCCAGTCTCAGTAGGAAAACACAAGCCAAACTATGCATAGATAGATGAATTAATTTTGAGTGCTTTTTTTTTCTAATGCCACTTATATAAATTAACACTTTGACAGAGCTCAGTGCATTTCTAGTAACCAAGCTTATAGGAATAACTAGCCTCAATTTTACCAAAATTCCAGTGTTTTACCAAATTAGCTCACAAAGACTGAGGCTGCATGCACAGAAGGGGCCTGCCCAGGTCTAAGCCAGGTCTTCTGTGTATATATTATGACTTAGAGTTTAGTGTTTTTATAGGATTCATGCATGTATAAACTAGTCAATCTCTGACTCTTGTGCTTTCTCTTAAGATCCTTTTCTTGTTTGTTTTGTCCAACTCTGATATGTCAATTTTTGTCTTACTTTAGTATATTTTATTTTATTATTATCCTGTTGAAGCCTGTTTGTTATCCAACTAAAGACAGAAAAGGGATAGATCTGGATGAGAAGGGAGTTGAGGAGGAATTGGGAGAAATAGAGGGAGGGGAAGCTTACTCAGCATATTTTGTGTGTGAGAGAAAATATCTGTTTTCAAGAAAAGAAAAAAAAAAAGTGGAAGTAGGCAGGCATAGAGGCTCATTGTTTTAATCCCAGCCTTATTAGAAGCAGATTCAGAAAAATCTCTGAGTTCCAGGCCAGGGCTACCTAAAAAGAAACAAAAACAAACAATAAACATAAAAACCCAAAGTAGACAGAAATGGCACATTAACACTTTAACTGTTTAAATTTTCCTTAGCAGATTTTGGTGCTTAGCTACCTATAAAGAATATAAATAATGATGCATGCTAACTATTACTATTAGTACTTTGTTGAGATTCATCCAATATTTTTAAAAGTCACATAACTGTGTAAGAGAATATGCATGCTATTGTGAGTGTATGCCTTCTTTCTCTCAATTCACACATCTCTTCTTTTCCATGTTGAATATATTTGTAATTATATTTTCCTTAAATTGTTATACAAAACTCTGTTTATTTTACAAAGGTAATCACTGATGTGTGTGAATTTTGGAAAGAGTGTTCTAATTGGAAAGTCTAAAAAAGTCTTTCTTGTAGGCTTTGACTTTTTTAAACCTACTTTATTTGGTGTTTCTTATGTCTCTTTCTGCCTTCTCCAACCCAATCCCTTCTAACACCCCAACATCAGAAAGAAGCTTAGTGAGCAGAGAGGGCATAGTTCTCTTTAGCTACTTCCTGCTGAATATGATTATTGGGTTCCTAAATGCCTCTACCACCCTTCAAACCTCTGACCCTAGGTAGAAAATAAAGAAGGTTAGCAGTGACAGGGGACATGGATCTCTTTAGACACACTTTCTTAAGGCAATTCTACTCTTCATTGTCAGGATTCCAACAGTCCAGAAAACTAGCAACCCAGCAATCCAGCAATAGGAAATGCAGCAACAAAGACCAGCAGCAGTAATGAAACATCCTTGAAAGTGTTCTCCGGTTTATTCTTTCTAGGAGCATCTTGAAGAGAAGTGACACCTCTCTGTCTCTCTTTCTCTCTCTCTCTATCCCTCTGTCTCTCTCTCTCTCTCTGCTCTTATTTTCACCTTTTCATAGTCTGCACCAAGATGTTTTTCAACTATCAAAAGCCATGCCCCCACACCACACACACACACACACACACACACACACACACACACACACCATACACACAGACAAACACACACACAAGAGGCAGTTTCCAGATGACAAGGATCATGAGTCCTCTCATGAGGTTGTTTATCAGCTGACCGAGATCACTGCTTTCACGAGGCCTGTTATAAGCTATGGACAAAGAATTCCCACATTACAAACTTGGCACTACAACAAAAACGTATTCACACAACAAAACCAAAACTACCACTACACTTCCTAATCAAGGAAGTAAATTTCTCTATGGAGTCCAAGGCCAAAGACCTTACATGAATTAAGTATCACACAAATATGGCTTTTGTTCTATGTAAAAAAGCAAAATATTAAAGTTGTTTCACTTACTTCTATAAAGAGTATTGGCCATGCTTGTATGAGTTGATACACTAAATTAAATTTCAGAAACATAATAGTGAGTAACAAACAAAATCTGCCTTTCATGACTGTTAGAGATTGTTTTTGTGCACTGTGTATATTCAAATGTTCATTTCTGTACCCAATGAGTTGAGTACATACCAGACTTTGGTACTGTTATACTTTGGCTGCTTCATATTTTCTAAATGTACACTTTTCTTGACTTTCTAATTTGTTCAATAAAAATATAGTGGCCAAAAAAAAAAGCTCAGGGAAGATTAGAAGACAGGAATTCCAGGCCCACGGAGAGGAGTCCTAGGTGGGGACCAGAGAGAGAGGCAGAAGTCACCATTCAGACATGGATGAAAAAGGAGGTGCCAGGGAGATACTAAGATGGCAGTACTGGGCTATTTGCTGGGAAATAGGTCAGGCCACTTACTGGTGGGTAAAAATAGCTGAGTATATTCCCAGCTACAGTGCCTGAAGCTTTTAATAAATATGAACGTCTCTGGGTCCTTAATGAGAACAAGGGAAGGCATGGAAAAAAAAAAAAAAAACTTGCATTTTACACATGACACTGAAATCTAATTAGGAGATGTAAATGAAATAAGCATACCAATATCTGTATAATGATAAGCTCTGAAGGACTGTGGAGGAAATGTTTGTAGAACTATATGACAAGTTATTGGACAACACTGAAGAGATGACTGAGTATTGGACTTTGGCCTTGTGTCTTAAGAAACTCACAACTTATTCTTTTTATTGTGACTGTCACTCTTGGATTCCAAATGTCATGAGTTGGAAAGCCCAAGCAGTCAGTGGAGAGATACTCACAGAGAATGACCAAGGCCCTGAACTACAGTGTCGTGAAAGTTTTGGTTGTGTTGTGTGGATGTGTTTTTGTTGTAGTCCCAAGTGTGGGATGTGGGAGTGCTAGCAACCTCATGAGAGGCACATGACTTTTATCAGCTGATAAACAGCCTCCTGAGGGGCAAGTGGTCCTTGCCAATGGGAAACTCACCTGTCTGAACCTGCTGAACTTGGGTTGGGGGGCAGTCATCAGGAATGCCAGGAATGTGGAGTCTTTTCTCAAAGGAGGCAGGGTTGGAGATAGAAAGACAGAAAGCAGGGTTTAGTGCAGAATGGGGGTCAGGGAAGGGCAACCAGTGATGGCAACTGAACAGCTGTTGATGGACCTCGTTGCTGCTTTTGCTATTGCTGGTATCCTGTTTGCTCTTTGACTGGACTGCTGGTATCCTAATGACAAAGAGTGGAACCACCCAAGGAACTTCTTCTAAAAATGTCCACATCCCCTCAATCCCTTTTAACCTTCTTTCTCTTCTACATGGTGTTGGGGTGTTGGAAGGGATTGGGGTGGAGAAGGGAGAAAGAGATATAAGGATACCAAAGAAAGTAGGTTTAAAAATGTCAAAGTGTACAGTACAGTCAGTGCCAGCTCACCCTTCACAAAGGGAATCAGATACCTCCCTTGTCACTTACTGTATGGATGTATGTATATACTGTATGTATATATGGAGGGTTGCTCAGAAAGTGAGCAACTTGTGAACCAGGCACAGTTGCATATTATTGAAGACAGCCAGCACTTGAAAAGCTGAGGCAGGGTTGCAAGTTCTAGGCCAGCCTGGACTACAAAGTAAAGTGTTTTCTTGACAGGAAGATGAAATGTAGAAAATCAAAGGAGAGGAAGAAATGGAAGGAGATAAGGAGGGAAGGATATTAGTTGCTTGGTTCTAAATAAAGAATGGAACTTATGGCATGTGCAAGAAGCCTTAAGGAAAGTGACAACATCTTATTTGGAAAACTGTAAAAGCTTGTTGGATGTTATGTCATATATATTTTGAATATGAAAAGAATGCAAGCCACGGCACACTTTATAGAATATACCATTATGTATTAATAAAAAAATAATACAAGAATATGGCCAAAGATATGGCTGTTGATAGATATAGACAGGCCAAAAGAATTTTTTAAATTTTTTCTTAATTTTCATATCTAAACTTGTTCACTAGAATATCATTTTATATTTTTAAGCATCAAAGGATAACTATTCTTTTAGATCCAGTAGAAGCAGCTAAAATCAGTTACCTTCCTTTTTCACCACACTTATTTCATATTACAAGGCTGTGTGGAAGGGCCTTCCCTTCAGTCTCACTGAGGCATTTGTGTTGAGTTCCAGCATTCAAACACTCACGCACACACCTACACATTCAATTTCAACCCATCAGTTGCAAATGAAACCCACAGAGACTTAAGTAAACCACCACAAAGAGGAGCCAGATGTGAGGAGCACCATCATCATATCCCACTCTTCCCAGCCACTTAGAAGCAAATGCTCGCTGAAGTACTTCCCTGTCCATGTATTTTGCCCTCTATCCTCGCATTTGTCAAGATATGACTGAAAACGGCGATAGAGTATTAAAGCTCAGAGAAAATCCTGACACATGAAGGATTAGAGCACAGAATTAGTCAGCTCCGTCATGATCCTTAGAGAGCCCCTGCAATTGCTTATCTTTGATACACCAGTGAGCAGAAGCGAGCCTGAGTCTTTATCTTTTCTGAGAGTGCACACAGACATCCGTGTTACATCAGCTTTCTAGGAAGCGTATGTGCTCTCCTAAGCCTCACTAGGTCACCAGTATCAGTTAGAAATCATATTTTCCTGAATTAATTACTCAGCTACACAGTAGTTCATGCTGCTCTCTCTTCTCTGTCTCTTTCTTTTTGTCTCTGCGTGTGTGCGTGTGTGTGTGCGTGTGTGTGTGTGTGTGTGTGTGTGTGTGTGCGTGCGTGTCCCATCTGGGTAATAATAAAGTTCAGATTTATTTTTCAAAATTTGGAGCTTGCCTTATTAAATATTAAAATGCTTATTAATGTTTGAGAAAGTGGCAGAGGCACTAACATATAATACTAGCAGCATGCTGCTCTTCTTCAACTACATACTAATTAGCACACATACAGAAATACCACACTTTAATTTTGTCTTCATTGTTCAGAAGCCACACAGAGAAAGATACAGAGAAATACATTCCAAGGCTCTTATCATAAGCCATTTCCGAAGCTGAGGCACTGACCATTGACTAAAGCATGTCAAATACTTGTACAAATACAAGTACTTGTGAACACATGACTATTTTAATATTTTCTTATGTTTTCACATGGAAATAGAAGTAAAGTCTCATTCCTTGCTAAAAGCATAGACTTTCAATTTATGAAACATCTAAAGGTTTTAGTTGCTACTACCAAGTACGGCATTTCCCCACTGGGTAGTGGAACTTAGTTTTTGTTTAGTTCATCTCTCTGATGTCTACAGGCTGCTTTTACAAGGTGACTAACAAATTGTGAATGTACCCCACCCAGGGAGCAGCCCTGAACATGTACAATGTTCTATTCAATTAT
The DNA here is from genome assembly GCF_907164565.1 of Psammomys obesus. Taxonomy (NCBI): domain Eukaryota; kingdom Metazoa; phylum Chordata; class Mammalia; order Rodentia; family Muridae; genus Psammomys; species Psammomys obesus. The sequence continues at coordinate 29,772,768 of NW_026585797.1, read as the reverse complement.
CAAAACTAACATTGGCTTTTGAAAATACATACGTACTTGTGTGACATCCATAATTCTATAAACAAAACACTAGTAACAACATCTTTTGCCTTTTGCCTCTATATATTAACTGGGAGTCAATATATAGCAACCTCAGGAATAAACTAAACCACTGTCAAGAATTGTTCTGTTTAGCTAATTTTAGGAGCAAATGTTTTTAGATATACGCTTAATGGAAATCTTGCATATAAATTCTATTTTGGCCTCTTTTCCACTTAAGGATCTTTGCTGGGATAAAAGGAAAGCAAAGAAAGAAAATGAGCACAAGACAAAATAGCTCCCCCATTCCAGAAACTTCTAACATTATTACTCCATTTTCAGCAACAACTTTAATTATGTGAACTAGTAACAGGTAAATGCATCTCTTGTATTTTACTGTGACTGGGGCAATTTTGTCTTTTCAAATAAGACAGTAGCTAATTTTCTTCTTATTAGTAAATGACAATAGCAAAACAATTCTACCTTTGTGAACCAAATTTTCTAAGCTAAAATGTAAAAACGAGAGTACTTTCTTCAAAGAATAAAATTAAATAAAACCACTTACACCAAGTAAGTTCCCAGATATTAGCTCTTATGGTCATGTTGAAGTGACTGGGGGATGGGGAGGGTGGCAAAATATTGGCTTCTGCTCTGCCAGACTGAGATGTTGAACTATGACCTCCACCAAAACAATGGAAAGGCGTCTGGGGACAGGATTTTTGGGAGGTAATTAAGTAATGAGGGTGAAGGCCTATTGATGGCTTTTAAAAATAAATAAATAGATAGATAGATAAATAAATAAATAAATAAATAAATAAATAAATAAATAAATAAATAAATAAAAAGCTTGCTTTTTACTTTGTTTTCTGCCTGTGAGGATATGACCCAAGTTCATCTTTAAACCATCTCCAGACATTGGCTTTTTCTTATTTGGTGTATGGTTTGTCGGGCATCAAAATTTTAAGAATCAAGTGTTTGTAGCTTGTGTCACATAGTGAGTCATTTTTGTTACATAAACTAAACCTAACACACATATCAAAAGTAGACATTTCTGAAGTTATTACATTTGGTTCTTTGATTGAATTAAATATTGGCAGAAATTTTAGGAAATTGTCCAAATTGTTATGAAAGAAGCAGAAATTAGGGATCATGAGTGACACTTGGATGAGTGTATCCTGTGGCACGTGGAGGGCTAGACTATAGTTCTGAAGGTTTCTGTTTACTGTCTTTTTTTTCTATTATATTTACATTTCAGGGAAACATCATTTTTTTATCCAGTACGTAGATAAAGGCCAATGCTTTAAAGCAGCTGTTCTCAATCTGTAGGTTCAACCCTTATAAGCCTCCTCTGTGGCCACCTATCAAATATCCTATCAGATATTCATATTACGAGTCATAAGAGTAGCAAAACTACAGTGATGAGGTAGTAATGAAAACAATGTTGTGGAACTTTATTAAAGGTGTCAAAGCATTAGGAAGACCGAGACACACTGATTTAAACTATTCTCATAAGGAAATGTAATGTGCTTTTTACTTAGAAAAAGTAGCAACTCTGTTTTTGTTGGGGTGGCCATCCCTCACATTGAGAAGGTGGGTCCCTGTATCATCAGCAATTCTGTGCTTGGCAGAGACCTAAGGGCTGGCAGGATTTGGGTATTGTAATTTCAATGGCCAACTACCACTTTTCTATTTGTAAATGCTTGTCCTTCCTCATCTACCAAAGGGCAACCTTCATGAGAAGGATTGCAAGTAATTCTGCTGCTGACTGGTTCAGACTGGAATGTGGCTTTTTGTGTAATAAAGAGCTGGGGAAGGAAGTACAGGAGAAGGACTTCTGGGCATGTAGAGTAGCAAGAATACAGGAAAGATAAGAGATAGACAGGGCAGATTCAAGGAGACATGGAAAACAGCAGAAGAGAGGTGGTTGGAGCTAGAAGCAGGCAGCGAGAAGCATGTGGAGAGATGGGTTGGCAGAGAAGTAAGAGTAAGCATAGATAGCTACCTAAGAGACTGCTCCAGTGAAAAACCAGCAGCTTTAAGCTATGTAGAAGTCCCTCCGTGCCTTAAACCGCAAGTGGGTTCTGTGAAAGCCCCGCAAGTAGTTTTGTTTCTTTTAAATGCCTCACAAGAAGCAACTTAAGGGAAGAATACTTTATCCTAGCTTGCTGTTCAAGGACTCAACATTTAGGCATTTCCTCTTAGAGAGAACTCAGGTTCAATTCCCAGCTCCCAGTGGGTGCTCACATTCTTCCAGTCCCAGGGGATCTTACACCTTCTAACCACAGAGGGCACTAAGCTTGCACATGGTGCACATACATACAAGCAGATGAAACCCACACATATATACAATAATAACAAACTATTTTATTGATTTTAAGATGAATGACTGAATAGTGAGCTTATTATCAGAAATATTTCTTAAAGACAGTTATTTCCCACATACGATATAGGAAGTGTTTCTATGTATAAGTATGTTTAAAAATCAAAATATATAACTTTGTGTGCCCTTTTATTAAGTCCTTTCCATTGTATAAAATGTTCTTATAATTGTTGTTTATTTTGTACCCAGATCTCGAGACCCCAAAAAACCATCAGAAGTCGAGTCCATTGCAAAACACGTGAAGATCTTTTTATTACAAGCTCCAGCCTGGGTCACAGCAACCTTGCTGGTGAAGACGAGGAATGAGGCCCCATGATCTAGGGGAACAAGGTTTTTAAAGGGAAAAACCACAGCAGGGGATTACATTTCTTGGAGTTACATGATTGGATAAGGGAAATTGAATTTTGAAATGATTGGTTTACTTTAGGCGTCAAGACCATAAATGGTTCTGGCCTGGCAATCTGGGCTGGTTTCCTAGCAACTGTATCTCTAGTGGACAGGAAAAGAATGCTGTTAGGCTAGTTCCTCCCGGCAGGTGGCTGGACATGACTCCACCTGACTGGCCTTTGTTCAGGCTTGTGTACCAAACCCCAAACCAATATCCAAAAAAAAAAAAATCCAATTTTCAATTCTTTGTTCTCTCAGTTTACTGCAGCACCTTTTATTACTATAGTACTGAATAGCAGTTTCCTTTGACACTGAAACATTCTGTTCTGCAGGGAAGCTCTTTAAGACACAAAATAAACAACTCCAAGTAGCTTTAGGAAGTCCCTGAAACTGACCAGATTCTCTATGTTCTGGCTTCCCCAGAGTAAGCAGTAAAGATCATTGAGAGAGTCTGAGACAAGACAAAAGGCAGGGGGAAAAAAAAAGACTCTGAGATCAGACAAGATGCCTAGAAGAAGCAGAAACCTATCTACCCACCTGGAAGAGGTATAGACTGATTGAGTCACTTAGAAAGGACACTCTTGCCTGCTGAGCTTCCTGCAGGCTGCTCAGTGTGCTCCGGATTCCCAGATTTGTGAGATGTCATCATGTGGTGTGGGCCTTGGTGACACAGGTGTCATAGTCATTTCTGTTCTTGTAAGTAATCCCAATAAAACTCATTGCTTCACCAAACTGGACTTTGATGATATCTGTATTTTGCTGTATCATGTGCTGCCTGTCTGGGATGAATATACTTATGTGGTGTGTCTCATTGGGAATCTTATCATACAAAATATAGAGAATTATTTTTATTAATCTTTTTAAAGTTGGTGGGAACTACTTAGAAGTTGATGAGCTGGAGTGTGCTACTTCAGGAGAGCCCATTCATGGCATAGGCACATGGTTTTATCCACAGCAGGGGGAGAGGGAAGGTAAACAATGATAAGGGGCAGTGCAATTAATAGCCTAACAATCACACTCACACACTTGCTACAAAGCCAAAGGATTCTATTTTATGTTAAAGCCAATCCAAGGACCAGGAAGACCAAGTAAAAATCCTGATATAGGGCTGTTTCAACTTGAGGCTACATACACTGTGATAATCTAAATAATTGGTGCTTGTCCAAACTGTACCTTTCAATGAAATATAGTATTCTCACATAAAAATAAATGCACATTATTTATAAAGTATCTTTCCATCTGCAATTGTTTTGGTCTAGGCAAAAAAAAATGGCTTACTTAAGAAAACAATAACTGTATTTGGCATTTATAAAAGATAACGATATGAACAATGTTTTGTGGTTTTCCACCCATTTGTCATGCATATAAGCCTGTTTTTAGTTAATTAATGTGATTTAAGTTTCCCTGAAGTTTAATGGAGTGATTTGAACCCTGTATCACATTTTTCCTTTTATATTCAAGGGCAATTAAGGATACTTAATAATATAAAACACTTGTACTTGAATGAAGGGGATGACAAAATTAATCACTGAGAGTAATATTTGTTGAACATTTTAAAAAATTGTTGATGGCCACTGACTATTAATGGTGACTTATCTAGTGTTTGCTGTTAGTATTTAGGCAGCCTGCTTCTGAGTCGCCTAGCAACCTATATTATCATGTATCCCCCTCCGGGTAGACATACCTAGCAAGCAAGGTTCAGTTGCTCCATAAAAAAACCAACCCTCCACTTTGTCACTCTCTTGCCTTCTTGCTCTTGCACTCTCCTTCTCTCTCCTGCTCTCTCCCCATTTTCTGCCACGGCACCCTTTCCACTCCCCCTATCATGTCTCTCTCTTTCCTCTCTCTTTCGCTCCACCCAATAAACCTTTTTCATATAATATCTGTTGTGCACAGCATTATTTCAGTGATCAACCTTTACATGGTGACAAAAGCAAACTATGCAATACCACCATCAACCTCAGTGGTCTGGCCGACTTAGCTCAACTTGAAATTTGAAAGGAGTGACTATATTTCCAGTAAAAAAAAAAAAAAAAAAAAAAAAAAAAAAAAAAAAAAAAAAAAAAAATGAAAAATGCTAAGAACACTTTATAATGATAAACCAAGTTACACAAAAGATTATTTCTGAATACAGTAAAGTGAATTAACTGTTACTTATGAAGAAAATTTCACAGATCAGAAACGTAATCACAAAAGAATAAAAACCAAAATCTCTGTAATCAGTTTAGCACACACCTTAGTATACTCCAAATAAAGAATCCATCATTTTTTTTTTGGATTTTATGGATTCATATAAAATCGATTCTAGCTAGATGTAACATAGTTTTTGGAATTTTTAATTGCTAATATTAAATATAGCAGAAAGTTTTAAAAGTTATAAAAATTTACTCACCTCTGAAGAGAAAAAATCGTGGATGTCACCATTAACATAATTGTGAAGATATTACAATTGGACCACCCTAGAGCAATACCATGGGATATAAAATGAAGAAAAACATAGAAGTTAAAGTTATGAAACAAATATACAAAGACGCTGAAACAAACCCATAACAAGATCCCACAAATACATTGTGAATAAATCCTTCTTGTGGATACTATATCAGGCATCTGAAATACTAGCCACTTTAGTTTACTATCTTTTTATTCCTACCATCTCCTCCTGTCATTATTCTATATTAATGCGGTATACATTTTACACTCAGTTAACCAATAAGATTGCATTATTATTCAACAAAGCCCATAATTTGTATTGTTTTATTCACTAGTACCCACTGTGCTGTGTAGTCATTTATCGACTACCACGTTGTACAGAATATCATATTCTGTATTATACTACGTGCTGTAAATAGCATACAGCATCATGGATAATAATCCCATAGTCCTGAAACTTTCCTGAGCTTCAATACTACGTCATTCCCTCTTCCTTGAACTCCCAGCCATAACTGAGAACTAAAATATACAAGATTATAAAATAGTAATGTGAATTGTTTCATTGATATCACTTTAGTTATTTGTTTCTGAAACATTAGTTTTCATTCTTCAACAAATTCATCCACTTCATTTAAGCTAACAATTTGTTGGTGTAGAGTTGTTCATTTTCTTTATTATACTTTTATTATCTGAAGGATCAATGTGATACATTCTTTCAACTCGTATTAATTAACTGATGAGTGTTTTTCCTCTTAGTTAACCTGGACAGAAGTGTATCAATATTATTGATTTTTTTTTTTTTGAGACAGGGTTTCTCTGTATAACCTTGGCTTACCTGGACTTGTCTGTAGACTAGGATAGCCTCGAAGTCACAGAAATCTGCCTGCCTTCACCTGTTTGAGTGCTGGGATTACAGGCATAAACTAATACACCCAGCTAATTTTACTGATCTTATCAACCTAATAATATTGCATTTTAGATACACTTATTTTCTCAATCCATCTGTCAGTATTTTGATGACTAACTTAGTGATTTTGTTTGTGTTAGCTTTTCTTTTTAATTTATGGTGCTTATGACATATGTGTTTGAATGTATCAAACTTTTATGACCTATGTATTTTTAAGTTTCAGAACTTCCTAATCTATCTCATCTTCTCAAGGCTACTCAAATTACCAAATGATTTTGGGTAACATTTGACATTTAGACTTTAAATATAACTTAATGAATGTTACAAAATATATCTTTTCACCATGTTATAGATCAAAAGCCTCACTTAGTACATTATGCTTTGTACTAACAGGGACAAACTAAGATATGGAAATAAAGAAGTCAATGTTTCATTTAAATATTAAGGGGAAGTTCCATCACTTAAATAGATAGCTTCCTTTCTGAGTCACTGGGTTTCAGTAAGAAAGGAAGAGGAGAAATGAAGCGCACTCCAATCCATGACAGATGCAAAATGGCACACGCTAGCATCTCATTCCAATTTCCCATTCTTTCCACTTGTCTGGGAATTATTCACATGCCACAATGTAAATAAAAAGCGGTCTACATAGTGTAATCTTTAGCTAGAGAGTTTTGGGCCTGCCCTGGCAGAACACGAGAATAGTGAAAAATGAAGAAACAAACACTGATGTGTCTTTCTCCTTCTAAATTCAACTGCATGTTAAGTCCTGATGTAGGACATATTTCCTCTTTTCCCTAAACCTGGTTCTTTTTCAACAGATCTTTGTTCTGTTGCTATCACTACATCATTTCCTGCCTTACAATGGGTTTATAACGAAGTATTTACCTTTCTTTATTAATACCAGTTTCTCTGGCTGTTACACTAACTTTTCTTGATTTTTCAGTAAATTTTTAAATGATTCCAAATATAAACTACCAATATTCAAGTAAGAGTTATATTCAGTACATCTGCCAATTATAGTGAAGCATTTATAACTGAGAAATACACTGGAACATGAATGTTTCTAGTGCTCTTGTCTGGTCTATGTGCCAACAGGACCAAGCTTAGGGCTACACACTGACTACCAAGGAGGATGGAGGCACAGCCCTGGTCACTCTGAGTTCAGTGAACCTGCTCAGTTCAGGAGTCCAAATGTCATGGTATGGTAGTCTGTGTACTGTCTAGAGATATAGCAAGAACTGCAGGCCCAAAGGATCCTTGAGACCACAGGACTTTAGGCTTCCATCCTTGCAATGATACCTGGGACCCAGAAAGCAAAACCTCAGTCTCCCATAATCTTTGTGACTCCTGGAAACAAAGCCTCATTCTCTAAGGAGACCAGTGTCCCATTGCAGATGAAGCTCTGACTCTAATCTGACATCTGGGGCCGTTAAGCCTGAAGGCCCCAGAACATCAGAAAGCCTGGTGTCAAGTGGTCAGTGGATACATCTGAGACAGAGTTGGAGGCCTGGTCCTGTGGCATTTTCTGGCCCCTCAAGATCCAGAGAACTGTATGCACAACAGTAAAAACAGTTATCTGCTTCCTAAGATGCTCATGGAGCTCTACTGTCTCCCAGTTCCTTTATAATTAGGAAGGTACCTACCTACATATTCAAAGAAACAAGGTATATGATGTATTTTTACAGAAATCTATAAATAGCTATCGTGTTGTTACTGTTTTGCTGTATGTTAAAGCTTCATGAAGAGCATAAATCAATTTGATGACTATTAATGTTCTTGCGTTATAATCAACATAAACTACTCTATTGTACAAGTGTAATATTAAAATCACCAATTGCACCTGAAAACCAAATTTCATTATTCTTTTAAATATCACTGGGACTAGTTTGGAAAACTTTTGATGGGTAAGTGTCCTTGCCACCAATCCTGAGGATCAGAGTTTGAGTCCCCAAATCCATGTGATATAAAGGAGAGAATCAGCTCCTGTAAGTTGCTCCATGACCTCCACACAAATACGTGCAGCTGCGTCCACACATACACACTAAAATTTCTAATGCAATAAAAATCACTCTACCTGATGAAAATCTTTGAGCACATAAAGTAAAAACAAAATGGACACACTTTCAAAGGACCTTCAAAGGACCTGTAAGACAATGGTAAAATGTTTAACTTCTGCTTTCAGTCATTGAAGAAGAAAAAAGACCATAACATTTTTTTAAATAAAAAGAAGAAATAATGATTGAAAATGTTGCAAAAATGAGTGAAATGCACAAGCCCACACACTATTTAAAAAAAAAAAAAAAAAAAAAAAAAAAAAAACACAAGCTTAAGTCCAGATACAAAGGTCATAATCAAATGAATGAAAACTAAAAGCAATCTTTATAGCCACCAGAGATGGCATATCTCTTGCGGAGAAAAAAGAATGGTACACATGAGTGTAGATTTGTCCAGAGAGTATGCAAACAGGAATGAAGTAGACACTGAAAGGGTTTTTTAAAAATGATCACAAATCCGTTCTATATTGTTTTCTTTTTTTCTTTTTTTTGTATTTTATTTTTTTCTTATCAGTTACATTTTATTAACTCTGTACCCCAGCCGTGTCCCGATCCCTCATTCCCTCCCAGTCCCTCCCTCCCTCCCTCCTCTCCACTGTGCCCCTTGCCAAGTCCACTGATAGGGGGGACCTCCTCCCCATTCATCTGATCCTGTTTTATCAGGTATCTTCAGGACTGGCTGCAAAGCTCTCCTCTGTGGCCTAACAGGACTGCTCCTCCCTTGGGGGGTGGGGAGGCCAAAGAGCCAGTCATTGAGTTCCTGTTAGAAATAGTCCTTGTTCCCCTCACTATGGGAAACCAATTGGTTACTGAGCTACCACAGGCTACATCTGAGCAGAGGTTCTAGGTTACATATTGTTTTCTGTGAAACAAAAACATAGTGGTTTTAAGATGAAAGTGAATTTTCGAAATTTGTTATTATTGTATGTGTACATGTATGCAGGCATACCCACCCTAAATATGGATCACCCTTTCCGTGGCAACACAGTTAAAAGGACATGAAAGAAGGAAACATCCTGGCACCCCTGTCTTGGGCGCTCCTCGTGACTTAGCTTCTTTGGATCGTGGTATGGTTATTCTGTACTATAGGTCTCATATTTGCATATAAGTAACTACAAACTGTGTGTGTCTTTCTAGTTCTGGGTTACCACATTCAGGATGATCTTTTCTAATTCCATCAATTTACCTGCAAATTTTATGATTTCCTTGTTTTTAATAGCTGAGTAGCATTCCATTGAGTAAATGTACCACAATTTTCTTATCCAGTTCTTCAGTCGAGGGACATCTAGGTTGTTTCAAGTTTATGGCTATTACAAATAAAGCTGCTATGAACAAAGTGGAGCAAATGTCCTTGTTGTATGGGAGAGTATCTTCTGGGTATATGCCCAGGAGTGGTAAATCTGGGTCTTGAGATAGGATTATTCCCAATTATCTGAGAAAACGCCAGATTGATTTCCAGAGTGGTTGTACAAGTTGGCACTCCCAGCAATGGAGGAGGGTTCCCCTTTTCCCGCATCCTCAACAGCATGTGTTATCACCTGAGTTTTTGATCTTAGGCATTCTGATGGGTGTAGGATGGAATCTTAGAGTTGTTTTGATTGACATTTCTCTGATGACTAAGGACATTGAGCATTTCTTTAAGTGCTTCTTAGCCATTCGAGATTCCTCTGTTGTGAATTTTTACTCTAGCTCTGTACCCCATTTTGTAACTGGATTATTTGATTTGTTGTGTTTAATTTCTTAAATTCTTTGTAGATTTGGGATATTAGCCCTCTGTTTGAGTTGGTGAAGATCTTTTCCCAATCTGTAGGCTGCCGTCTTGTTCTACTGACTTTTGTTCTATTGCCATCTTGTTCTATTGTCTTTTGACTTACAGAAGCGTTTCAGTTTCATGAGATCCCATTATCAGTTGTTGATCTCAGCGCCTGTGCTGTTGGATTTCTGTTCAAGAAATTGCCTCCTATGCCATTGAGTTCCAGACTTTTCCCCACTTGGTCTCTAATGATTTAGAGTCTCTGGTTTTATGTCAAAGTCTTTGATCCACTTGAACCTGAATTTTGTGCAGGGTGATAAATATGGATCTATTTACATTTTCTACATGTAGACATCCAGTTTGACCAGGGCCATTTGTTGCAGATGATTTCATTTTTCTGTTTTATGGTTGTGGCATTTTTGTCAAAAATAAAGTTCCCTTAGGAGAGTGGGTTTATTTCTAGGTCTTCGATTTGGTTTCAATGATCAACCTGTCCGTTTCTATGTCAATACCATGCAATTTTTATTACTATTGCTCTGTAGTACAACTTAAAATCAGGGATGTTGATACTGCCGTAAGTTCTGTTACTATACAGAATAAGTTTTTACTATCCTAGGTCTTTTATTTTTCCATATGAAGTTAATGGTTGCTCTTTCCAGGTATATAAAGAATTATGCTAGAATTTTGATAGGAATTGTGTTGAGGCTTTTGGCACGATGGTCATTTTTACTCTTAATCCTACCAATCCACGAGCATAGGAGATCTTAACATCATCTAAAATCTTCTTCCATTTCTTTCTTCAGAGACTTGAAGTTCTTGTCATATAGGTCTTTCACTTGCTTGGTTAGAGTTACAGCAAGATATTTTATATTATTATGTTGTTTCCCTAATTTCTTTTATAGCCCTTTTGTCGCTTTTATAATAAAGGGCTACTGGTTTTTTTGAGTTAATTTTGTATCCACTTTGCTGAAGGTGTTTATCAGCCATTGGAGTTCTCTGGTAGAATATTTAGAGTCACTTATGCATACTGTCATATCATCTGTGAATATCAATACTTTGACTCCTCTTCCAATTTGTATCTTCTTGGTCTCCCTTACTTGTCATATTGCTCTATGTAGAACTTCCAGTATTAAACTGAAGAGATATGGTGAGAGTGGGCAGCCTTGTCTTATCCCTGATTTTAGTGGGATTGCTTTAAGTTTCTCTCGATTTAACTTGATGTTGGCTATTGGCTTGCTGTATATTGCCTTTATTGTGTTTAGATATGTGCTTGTATCCCTGATCTTTCCAAGACTTTAAAAGGGGTGTTGGATTTTGTCAAAGGCCTTTTCAACATCTCACGAGAGATGATCACATTTTTTTTCTTTAAGTTTGGTTATATGGTAGATTATTTATATGGAAAATTATGTTGATGGATTTTTATATTTTGAACCAGCCCTGCATCCAAAGATGAAGCTTACTTAATCATGGTGGATGATATTTTTGATGTGTTCCTGGATTTGATTTCCAAGTACTTTATTGAGTATTTTTGCATTGATGTTCATAAGGGAGACTGGTCTGAAATTCTCTTTCTTTGTTGGGTCTATGTGTGGTTTAAAAATCAAGGTGATTATGGCCTCATGGAGTGAATTTGGCAATGTCTCTCTGTTTCTATACTGTGGAGTAGCTTAAAGGCACTTTTTGTTTGGGAGGCGTTTGATTACAGCTTCTATTTCTTTAGGGGTTATAGGTCTATTTAAATTGTTAACTTGATCTTGATTTAACTTTGGTAAGTGGTATCTATCAAGAAACTCATCTATTTTTTTTAGATTTTCCAATTTTGTGGTGTACAGGTTTTTAAAGTATGATCCAATAATTCTTTGGATTTCCTCAGTGTCTGTTGTTATAAACCCTTTTCATTTCTGATTTTATTAATTTGGATACTTTCCCTGTGTCTTCTAGTTAATTTGGCTAAGGCTTTGTCTATGTTGTTGATTTTCTCAAAGAACTAGCTCTTGGTTTTTGTTGATTCTTTGTACTGTTCTCTTTGTTTCTAAGTTATTGATTTCAGCCCTGAGTTTGATTATTTTCTGCCATACATTCCTCTTGGGTGTGTTTGCTTCTTTTTTCTCTAGAGCTTTCAGGTGAGCTGTTAAGTTGCTAATATGAGCTCTTTCTACTTTCTTTATGAAAGCACTTAGTGCTATGAACTTTCTGCTTGCACAGATTTTTATTGTGTCCCATAAGTTTGGGTATGTTGTACCTTCATGTGCATTGACTTCTAGAAAGTATTTAATTTATTTATTTTTCTCTCTGACCACTGGTCATTAAGTAGAGAGTTGTTCAGTTTCCATAAGTTTGTAGGATTCTCTTGTTTCTGTTGTTGAAGTCTAGCTTTCATTCAAGGTGATCTGATAGAATACAAGGTGTTATTTTCTTGTATTTAGTGAGGCCTGCTTTGTGTTCAAGAGTATGTAGTCAATTTTGGAGAAGGTTCCATGAGGTGCTGAGAAGAAGGTATATTCTTCTGTGTTTGGATGGAATGTTCTGTAGATACCTGTTAGGGCCAATTGACTCATAATGTCATTTAGTTTCATTTTTCCCTGTTTAGTTTCTCTCTTGATGACCTGTCCATTGGTGAGAGAGAGATGTGTTGAAGTCTGCTACTATTAATGTATGGGGTTGGGTGTGTGATTTAAGCTATAGTAATGTTTCTTTTACAAATGTGAGTGCCCTGGCATTTGGAGTATATAGGTTCAGAGTTGAGATGTGGTCGATATTTCCTTTGATGATTTATGAGTGTCTTTCCCCACACCTTTTGATAAATTTTGGTTGAAAGTTATTTTGTTAGTTATCAGAATAGCTACTCCACTGTGCTTCTTGTATCTGTTTGCTTAGAAAACTGTTTGCTGCCCTTTTTTTGCTGAGGCAATGTCTATCAGTGTTGCTGAGGTGTGTTTCTTGTGTACAACACAATGATAGGTTCTGTTTATGCATCCATTCTTTTAGCCTGTGTATTTTTTTAATTCTTTATTAATTACACGTTATTCACTTTGTATCCTCCCTGTGGTTCCCTTTCTCCTCCCGTCCCAATCCCTCCCTTCCTCCACCCTCTGCATGCATGCCCCTCCCCAAGTCCACTGATAGGAGAGGTCTTCTTTTCCTTCCTTCTGATCCTAGTCAATTAGGTCTCATCAGGAATGGCTGCATTGTCTTCTTCTGTGGCCTGGTAATGCTGCTTCCCCCTCAGGAGGAGGTAATTAAAGAGCATAGCCTGTGTATTTTTATTGGGGAATTGAAGTGATTGATGTTGAGAGATATTAATGACAAGTGGTTGTTAATTCTTATTTTGATGTTGGTGGTGGTTGTGTGTGTGTGTGTGTGTGTGTGTGTGTGTGTGTGTGTGTGTGCCTCCCCATTTTGTTTTTGCTGTTGTGGGTTTATTTATTTCCTGTGTTTTCCTGGGTGTGATTAGCCACCTGTCTTTGAGCTTTTCCCTCTAGTATCTTCTGTAAGGCTGAGTTTGTGGATAGCTGTTGCTTAAATTTGTTTTTGTTGTGAAATATCTTGCTTTCTCCATCTATGGTGATTAAAAGTTTTGCTGGGTATAGTAGTTGGGACTTACATCTGTGGTCTCTCAGTGTCTGTAAAATATCTGTCTAAACCTTTTTTGCTTGTAGAGTTTCTGGTGAGAAGTCAGGTGTAATTCTGATAGGTCTGCCTTTAAATGTGGCTTGGCCTTTTTTTACTTGCAGCTTTTAATAGTTTTTCTTTCTTCTGCCACTGAGAGGAGAAAACCATCAGTGATCACATGCAGCTGTAGACCCTGCATGCTATAATAATGAACGGCCTGCGAGATATGCCCAGTGGTTCAGTACTGACATGAATATCTGAGGAGAGGCCAACCATCTCTTAATTGGACCTAAGACCTGCTCCATGGGATGGGCTACATGCTTGGCTCTATAGAACTAGCCAAAGCCTATGACTAGGGAGATAACAAGACTCAGGGAGAAATCTGCTACTGATGTTTGCCAAATGGTCAAATAGTCACAGAGCCTACCCACAGACTGGTGCAGCTCTCAGACTTCATCAGATAAGCCTCTTTCAGCAGGAGCGATAGTCAAAACACAGTGCAGTGTTGAAAGCAACTGCAGGATGCTTGGCTTCAAACAGTTTTTGATGTCAGCCAAGGCTGTGGAAAAGGAGGCATGAGCCAAAGAATGGGGAGGAGTGTGGTAAGGTGCGGCCTGCTGGATACAATGGCAAGGCTGTTGCAATCATGAACATAGAGCAACTGTGACAGCTTGCATGAAGGCCAAAAAAAAAAAGAAACAGGTGTAGGAATAGGAAAGGAAAGAGAGATGGAAGGAGAGAGGGATAAGAGAGAGTATTATGAGTGAATGAAATCATAGTACATTGTACACAGACATGATATTGTTAATTTTTTATTAAATTTTAAAATGATGTAGATAGGAATAAATATTTTCTCTATTTTCTTTTTTTTCTTTTTCTTTTTTATTTTTTTCTTTATTAATTACACTTTATTCACTTTGTATCCCCCCTGTGGTTCCCTCCCTCCTCCTGTCCCAATTCTTCCCTTCCTCCTCCCTCTGCATGCATGCCCCTCCCCAAGTCCACTGATAGGGGAGGACTTATTTTCCTTCCTTCTGATCCTAGTCAATTATGTCTCATCAGGAGTGGCTGCAGTGTCTTCTTCTGTGGCCTGGTAATGCTGCTTCCCCTTCAGGGGGAGGTAATTAAAGAGCAGGCCAATCAGTTCATGTCAGAGACAGTCCCTGTTCCTAATACAATGGAACCCACTTAGATACTGAACTGCCATGGGCTACATTTGTGCAGGGGTCTTAGGTTATCTACATGCATACTCCTTGGTTGGAATATCAGTCTCAGGAAAGACCCCTGTGCTCAGATATTTTTTGGTTCTGTTGCTCTCCTTGTGGAGTTCCTGTCCTTTCCAGATCTTACTGTTTCCCACTTTTTTCCTAAGATTCCCTGCACTCTGCCCAAAGGTTGCCCATAAGTCTCAGCATCTACATTGATAGTCTGCAGGGCAGAGCTTTTCAGAGGTCCTCTGTGTCAGGCTCCTGACTTGTTCCCTCTTTTCTCCTTCTTCTGATGTCCAGCCTCTTTGTCTTTCTGGATAGGCATTGAGCATTTTAGCAAGAGTCCTCCCTCTTGATTAGTTTCTTTAGGTGTACAGATTTTAGTAGGTTTATCCTATATTATATGTCTATATGAGTAAGTATATACCGTGTGCATCTATTTTCATATCAGATATTATATGTAAAAATTTGTAAGAATATATAAAAAAACATCCAGGACTAATAAGATACTATAGTGAGTTTGTAAAATATAAATCAACACACAAAAGCAATCTCATTTTCGTGTAAAATCAAAGCAGAACTGAAATGAAATTTGGGAAAGGATTAAATTTACAATTATTCCAAAAGTAAAATTCTTACATATACATGAAGTACAGCATGCACAAAATCTGTGTGATGAAAAATACAAAACTAAACAGATGTTAAAAAGATGTAGATATTCCTAATTTTCTGAGAAAGTGCCAGATTGATTTCCAAAGTGGTTGTACAAGATTACATCCCCACAAGCAATCTCCACAACCTCACTAGATTGCAAAATCCCTTGAGTTTTTTATTTTAGCCATTCGATGGGTGTGAGGTGGAATCTCAGGGTCATTTTAAGTTGCATTTCCCAAATGACTAAGGATGTTGAGCATTTCTTTAGGAGTTTCTCTGCCATTTGATATTCCTCTGTTGAGAATTCTCTGTTTAGCTCTGTAGTACATTTTTAAATTGGATTATTTGGTTTGTTGATGTTAAACCTCTTCAGTTCTTTATGTATTTTTGATATTAGCCATCTGTCAGATGTAGGGTTGATGAAGATCTTTTCCCAGTCTGTAGGATGTCCTTTTGTTCTGATGACAGGGTATCGAAGGAGATACTGAGACTCATAGACAAACTTTGGGCAGACTGCCAAAATCTTTCTGGAAGAAGAGGGAGATAGAAAGACCAGGAGGGGACAGGAACTCCACAAGGAGAACAATAGAGCCAAAATACATGGCCCAGAGGGGGCTGCAGAGACTGTAACTAAAGGCTATGCATGGAGAGGGCCTAGAGCCACTATTCAAAGGAAGTCCACTGTCTGCTCAGTTTCCAAGTGGGTTTCCTAGTAAGGGATACAGGGGCTATCTTTGAAATGAATTTAGTGGTTGGCCTTTTGATCACATCCCCCCCTGGGAGGTAAAGCCTTGCTAGGCCACAGAGGAAGATGATGCAGCCAGCCTTGATGAGACCTGATAAGCTAGGGTCAGATAGATGAGAAGGAGGTCCTTCCTATCAGGGGACTAGGGAAAGGGCATAGCGAGAGAAAAGAGAGGGTAAGTGAGACTGAAAGGAGACTAGGAAGGGGCTGAAGCAGGGCTACAAAGTGAATAAGTCATAATAAAATTTCAAAAATATGTAGGTAGAGTTGCAACAGATTCAGGAATTAGAAATCTGAATACGACAAAGCTGTCAAACTCCCTTACACAAATCTATGAACTTAGTTCAGTTGTAAACAAATTCTCTCATGGTGCTTGTGTCATTTTGGACAATCTGATCATAAATAGGAGAGAAATAAATGGAACTGAAATGGACAGAACAGTCTTGAAAAAGAAAAGTAAAACTGAAGAAAACTTGCAATACGATATTATGGTTTACTTTAGGATTACCATAATCAGGGTAATGTGAGAACAGCAAAGAGTATAAATATAGCACAATAGAATAGTTAAGAATATTCAGGAATAGATCGCATAAATACACCTTATGAGTCTGTTATAAATACAATGTCAACCAATTTAAAAAAGTTATTAAGTGAAGAAGTGTTACCTTATCAACAAAAGGGCTTGG
Organism: Psammomys obesus; assembly: GCF_907164565.1. NCBI lineage: Eukaryota > Metazoa > Chordata > Mammalia > Rodentia > Muridae > Psammomys > Psammomys obesus. The sequence goes on along the minus strand of NW_026585797.1, from coordinate 29,755,934 downwards.
AACCATTGAATAATCATATGTGAACAAAGAATTGCTAACCTCTAGCGTAACACAAAATAGATAAACTACATATAAAAATTAGTATAAAATTTTTAGGAGAAAAAGTTCATGATGTAGGATTAGACAGTAAGCTTTGGACACATTTAAAAAGGAAAAAAAAGATAAATTAGTTTCCATTAAACTTAAAAGTCACTAAGAAAGAAGAGAATCTATAACCTGCAAATCACATAACCACAAATAAGATATAGAGATGTTTTAAAGGTCTCAGATTCAAAAGTAAAATCATTAACCACAGAAAAATAGTTACAAGATGAAAGCAGACCCTTCGCTAGAGAAAATGCAGGAAGATATGAGAAGAGTTACCCACCCTTAGTTCATATGGAAACGAGCATTAAAGTTCTAAGGTGTGGCAACACATGCCGTCAGGAGGACTAGCATGAAAGCACAGGTAACTGAGGCTGGAGAGACGGTTCAGTGGGTAAGAGTACCTGCTGCTCTTCCAGAGGACCCGACTTTGGATCCCAGTGCACACATCAAGTCAGGTAGCTTATAACTACCTGTAACTCCAGCTCCAGTGAATAACAGCAACCCTTCTGGCCTCTACAGATAACACATACCCACAGGACACACACACACAAATACATACATACATACATACATACATACATACATACATACATATATATTATATATGTGTGTATATATATTTATTTTTTAAGATGAACGAATCATTTTTTAATTTATTTCTTTTTATTAATTCATTTTTTTAATACAGTTCATTCACTTTGTAGCCCCTTCTCCCATCCCCTTCCAAACCTACCCTCCTGCCCTGATTTCCTCCCATGCCCCTTCCCAAGTCCACTGATCGGGGAAGTCCTCCTCCCCTTACTTCTAACTCTAGCCTATCAGGACTCATCAGAACTGACTGCATTGTCTTTTTCTGTGGCCTGGTAGGGCTCCTCCCCCATCAGGGGGAGGTGATCAAAGAACCAGCCACTGAGTTCATGTCAGAGACAGCCCCTGTTCCCCTTACTAGGGTACCCACTTGGACACTGAGCTGCCATGGCCTACGTCTGTGCAGAGGTTCTAAGTTATCTCCACGAACAGTCCTTGGTTGGAGTATCAGTCTCACAAAAGACTCCTAGGATCAGATTTCTTGGTTCTGTTGCTATCTTTGTGGAGCTCCTGTCCCTTCTAGGTCTTTTTATCTCCCCCTTATTTCATAAGATTCCCTGTACTCTGCCTGAAGTTTGGCTAGGAGTCTCAGCATTTGCTGGGTAGAGTCTTTCAGAGGCCCTCTGTGTAGGCTCTTGTCCTATTCCCTGTTTTCTCCCTCTTTCAATATCCGTCCCATTTGCCTTTCTGACTGAGCATTGATCATCTTACCCGGGGTCCTCTTTATTGCTTAGCCTCTTTAGGTGTACAGTTGTTAGTATGTTTATCCTATACAATATTTCTAATATCAACTTATGAGTGAGAATATACCATGTGTGTCTTTATGCTTCTAGGATACCTCACTCAGGATGATCTTTTCTGGTTCCCACCATTTGCTTGGAAATTTCATGATTTCCTTGTTTTTAATTGCTGAGTAATATTCCATTTTGTAAATGTAGCACAATTTCTGTATCCATTCCTCAACTGAGGAGCATCTGGGTTGCTTCCAGATTCTGGCTATAATGAAGAAAGCTGATATAAACATGGTTAAGGAAATGTCTTTGGTGTATACTTGAGCATATCTTGATATCTTGGATATATGCCTAGGAGTGTGTGTGTATATATATAAATATATATGCTTTCTCAGACAATTAGGAATAGTGCTACCTCAAGATCCAGCTATACCACTCCTAGGCATATCTATATACTTTAAAACATTGGCAATAAGATTGGCTGGAAAGATATCCAAAAACTAGGTCTTTCTTGCCGTTGGGAATGCAAAAGGAACTGCCACTCTAGTGAGTCTGACTTTATTATAAAGGTAAGCACACACTTATCAGGGACCCAGAAATATTATTTCTATAAACAGAAATGTGTGAAGACATTTTATTTATTTTTATCAAAACTCTGAAATAGCCCACAGGTCCTTTAATGATTCAAATGTCAAACTCTGTTTGATTTCCACAGTAGAATGCTAGCAAGGAACTCAAACACACACATGTGGATACCTGAACCTTATGCCATTGAGGCAGGCCAGTTTCAGAAGGCTGTACACAGAATAACCCCACACAAACTACAGTTGGAAATAGCTCAATTGTTTGCAGGAGGTTAATATGATAAAAGTGTGTCGCTATTTAAGAAGAAAACATCAGGGGTTTGGATTTACCTCAGAGGTTGAAGCCTCTACAGGAATGCTCTTCTAGAATCCATCTCTGGAATAAAAAGACATTAAAAAGATACAGGTGTGAGTCGGGGATGGGTAGTCATAGGATCCTTCCCTATCCTGATGGTGGTGGTGATTACACAAACCTCCACATGCCTTAAAATTCACAGAATCCAAAGAGTGAATTTTCTTGCATTAAAAAAAAAATCTATTGAAGAACAAGAATAGCTGAAGATAAGGAAAGGCAAAATCAGGATATTAGATGTGAAAGAAAAAAATCCAGAGGATTGAAGTATGACTTCTAAGCTTAAATATTTGTAAACTCTACTTCTCTGGTCATCAAATAAGAGCACACACTCTGTTTCCTATGAATATTAGATGTAATACTCTCTGTGCCCAGTGGGTACCCCAATGCATGATGCCTGATGTGTCTTGTGATGCTCTTGTGTCATATATTGTACAATACTTAAACACTCTGCAACAGGATAAAAATTTCTGGTTGGGGATTTTTTTTTTCTGCCTGTTTCTATGGCTTTTGAATTACAATGTACAAACTACCCACATGTCTTTTTCTATATATCGGGTAATAAATTCCTTTCCCATCTGAATTGTACATGGCAACAAGAACATAAATGCAATGCATTCCAACACAGGGAAAGAGTGGGTACGGACTAGAGAATTACTCATTTCCAATTTTCGTACTTCATGCGGCTAGAAACATTAACTGTTGTTCTAGCCAAGTTCAGCCCAGGTAATTACTTTCTCTACAAATTTCAATTGTGCTTTTAATTGAACACTTAAAACAAAACATCCTGACATAAATAATAATCCTATGCCTCTTTTCCACGATTGCAAATATATGTCTACACTGATATGAAATTTTAAAATGTCTGGAGGTGGCCATTATCATAGGAAAATTACTGTGTTTCCTTAAAAGGCATTATGTTGTCTTTCTAGAAGAAAATGAACCGAAGTAAGTATATGCTAAGAAGTCCCTGGTCTCCCGTGGAAAGAGAGCTAACTGGAAACACTATGTTAAATATTTGATGTCCTTAAGTTTTCCTGCTACACAAAAGTGAGCGAGGCAGAGGAGTTCTTAAAAAACTGATAGTTGGTGCAACACCTAAGGAAAAATCATCTTAATCTTTCATTCTCAGTTTCCATGGCTGAGCAGCCACACCTGCTGTTTTTTTCAGAAATGTCTAAAGATGCTTTATTTATTGATTTCAGGACTCTGTAATAGCCCACAGGTCCTTGAATGAATGACTATCAAGCCAATGTGATTAGAAAGGTACTTTAATGTTTTTAAAGACACATTAATATGGTTGCTAGATATGATGAGCATTGTTGAAATTGGGTTAGGCCAGCAGTTTGCAAACTTGCTTGGTAGGAATTACTTAAAGTATTTGCTAAAATTAAAGATTTCTGGGCATCCCTGTGTCTATGTAAGTAACAGACTTTATAAAAGTCTCCATTGTCCTTTCCTATTGAGGGAACTTTGGTGGTCAGTTCTCCATTAGCCAGCTCACATTTGCCTTCAAGGTTATTTATACAATATCATCATCACATAAGGTTAGAAAAAAAAACTGTTTTCTCACCCAACTGCAAAACATTCTGATTCGGTAGCTTTAAGAAGAGGTTTAAGCATTGGCATTTTCACAGCTTTCCAGCTGATTGTTCGGTGTGCCCAAGGTTCGGAACCTCTGACAGGGGCTACAGAATAATCTAGAATAGAGCTGATAGCTCTCCGCTAGTTTCCTGAGGCAGTGTATCATCCCAGAATAGATGAAATTACACAAGGGAAGGTCCACATGACTCTAAACAATAGATCAGCATGCATCCCAGATCCAGGAGTTAAAATGTGTTTTTGTTTTGTTTTGTTTTGTTTTCTACTACATAAAATCTATCTACCTGAACCTCAGCTTTTTAGTTTTGTAATGGGGAAAAAAAAGTCCATAAATCAAAAGAGTAGACTAACTTTTATTCCAGAATCAATTTTGACTTTTGGCTTATTCATCCCAGACTTTGCCATGGCCTTACAAGGTGATTTTCCATGTAAATGAGATACCCCATAATACCTCTTGGTCTACAAGAGTTTCATTCATGCTTATTGTACTGACACAGTTATTAATTGTGCAAGCTTTCATTTTCAAAAACACTTCACTAAAGAATATGATAAACTACCCACATCCTTTGATATTCTCTCATAAGTTGACTGAACTCTGGTGAAAAACTGAATAATAGATAATAATAGATTGAGGTGATGATCTGACTGTCCATATAACTTTATCTAAAATTTGTTTGTAAATTCTGTGTGCCATATAGTAAATAATCCCACAGCTTTGGTGATTATTGATTCACAGTCTTGATGGCTCCAGAATCTAGAAAGGAGTCCTTTGCTTCAGTGTCTTTCATTTTAGCCATTCAGTGTCATAGGCTATCAACACTCATGGTTCATGGTTTTACAAGGACTCCTTTCTCCACAGACTAAGGACCTTAGTTCCTCACTGGCTGTAGGAAAGAGTTGTCTCTTGGTTTCCTGTCCCTGTGGCCTCCATAGGACAACTCACAGCCTGGCAGCTAGCCTTCATCAGTATGAACAAGAAAAAAGTCAGAAAAGTAAGGAAAATGCCTGTAGACCTTTATTTATGATCTTAGAAGAGTCATCTTCTTACTTGGTCGTATTCTATGTGTTTGGAGTAATCACCAAGACTCAAAAGGAGTCAGTGAGATGACTCAGCAGGTAAAGTGACTTTCTTTCCAGACTGATGACCTTAACATCATTTCTAGGACTCATATGGAGAAAGGAGAGAATTGAGTCATGAAGGTTGTCCTCTGATGTGTACAATGCTGCACTGCCATGCCTCTGACACACACACACAGATAAATAGATGAGGCTTAGCAGCATTCTTTGTTTGTTTATTTGTTTGTTTTCTTTGGCTTTAGGATCAAAGGAAGTGATAACACAAACATGAATGCCAAGAGGTAGAAATAACTAGGAACTATTTTAAAAAGTGTTTACCATACAGAGGGCATATACTCAGTGAAGGTAAAATCTCAAGAAGTTAGAAGATAATGCCATACTCATGTGTAATGACTGGATGGGTGTTTATTTATGTATGAATGTTTATGTATGTGCATGTATATGTGTAGCATTTACATTAGTTCACACACATAAGGGTTCAAATATGGATACTTATAATTCATGTGTGAGAAAATGAACAATTTTGTTCCTTAGATCAAAGTAGTGATCCTTAATTGTGGGTAAATACCAATTCATTGGTAGCTTTCTTCAAATATACCCAGCTGTATTCTAACTCAGTAGATCAGAACAAATAAAATTCAGAAAACTAATTCAGTCAGGTATAATGGAGTCCAAATCATTATATAAAAAATACAATTCAATATAAAAGGATACATGACTTTGAAATGAGCCAAATTGGCCATCATCATGGGAATAGAAAAAAAAGAACTCTAACATATGTATACAATGAATTTTTTGCCTATAATTCCATCACAGTTTTAATATATTACATATAATAGTACAGTGACTACATTTCCAGGCTACTCTCCTTTTCTTTTGTATTATTTATTTTTGTTTGTTTATTCACTTTACAGCCTGGTCTTAGCCCCATCTGGCCTCACCTCCCAGTCCAACTCTCCCTTCCACTCCCCTATTCTTCAGCAAAGGGGAGCCCTCTTCCCATACACATCAGTTCATCAAGTTGTATCAGAGTTGAGCATGCCCTCTTCCCCACTGGCCTGGCAAGGTAGTCCCTCCAGAGGGAAGTAACTGAGAAGATGGCAAAGAGTCCATGTCAAAGAGAGCCCCTCCTCCCCTTATTAGGGAATCCACATGAGACCTGAACTTCCCATCAGCTACATTTTTGTTGGGAGCCTAGGTCTAGTCCTTGCAAGGTCCTTAGTTGGAGCTTCAGTCTCAGCAGTCCCCTCTTATCCCTGGTTAGTTGGTTCTGTTAGTCTTCTGATGAAGTTCCTATCACCTCCTTTTCTCCATCCTTCTACTTTTCCACAAGGCTCCCTATGCCTTGCCCAAAGTTTGGTTGTGAGTCTCAGCATCTATTTTGAGGCACTGATGGATGGAGCCTCTCAGAGGACAACTCTTCTTGACTCCTATCTGCAAGCATAGCAGAGTATCATTAATAGTGTCAGGGATTGGTTCTCTCCCATGGTGTGAGTCTTAGGTTGGGCCAGGCACTGGTTGGACATTCCCTCAGTCTCTGTTATATCTGCTCTATCTTTATCCCTGCACATGTTGTAAGTAAGGTGAATTTTGAGTTGAAGTTTTTGTGGCTGGGTTGGTGTTCCCCTCCCTCTACTAGCAAATGTGTCTAGTTAGAGGCTGTCGTCATCTATCTCTATGGTCCCTGCTAGTAGGAGTCTCTGCTAGAATACCTCTCATATCCCCCAGGAGCCTACTCTTATTTAGGCCTCAAGCTTGTCAGAGAGATGCCCTTGCCCACAGTTTCTCTTTTCTCTATAGACCTTTTATACAATGAATTTTTATTTAGTCATAAAGAGGATTACTTTGTCTTTCAGGGAAATGGTTAGAGATGAATATCATCATGTTGAATGAAATAAGGAAGACTCAGAAAGGCAATATCTCATTTTTATCTCATGTATGGACTCTAGATTTTCAGAGAAATGCATGAAAGAAAATAAGGATTATTAGAGAGCCAGAAAGGCACCAGTAGAGGGCCAAGACAGTAAGGGAGGAGATGAATGTGATTAAAGCACACTAAAGCACGAATGATAATATCACAAAGAAACTCATTTGTTTAACAATTAATATATGCTCATATTAAAAGGGAAAAAATAGAAAAATAAAACTAACAGGCTAAGTTTTCTCTCCCACTATGTACCAGATCTCAATGGCAGGCTCTTTGATCTCCTCCCCCCCCCCCAAGGGGAGGAGCAGTCCTGTTAGGCCACAGAGGAGGACTTTGCAGCCAGCCCTGAAGATGCCTGATAAAACAGAGTCAAATGAAAGGGGAGGAGGTCCTCCCCTATCAGTGGGCTTGGAAAGGGGCAGGGAGGAGACCAGGGAGGGAGTGTGAGGTTGGGGAGAGAATGAGGGAATGGGATACAGCTGGGACACAGAGTTAACAAAATGTAACTAATAAGAAAAATAAAATTTTTAAAAAAATGTATTATTTTCGTGTATATCTGATTGTGTTTAGGATGGCAGCGAGCATGTCCTCAGTCATTGCTAATGTAAGTGAGAAGAGAGCATGGCAACTTCAGATCAACTTAAGTAAATGGAATGGTGGGTGACCAGGTCTTTAATGGCACTGCACAATGGGATGATTTTAAGTAGGAAAATCTGTGCCCTATGTCTTTTCCTATTCACATTTTTTTAAAGCTTGTGGCTCTGTTTATCTTTCCTGAAGTTGATAGGCCTTTCCATGGGGCTGCATCACTGTCACTGTTTTCCAAAGAGGAGCAGACAGCTCTTTTGCCTCCCCTTATGTAAACATGCACTCCGGACTGTAAGGTGTATTTTCTCTGTGACAGAAACTTCATCACACTTGAACTGACTTGTTCTTCTTACAGAATAATGAAGCCAAACTACAGCTATCTGTGGTGCCTTTATTGTTCTTTTATGGTTGGCCTTAATCACAATCCGTCTTAATCATTTACTTTTGAAACAAGAGTAAGCTGTGTAGCATATTACAACTGGCAACAAAACCACAATTTTGTTTTCACGAATTTTTCTTATTTTAAAAGATATGCATTAGGTCCTTAAGGAAGTAATAAAGCATCTTTTTCCCTGAAGACTAGAACCCAGATGTTATACTGAAGGAAAATGGTATGGGGAGATAGTGCTGACATTTCTGCTATGATATTCCGCTATAACAACTAAATGCTTGCTTGGTTTCCATAAAGTATAAAGTAATAATTTAATAGAAACTATTCAGTGTTGTTGGAATGAACACTAACTGATAAAATACCATGAGACCATAAAAGTCTGCATATAATCGCAAATATTTCTACAAAGTAAATATGCATCTTCATGAGAAACACATGCTCTTTACTCAATAAAAGTGTACATACTCTGAAAACCAACTATGAAAAACATATAGTGAGGCACCATAAAAGCATACTAAGGATGATGAAAAACTGTTTTAGCTATTCATCTGATGTTTTATTAAAAACATGAGTGAATGGTGGAATAATAAAGGGATAACTTTTCTTCAATGAAATTACGGGTAGAACATCAACCACTCTTCTGAAACTGATATTTAGGTAGCCACCCCTGATGTTTTTCTTTGCTATATTTTTGTAATTTGTTTGTTTTGTCAATAACTTATGAGAGTGACAGATGTCTAAAATAGGAAGAGAGGAAAAGGGGAGAGGGAGTTAGAGGAGAGGAGGCAAGAAGAGCAGTGACTTATTTCACCTAATTTAAAAGCAAGCTATATTTTAACTGTCCTTGATGAAATACTTTTCTTGTCATCCTGATTTTCCCAGGTGACTAATGGATGTTGGTTTCAATAAATTTGCAAAAATATTTCTAACCTTGGCATTTTTCCTATGAATTAAGTTACCTTATTTCTTAATTAGACAAGAAATACATTGGTCCATTCTATATATATTAAAAAAAAGTTGAAGTAAACACACACAAAAAACCCTATAAAACCCAATCCATTAGTCAGTCGTTTTGTTTTGAGGATGGTGTCCTTTGCTTTACAGAAGCTTTTCAGTTTCAGGAGGTCCCATTTATTGATTGTTGCTCTTAGAGCCTATGCTGTTGGTATTCTGTTCAGGAAGTTGTCTCCTGTACCAATGAGTTCTAGGGTCTTCCCCACTTTTTCTTCTAACCAATTTAATGTGTCTGGTTTTATGTTGAGGTCTTTGATCCACTTGGACTTTAATTTTGTGCAGGGTGATAAGTATGGATGTATTTGCATTTTTCTACATGTTGACATCCAGTTAGACCAGGCTCTGCCCTGCAGACTATCAAAACAGATGTTGGGACTTATGGCCAAACTTTGGGCAGAATGCAGGGAATCTTACGAAAGAAGTGGGAAATAATAGTAAGAGCTGGAAAGGACAGGAGGTCCATAGGGAGAGCAACATAACCAAAAAATTTGAGCACAGGGGTCTTTCCTGAGACTCATACTCCAACCAGTACTATGCATGGAAATAACCTAGAACCCCTGCACAGATGTAGCCCATGGCAGTTCAGTGTCCAAGTGGGTTCCATAGTAATGGGAACAGAGACTGCTTCTGACATGAACTGATTGACCTGCTCTTTGATCACCTCCCCCTGAGGGGGGAGCAACCTTACCAGGCCACAGAGGAAGACAATGCAGCAACTTCTGATGAGACCTAACAGACTAGGATCAGAAGGAAGAAAAAGAAATCCTCCCCTACCAGTGGACTTGGGGAGGGGAGTGTGTGGAGAAGGAGGAGGAAGGAAGGGATTGGGAGGGGAGGAGGGAGGGAACTAGAGGGGGGATACAAAGTAAATAAAGTATAATTAAAAATTTAAAAAAACATAAAACCACCCCGTTCTTTCTTTCTGCTTCCATTTTTTTCTCCAGAGTTCAGTCTCTCATTTCTCTGTATGAATGTAAATGATGTATACTATAAACACATTGTTTCAAAGCTAAGATCACTCCATGTGTTGAGTTCTGCTAGTAGTTTTTTATTATTTTTTAATTAATTCAATTTACATCTTGATCATAGGCCTCTTTCTCTTCTCCCTGTCTCACCCTCGCTCTCTCATCCCCTCTCCCCTATTCCCTATTCCTGACAATAGGGGAGTTCCCTACCCAGACACCCAGCTCATCTATTCACATGAGGACTGAGTTTCTCTTCCTCCCCTGTATTCTGGTAGGGAAGTCCCATAGGCGGAATTGATCAAAAAGCAAGCAAAATAGTCTGTGTCAGAGATATCCTCCACTCTTCTAACTAGTGGGCCCACATGAAGCCTAAGATGCCCATAGGGCTTATCTTCATGGGGTCTGTGCATTATAGTGCTTCTACCCTGTACTATATGACTAAAATCCACTTATAAGTGACTGTATATCATGTGTGTCTTTCTGGGTCTGTGTTTCCTCATTCAGGATCATCTTTTCTAGTTCCATCCATTTGCCTGCAAATTTCATGATTTTCTTGTTCTTAATGGCTGAGTAGTATTCCATTGTGTCAATATACCACAGTTTTTGTTATTGTTTTTGTTTTTATCCTTTCTTCGGTTGAGGGATATCTAGGTTGTTTCCAGTTTCTGGCTATTATGAATAGCCATGTTTGTTGAGCTGCTACAAACATGGTTGAGCAAATGTCCTTACAGTATGGTGGAGCATCTTTCGTGTGTATACCCAGGAGTAGCTGGGTCTTGAGGTATGGCTATTCCCAGTTTTCTGAGAAAGCACCAGATTGATTTTCAAAGTGGTGGTACAAGTTTGCCTTCCACCAGCAATGAAAAGGTGTTCCCCTTTCTCCACCTCCTCGTAATCATGTGTTGTCACTTGAGTTTTTGATCTTAGCCATTCTGACAGGTGTAAGATGGAATCTCAGAAACATTTTGATTTGCATTTCCCTGATGACTAAGGACATTGAACATTTCTTTATGTGTTTCTCCACCATTCAAGAGTCCTCTGTTGAGAATTCTGTTTATCTCTGTATCCCATTTTTAATTGGATTATTTGGTTTGTTGGTGTTTAATTTCTTATGTTCTTTATATATTCTAGGTACTAGTCCTTTGTCAGATGTAGGACTGGTGAAGATCTTTTCCCAATCTGTACACTGCTGTTTCGTTTTATTGATAGTGCCCCTTGATTTACAGAAGCTTTTCAGTTTCAAGAGGTACCATTTATTAATATTTGATCTTAGAGCCTGAGCTGTTAGCGTTTTGTTGAGGAAGTTGCCTCTTATGCCATTGAAGGAGCCAAAACCATACAGTGGAAAAAAAAGACAGCATCTTCAAGAAATGGTGCTGGTCCAATTGGATGTCTATATGTAGAAAAATGCAAATAGATCTATATTTATTGCCCTGTAAAAAACTCAAATCCAAGTGGGTGAAAGACCTTAACATTAAACCAGATACAGTAAATCTGCTGGTGGAGAAAGTGGGTGAGAGTCTTGAAGTCAATGGTAGTTTGTTTTTTACATTGTGCTAACTTTCCTGACTTTTCTGAATAACTATTACAATACATCATTCTAAAATTAACATCATCTAAAGCCAAAAGGCTGGGTCAGGAAAGACATAAGAACTTTAAACGCCTCAACTGCATCTACTCACTCTGTGTTACTGCTGGTGAATAATCTCTTGATTCATCCACATTAATTTATTTACTAATCCTTTCTACTCTCCTGCCATGTTCTTTCCTGGTTTATGCATCAACATCTGGCACCCTTCCCTGTGCTGTTCCAAAGCCAAATGCTCTCAGATTTAGTAAATGAGGAGCACATCTCTGGAAAGTCAGACACTGATATAACACCATATGTGTGTTAGCTCTACCTTTCCTAGGGTGTTACAGTTCAAATCACAACACAGACAGGAACAAGAAAGCAGTCTGCAGCTAGAAATAAGCATAATGGTGCATTGCTAGGATGTATATAATGCATTGTATTAATTTTGTTCTGAAATTTAAATGATGTTAAATGTGTTCTGAGGTTTCAATACTAATGAAGAAACACAGTTACTTGAGCTACTGAAAAACAGTTCAATAGAGATTAGCAAACAGGGTAATGGCTGCATAAGCAAGATTGCTGAACTTTTTGCTGGGTGTACTTAGAGTTGACAGATTTGCTATGAATGAGATGTACTCTGAATTTGTTGACAAGAAAAAGTGGGTTTTGATTTGGCTTTTTGTGTCTACTTGTGAAGAAAAGCCTTACTCCACAGGAGTCCAGGTTGCCTCTGAACTTGAACTCACAGGTTTTGTAAAAAAAAGTCTTCATTTGTAGAACTAACTTAGTGCCAAAATAATTAAATAATGCAAGACAAGAAGCTGTGGACTTAAATCCCAGATCTTTCTCCTTCCAGGTAAGTAACCTTGCTGGTAGTACTAAACATCTTTAGCCTCAGTCTCTTCATCTGTGGAAGGAAATGATCACAGCTTCACATAGGCTACTGATGGAATTTTACTAGATTTATTCATATACTTTAGCATAATAATGCCTAACTTAAAATGGACATATAATAAACAGACTTTTCCACATTCTTCTTCATTTTTGTGATTGTAAATACAAAATTTATTCTTTCCATTTTCTCCCTCCAAGCCTTCCTTCATATTTTTCCCAACTTTCCTTCACATTCTTGGCTTCTGTTTTTGTTTTTTATTGCATAGATATAAGTGTAGTTATACATATATAAATAGATTTAACCTGCTCATCCCTTATAATGATACATGTATATGTGTTTTTAGGGATAACTATTTGGCATTGTACAACCAGTTGGTATATTCTTCTCTGGGGAAGACCACTTCTCATAGTCCAAGCTTCGCTCGTATGCATATAGTTCTTTGAGTAGGGTTGAGGCCTCATGGGATTTTCCTTGTTTGCTTTGGCATGTCCCTTAATATCATCCTTGTATGACTCACATTTGGGCAGTCATGCTGGTGACTCTTCACGCAGGTAGCTTCTAACATTACTAGAAGACACACTCTCATAGAAAACTCTGATCCTCTGGCTCTTACAATCGTCCACATTAGGTTCATCTACACAATATTCCCTGAGCCTTAGGTGAAGAAATGTTTGTAGGTGATCCATTGGGACTGGGCTTCACAGTTTGGTATACTGATTGGTTATGGCTTATGTCAGTTGCAAAGAGAAATTTATTTGATGAAGGGTGATGACAATGCTTGACTGTATAAGAACGGATGTTTATAGATAGTTTTTAGGGATTATGCTCGTTTTGTAAGTTAGTAGTTGAAGATTTTCCTCCAGTATCTATGACTTCGTGGACAATGAGAAATTAGGCAGATTTTCAGTACGAGAAATGGTCTCTCTCTTATTGAGTAAGGAACTGGGTCTTAAGTCTACTTCGAGTGCTGTCGGTTACCACTGAGGTATTCGTGCTACTATTGCAATGTTAGATTGACGTGTGTGCTAGTCATTGATGAGCTTAATAGCAAGGTATGACCATTGGTTGCCTCCCTCTTTTGGAAGTTAGCACGGTACCTTCTGGTTGCATGGAAACCAGTCTTCAGGGAGAAATAAAAAGAGAAAGAATAGAACAAAAAATGATCTCTTTGAAAAGTTGGCTCAGAACCTTAATAGAGAGGTCTCAAAAGAAGAAAAAAATATGGACAAGAAATATCCCAAAACACGTTCATCATTCCTAGTAGTAGGGAAATGCAAATCAAAGCAGCTATCAAATTTCATCTTACTCCAGTTAGAATGGACAAAATCAATTGAACAACTAGTTCAAGAAATGCAGGAAGGAAATATGAGCAAAGGAAACCCTCATTCACTGTTTTGGGAAAGCAAATCAGTGCAGCTGCTATGAAAATGAATGTGGACAATTCCCAAAAAGCTGAAAATAAATCTACCATATGATCCAGTTATACCACACTTTGCCATCTTACTTGGAATCCTACTCCATAGATACTTGCTCAAACATGTTCACTGCTATTCTGTTCACAATGGCTAGGAAATAGAAACAACTTAAATATCCTACAACCAATGTGTGATTAATGTAAATATGGTACATATGCATTATGGAAGACCATTCAGCGTTAAAGAAAAATGAAAACACGAACTCTGCAGGTAAATGACGGAACTAGAAAAAAATTCACATGGAGTGTGGTATCTTGGCCCCAGAAAGACATACATCACATGCTCCCTCTCATTGGAGGCTCCTCCCTCCAAATATTCAGATGTGAGTACATTGCCTGTAGTAACTAAAGAAACTAAGGAAGTAAAACAGAAACCTTACCAAGAGAGAGGGTTAGGAGGACACGGAGAGGGAAATAGCACGGTACACTAGTCTGATTATGGAAATGGAAAAGGGGACTCTTGAGGGAGGGCGACAGAGATAAATACAGAAGAAGGTGGGAGATGGGTAAAAGAAAATAGCAGGCTACAAGTGATCTGATCGGGGAAATAGGGAAATGAAGGGCTCTATAGGGAATGAGGAAAGAAGTAAATATAAAAGAAAGAAGAAGGTGGTAAAATAATAATATAGATGTCTGGGAATGCCACAAGGATCATACCATTACTGTTTTTTTAAACCCTGTGATACACATATATCTATGCATAAATATACAAACAGTTTTAATGAGCCTTTCTCATCTGGATTAACAGTACTCCCTCTAGGAGCCAAAGACTAAATCTAACAAAACCCCAAATCTAGACTCCAAATGAGAAGCCCTGTTTTGATTTGTTGACCAGGACTCCACGAGACTTTTATAGCATTCAGTCTATCGCTGTTACACTTGGTTACCCATAGAGGTGGAAGGTCAGTTATTATTACTGAGGACAGCATGCACGTCAGAAACATGGCCCAAAGAACAAGGAGCTGGGATAACCTTTCCCTATTCTTTTTTTTAAATTTTATTTTATTTTTAATTATTCTTTATTTACTTTGTATCCCCCCTCTAGTTCCCTCCTTCCTCCCCTCCCAATCCTTTCCTTCCTTCCTTCTCCTTCTCCACACATGCCACTCCCCAAGTCCACTGGTAGGGGAGGGTTTCTTTTTCTTCCTTCTGATCCTAGTCTGTTGTGTCTCATCAGGAGTGGCTGCATTGTCTTCCTCTGTGGCCTGGTAAGGCTGCTCCCCCCTTCAGGGAGAGGTGATCAAAGAACAGGCCTATCAGTTCATGTCAGAAGCAGTCCCTGTTCCCATTACTATGGAACCCACTTGGATATTGAACTTCCATGGGCTACATCTGTGTAGGGGTTCTAGGTTATCTCCATGCATGGTACTTGGTTGGAGTATGAGTCTAAGTCCCCATCCCGAAAGGCAAAGAGGATGGACATCAGAAGAAGAAAACAGGAAACTAGTTAGGAGCCTCCCACAGAGGGCCTCTGAAAGACTCTGCCCTGCAGACTATCAAAGCAGATGTTGAGACTTATGGCTAAACTTTGGGCAGAATGCAGGGAATCTTATGAAAGAAGTGGGAAATAATAGTAAGATCTGGAGAGGACAGGAGATCCACAAGGAGAGCAATAGAACCAAAAAAAATTGAGCACAAGGGTCTTTCCTGAGACTCATACTCCAACCAAGCACCTTTCCACATTCTTTATGTATTCTATTTTAGTTTCATTTTTATAAAAAATTAAATCATTAATTAATCTGTTATTTTTAAAGCTTTACTGTTGGTTGATAACCCAGAATGTTATTTATGAATATGAATACTCAGTCTTTCTTGAGAGCTGGCCAACATTTGTGAAATTTTCACATCATTTGTGTGTATTCTGGTGATGCAGCCTGCCTATGGGGGGCTGAGTGAGAATTCCCTCCTCTACAGTCTCTGGTATTTAAACACTGTCTCTGGTTGCACCACTGTTTGATAGGTGTAAGATGTGTGACATCACTGAGAAAGGTCATCACCACAGCTGGACTCTCTGGAATCTCTGTTTACAGCTTGTGGTTTAAGATGTGAGCTCTCAGTGAGCTGCTTCAGGCTCCATGCCTGCCTGCAGCTGTGTTTCCCCACAGTGATGGCCCATGGACTCTTTGCCCTCTAGAACCATCAGCCCAAATGAAACTTTCCTTCTATAAATTTCCCTAGTCATAGTGTTTTATCACAGCAATAGAAACCAAACTATGAAGCCTAGTGACTACTACTTTCAATCTAAAAATAAATAAATAAATACTGCCAGTGTTCAAACATCAGTACAGCTGTTTCATTTTCTTAAGAGAGTGGGAAACTGTACCTTGCACAGTAAATAGGAAAATACATGTACAGACATAAATGTCAAAAAACTATGTTCAAGGTACAAATTAAAATTAAAGCCAGTAATGTGCAGGTAGGTACAGAGGGAATGTGCAGGAGGGGACAGAGGAAATGTATGTAGTATTGCAAACTAAGAAAAGCAAGAAAAACATCTGCAAAATTAGAACCATTTTTCCTTCAGAATTAGACTATGATGGGCAAATTCCAAGATTTACACAATCCCTATTCTGGTGTGAAGAGAACAGTAAGAAATTCAGACTCAAAGCTGCTTCCTTGTTACCTGCCAGTGGGATGAAACTGTCACACTTAATTGTGTTTGTATCTTCTATTAAGGTTCAGTGTGTTGAGGGCCGCACATGCTAAGCTATTATCATCAGGCAACATGCAAACTCAACCGAATTAAGCTAATTTAGAGAAAGGCACTCTGGATAAGGCTAGGATTCTGGCAGTATAAGACTAGGGAAACATAACTTGCCATGCAAGTTATGTCTGCATGAGGAATTGAGCTAACAGGGTAGATGACAGAAATGATCATATCTGAGACTGAATGGCCCAAGCAGGCAGTATTGTTTTTTTTTCCCTTTCATTTAAGAAAATGACCTATATAACACCAGTATACCTCTAGTACAAGACTGTAACGGCATCCATCTTCCATGATAAAAGAAAAAAAAGGTCTCAAAGACTAGAGGGTTGAGTAACCTTGAAAGCATTACCACAGCTACAAACTCTGTGATTTATGGGCATGTTAGGAATCTGAGCCTTCTCCTTCCTAAAGTACCTCACCACACTATAAAAGGACATTCAGAATCACAAGGCATAAAACATCCTTGTTGAGAGAAGGATAGTCCAAGTGAGAAATAATGGTGATAAATCAGGAGCAGTGAATATAGCTATATTATTTTATTTTGTTAAATAAAGTCTTTGCTATATTTTTTAGTATGCTCCATCGGAAACTAAAGCAGTGACAATTTCATACAACTATAGGGACTACCCCTTATAATAATCGTCCCTCAAATGGATAAATTATGCTGCTTGCCCCAATGTTATTAGCAAGATGATGATTCCAAAGGATATCCAAAACCATATTTATTTCTGTGATAAATTACTTAGAATTCATTCTTATTTTGAAAGCAACTATGGTTTAGCAATAAACAATAAAGATGCAAATTAGCATGGCTTTCATCATCAATGCTTAATGAACTGAATGTGACTGTGTACATGTTTTAATCTCTAAGTCTTCAGAAAGAAAAGCACAAATTTAGCACAGAAGGCTCAAAAGATAACCATAAATTGATGACACGTGACTGCAGCATCTCTATAAAATTTCAGTCAGTAGTAGGGTAGGCTTCCCTTTTCTGAGGAGGAAGAGGGAGGGAACAGAAGGAGAGGAAAGAGGGACTACAATTGGGATGTAAAGTGAATAAATAAATTAATTAAAGTTTCTTTAATCAGTCAACAATAATTTGTTTCCTTATTTTTTCTTGGCGTTCAGGCCAATTTAATAAGTTCAGTCCCATGAATGGTTATTGATAAGTGTCTGTAAACTTGTGAAATTCCAATAATCCCAGAGTATCAGTGACCATCTTTGTTGCCATTTTTCCTAATAACCCACATTCCAGAGTGCCAAAGCTTTAGAATTGACTTTGTTGAATATGTAGTAGTAGCCTGAATGCCCACAACTTAAGTTGTGTTTGTCTGTGGCACAAATTCTCAGGTCTTAGTTTTCCATGCCTCCAGATTCATATGCAATTGGTTGTAACTCTCGTGTTTCATATGTCTATCTGGAAACTCTTAAGCCTTTTCAAAAAAAATTAAATAAAAGAGAGACAATATTGGGGAGGGGATAACTTTTTCTTACTTTTAAACTGCATATTCAAAATATATGATAATTTTGCATTTTGAATGACATATTTATTGCATTTCTTATGTTATTTGTTATATTTTATTCATAGTCTGTAGGGAAGAACAAATAAGCAAAAAATAAGTTGCAAACCAGCATCAGTGTTCAACTCCTGAAAAATTATTTATAAGCGTAGTTACTCTTTGTTCAGAGAGAAAACTGAAGTAATTATGTTATGATGTGAAGATATACAAAGTTATTGGTGACTCACTGGAAAAAAATGACTCATATGACTTTTAAAGTATGTTCATGGCTGTGATTTTAAGGTCAAGACAGAAACTGGCGGTTGGATCTTTCAGAGGTGTCAACTAAAGCTTTTTACTTCATATTTACAGAAGGAAAATGCTATAGATAAAGCACAGAAGTATAAAAAGGTGTACAGACTATCCCTGAAGAATCAGGGAATAAAAGAAAATTCCCATGTGAACACAATGTCTTAGCACGGAAATGGAGGCCCACCTGACTTCTTCAGGTCTTGTACTCTCTGTCTCTGGAACTTTGGTGTTGTGCAGTGTACCTTACAATGGGAAGTTATCCTGTGCTGTTTGAACTCACTGAGAAGTTAAATCTGGAAAAATACTGAGCTTCCCTATTTGAGACTCAGGCACATTTGTCTCAAGTTGTTCTTCAAGAACTGTGCTCTAAGATGAGCTGACCAACCTAACTTTGTGACCAGAAGAAAAAAGAGAAGAAAAAAAAATCCCAAGAGTTAAAACACCGTGCCAGCAAAAACAACTAAAACGTGAAGTATTTCCAACATGTGTCACTACTGATTATCTCATGATATTAGTACTTACAGTGAGAAAGAGTTAGCCACGGACTGCAATTGAGAACTGCAGCAGACTGTCTTAATTTCTCCAGTTGGTTTCTGCTGGATGCTATGTGCACAAGATTTTATGATGTTGGTTCTACCTATGCTATCTGTTCTTTTGGGGGTTTTGTTTTGTTTTCTTTTTATAGAAACTTCACCCAAGGGGACACTCTGTTCTATCAGGGATTCTCTTTGCAGAAGACTTCAAATGATTGCCTCATCAAGACTCTCTTGTTTTCTGCTGGCTGTTTGTAAGCATCTATTTGGTGGTGTCACCTTCCTGTTGTTATTTTTGTTCTATAAGTTGGCAGACTCATCCCAGAGGAACACTCTTTTCTTCTGAGGATCCTCTTTTGGCAACTCCCACAGGCTGCTGTAAAGTGGCTTTCTCAGTTTTGGTTTCTTTGGATGATTTGAGCACCTGATTTAATGATACTTCCTACCTAGCTGACTATCCCTTGCTATTTAATATTTGACTGCAGCTTGCTATTTACTTAGTAAACTTAGTTAAAACTGAAAGTGCGATGATGATGGCTCGTTCTCCTAAACACCCAGATCAGGTCAGTGTCAGTATGAAAAAAGGAAGAGCACACAACTGGCAGAGGGAAGGGGAGGAGGACCTCCCTTTTCAGTGGACTAGGAGAGGAACACCAGTGGGGAAGAGGAAGAGTGGAATTGGGAAGGGAGAAGAGAGGGAGGTACAGGGGGGATACAAAGTGAATAAACTCTAATTAATAAAAATAAAAATAATTAAAAAAACCTTTGAGTTAATGGGTAAAATAAATATATCTTTTAGTTCAAACTTCAAAATCTGTTTATTCACTGAACTATAAGAAACTTCAACCATGTCCGAGACTCTTTTCCCCTTCCTAGGGAGTCCACATGGAGACTGAGCTGTCTATAGGCTACATCTGAGCAGGGGCTCTAGGTCCTCTTTATGTATGATCTTTGGTTGACCAGGGCCCTGCTTTTTCTCACTTTGTTGGTCTCCTTGTGTGACTCCTGTCTCCTCTGAGTCTTTTTATATCCCCCTTCTTCCAAAAGACTCCCTGCCCTCTGTCCAAAGTCTGGCCTCTATACTCTGCTGGTTGGAGTCTTTTAGGGAACATCTGTGGAAGGCTCCTGTCCTGTTCCCTGTTTTCTCCTATTTCTGATGTCTGCCCTCTTTGCCTTTCTGAATGAGAATTAAGCCTCTTCCCTAGAGTCCTCCTTGTTGTGTAGCTTCTTTAGAACTACAGATTTTAATATGCTTATTCCTAAATTATATGTCTCATATCCACTTATAAGGAAGTATATACCAGGCATGTCTTTCTCATTATGGGCTGATCTTTATAGTTCCATCTATTTGCCTGCAAATTTCATGATGTCCTTGTTTTTAATAGCTGACTAGTATTCCATTGTGTAAATATACCACAAATTCTGTATCCATTCTTTGGTTAAGGGACATCTAGATTGTTTCCAGATTCTGGCTATTATAAATAAAGGTGCTATGAACATAGTTGAGCAAATGTCCTTGATGTATGGTGGACTGTCTTTCAGATATATGCCCAGGAGTGGTAGAGCTGGGTGTTGAGGTATGACTAGTCCAAGTATTTTGATAAAGCACCAGATTGATTCCCAAAATTGTTATACACGTTTACATTCAGAAGTAGAGGAGGGTTTCCCTTTTTCCACAACCTCTCTAATAAATGTTCTTACTTGAGCTTTTTTCTTAGACATTCTGATTAGTGTGAAATGGAATTTCAGAGTCATTTTGATTTGCATTTCCCTGAAGTCTGATGTTGAGCTTTTCTTTAAGTGTTTCTCTACCATTTGATATTACTTTGTTGATAATTCTCTGTTTAGCTCTGTACCCCGTTTTTTAATTGGATTGTTTGGTTTGTTGATGTTTAATTTATTTCTTTCTATATTCTGAATATTAGCCTTCTGTCAAATGTAGGGTTGGTGAAGACCTTTTTCTAGTCTGTAGGCTGATGTTTCATTCTATTGACAGTGTCCTTTGATTTACAGAAGCTTTTCAGTTTCGTGAGGTCCCATTTATTGATTGTTGATCTTAGCCTGAGCTCTTGGTGTACTGTCCAGGAAGTTGTCTCCTGTGTCAATGCATTCAAAGCTTTTCCTCACTTTTTGTTCTAACAGATTTAGTGTGTTGGTTTTATATTGAGATCTTTGACCCACTTGGACTTTACTTTTGTGCAGGGTGATAAGGATGGATCTATTTCCATTTTTCTGCATGTAGACATCCAATTAGACCAGCACCATTTGTTGAAGATGCTTTCATTTTTCCA
The DNA here is from genome assembly GCF_907164565.1 of Psammomys obesus. NCBI lineage: Eukaryota > Metazoa > Chordata > Mammalia > Rodentia > Muridae > Psammomys > Psammomys obesus. The sequence goes on along the minus strand of NW_026585797.1, from coordinate 29,734,744 downwards.
TTGTATGGTTTTGGCTTCTTTGTCAAAACTCAGGTGTCCATAGGTGTATGGTATTATTTTTGAATTTTCTGATTGATTCCATTGATTCTCCAGTTTGTTTCGATGCTGTACCATGCATTTCTCTCTGGTGGGATGACTTTACCAGTCCACAGAGGAAGAGGATTCAGGCAGTCCTAATGGGACCTGATAGGCTAGGGTCAGACAGTAGGAGAGAAGGACCTCCCATATCAGTGGACTAGGGGAGAGTGGTAAGGGAGGAAAAGGGAGAGAGGGTGGGACTCAGAGGAGATGAGGGAGAAGGCTACAAGTGGGATACAAAGCAAAAAAAAAATGTTAATAACAATAATAATAATAATAATAATGAAAGAAACTTCAAACTTTTTGAAAATACATAAAAAATAATGTTGTGTCTGTTTCACATGTATAAAAATGAAAGCCCTCCAAATAAAAATATTTCATCTAGAAGCAGCTTTTGAGAGACACTAGACAGTGACGTATTTAGGGGCTGCAAATACAGAACTTCATTGGTACCAGAAGATGAGGAAACATAGTCAATTGATCAATTTTTTATTATACTGTTATCACTTTTAAGATTGACTAGGAATTTACCTTCAGTAACTACACTGAGTGTATATTTCAAATCAATCTTTTGTGCAGCTTACATAAACGTTTAAGCCTGGCTTCATGCCTTCCCTTTTTAAAGCCATCTCTTCAATAGAAAGTTCTGGCTCAACACACTGACAAAAACAAATTTTCTCCCAGTTGTTAGTAAATTGAACACCTTTAAAGCCCATATTCAAAAACTGACATTCATCATCCTTTTAAGAAAATACATAAGAAGAAGGAAATACAGATCATATTTGCATGAACCCTCCACGACATGGCCAACCAGTGAGAAGCAATCAAGGAATAGGCGGGAAGTAATAGGCAAGAAGCTGGAGGCAGTACTCTGCTAAGAATAAAATATGGAGCCATTAAAATAACTAAATCCAGAGATAAGCTTAAATTACACATTTTGTATCTCTCTTCAGAATGACCTTTTAGTATTTAACCAAATGGAGGTCATAAGCTGAAAAGATACCAGGTAAATAATTTTTTATTGTATATTCTGCAACAGAATGTTAAATACAACCTCAGCAGACCACACAGGAAACACTAACTGCAAAAATAAGTTCTGGTGTTCTCTCCCTGAAGGTGACATAATTATTGTGTAATTGCAAAGATATCTTTGATCATAAAACTGTACACTGGTTGCTTTGAAACTGCTATAATTAATTAATCGATTTTTCAAAATATGATTTAAGATTTTTGAAGTGATAATTTAAACAAACTTCAAGTTATAACTTATTACTGTGTTTTTGGTCTTCAGTTCATGTTATTGATAACATTCTGTTTTAATTTAATTTTCACATCGTTAATAATTATAATATTTTAAGAAAATAATTAGACGCTAACCACTGGCTACTGTGTCAAATCACTTAATTAGTGATAACCTACCTTCCTTCTTACAGCATTCGTAGTGGACAAGGCACAATAAAAATACAAACAACAAAAGGTTATAGAAAAGATCAGTTATTTGCCTTTGTACCTACTTGAATTTTTTTCTAATTTTAGGCTGCACAACTTGTTTTGGATGGGAATGATATTTTTTATTTTTATTATGAGTTTCTTCACTTTGAGGTAATTAAATGCATCCATTCTCAATTAAAATAGCAGTCGCTTGTTTTAATATGAAGGAGAGAATTATTATTTTTAATGAAAGAGGTTAACAAATATCACTTCTACTTCTCAGGCACAAAGAATGGGTTTTGTACAGTATAGAAACCTATTACTTTTTTGACACAAGTGATATATTAATTTTAGTTAAGAGCAGTCTTCATACGCAGGACAAAGGATCCATTTCTCTCCCATCTTCTCCACAACCACACTCTGATAAATACTACTTTCTCTTCTGCATCATCTGTCTACTGTGTTTTACTAGTTCTTGTAGTTTTAAACTAAAATATTTAATATTTTCTATCTTTCCCGTCATTAAAAAAAGGGGGTTTGTATTTTGTAACATCTCCTTTCAGTTCATCTCTCTATTACAGGTACATGCTTTCATTTCTGAGTTTAGAGCTAGAAAGATATGTAGGGAGCATAGTAACCTAAGAGCTCTCTTTGTGTGATGTCAAGAAAAAGTAGTTCATAAACATACTAAAATCTGTATACCCAAGGAAGCTAATCAGGAAGGAGGACTCTAAGATGCTCAATCCCCATTCAGAAAGGCAAAGAGGATGGACATTGTAGGAGGGAGAGAACAGGGAACAGGACAGGAGCCTACCACAGAGGGCCTCTGAAAGGCTCTACCTTGCAGGATATTGAGGCAGATATTGAGACTCATAGCCAAATTTTGGGCAGAGTACAGGGAATCTTATGATAGAAGTAGGAGATAGTAAGACCTGGAGAAGACAGGCGCTCCACAAGGACAGCTACAGATCCTAAATGTCCGGGCACAGGGGTCTTTTCTGAAACTGATACTCCAGCCAAGGACCACTCATGGAGATGGCCTGGAACCCCTGCACAGTGGTATCCTATGGCAGTTCAGTGTCCAAGTAGCCTCCATAGTAATGGGGACAGGGACTGTCTCTGACATGAACTGATTGGCCTGCTCTTTGATCACCTCCCCCCGAGGTGGGAGCAGTCTTACCAGGCCACAGAAGAAGACAATTCAGCCACTCCTGATGAGACCTGATAGACTAGGATCAGAGGCAAGGAGGGGAGGACCTCCCTTTTCAGTGGACTGGAAGAGAGGGACACGGGTGGGGAAGATGGTAGGCGGGAAGGAGGTACAGGCGGGATACAAAGTGAATAAACTGTAATTAATAAAAATATTAAAAAAACAGATTATGAAAAACCTTTAAAAAAAAGAAAAGAAAAGGTAGTTCAGAATTTCCAAAAGAGCTGATGAATTTGGAACAGTCAGTATGAAACAAGGGCTTACGAGATGTGCACACTGGACGGACCTGTTGAGCTATCCCAGCGCACGTATTTGACACCAACCTTCTCTCTGTAGTCATTATATGTATGGAGAACCATGCATGTTTGATTGTTAAAAGATACTTGAAGTAAGCCAAAATGTAACTTTAGTGTGAAAACTTGTTTTTTTTTTTATTTTAAGAAATAACTTCCTACTGATATACTGGGACTGGCATGACACACCACCACAGGGAGAATAGCTAAGCCAGACACATTCATTTTCTCACAGATCTGAGGACTGAGAGGCCATCATCAAGATGCCAGGTAAAATTCATTTCCTAATCAGAGCTGTTTTCATGGCTTGTGCACAGACACCTTGCCCAGTGAGTCTTGTGTGCTCACGAGGAGTTCAATGGTACCTTCTTTTCTCTTTTAAATTCAGCAATTTGGATTAGGGCCACACATGTGTGTGACCTTATTAAATTGCTTCCCTAAAGGTGTTTCTTCCAAACATAGTCATGTTGAAAACAAGGGCTTCAGTCCATGAGTCTAAGGGGAGGTACAATTTGATACATAAAAATTTTGAATCAGTTTTAGCTTATAATTCCAAATCTGAGTATACTTTTATATCAGTTAAATGCTTATTATTAAGCTATTATTTTCTGCGTTTTATAAGACTGGGTTGGAAAATATACATTCATTTCATTGTTTTGCTTCTATATGAACATTTCACATATGATTTTTGACTCTGGTGTAATTACTCCATTTTGAAATATGTGACTTTGTACTTAAAATAGCAGTATATTTTCTGAGTCAAATTGTGATCTCAGAGTTCATTAAGTTTAAGAGAAAACATGAAAAGGAACAGGGACTGTCTCTGACATGAACTCAGTGGCTGGCTCTTTGATCACACACACACACACACACACACACACACACACACACACACTCAGTGGAGAACAGCCTTGTCAGGCCACAGAAGAGGACAATGCAGCCAGTCCTGATGAGACCTGGTAGGCTAGGTTCTCCCTGATAGGACCTCCCCTATCAGTGGACTTGGAGAGGGGCAGGGAGGGGATAGGAGGGGGTGGGAGCGGGAGGGAATGAGAAAGTAGGCTACAGCTGGGATGCAAAGGGAATAAACAGTAATTAATATAAAAGATAAAAATTTAATTTAAAAAAAGAAAACCCAGCTGACGTCGAATAAGAAGGAAATACTGAGATTCAAGACTCGTTGTGGAATCCACCCACAAAGGGCTCCAATCTCTGGTTCCAGTCTGTTTCTTATATAAGACCCAGCCCTTGGAATGCATTAAAAACTTCCATAGACCTTTCTTTTTTAAACTAAGCTTAACAGAATTCAACCGGCTTCTTATAGTTCAATTTTTAACTAAATCACCTGCACAGACAATATTTTCAAAAAGTGGTCTTTATAAGCTGTTTCAACTTGCTTACCTCACTATCAAAGGCCTGTACTTTACCTTTTACTATGCTACTTAAGCATCATAAAGGCCAAGTTGGATAGCCTTTGTTATGATCCACAAAGTCATGTTCACTGTGATCGGCATTGTAAGTAGATCATGGATATTCTTACACGGGCTTCTGTTTTACTCTGAGTCTTTCTTCACACGAGCCTTCCTTCTGTTCCCTAATTCACCAAGTATGTTCTTCTTTGATGCTCTGCTAAAATGATACCCATTTAATCCACA